>NW_017731371.1:945260-949328 GCF_001890085.2 Hipposideros armiger
GCGCGCGCGCTCGCATTAAGGAAACTACAACATCTTAATTATTTCAGAAATAATTGTCCTCCTACATTCTAACAGAGCAATCAAGAATATTACCACAGAATGGAGTCAATGGAATTGTAATAGAGAAGTATAAGACCGGGAGTAGGAGAGCAGTGGATGGGGGAGAGGGGTTGTTACTTTGTGAAGGGTGTAAAGGATAACTATGGCATAGTTTTACCTGAAACTAATAATAAAAATAAGATTAAATTAAATAAAATAAAAAAGGAATATTGCCAGAAATTTAATTGTAAGTAGCATTTTCATTAAAATTCAAGATTTAGGAAAGCTGTGTTTTTACTTGTATAGCAGACGCTGTTGACAACCTATCCAACAACAAGAAACTATCTCCTTCTCCAAAGAATATCCTGGAAAAGAACAGAATTATGTAGACTGGAAATAATATATCTTTACAAAAACTGGAAAACAAGATTAATTGCTTGCAATGAAATATTTACAATTCCCCATAAGAAAGAGAACAGGTGGTGTAAAATTCAAAGTATATCCATTCAGAAATATGTGCTAAAGAGGACTACTCAGAAAATTGGGTATGGTTCTCAGTCACACTAACCCCAGAAGCAAAGAATACCAAATTAAAGAGGAAGCATTAGCTACCAGACTAACCACCAGAATGAGTGTTTAGAGACTCACTTTCAGATCTACTGGGTAAGAAATGCCCCCCTTCAACTTTGAGGTATCCGCCACCCCTTCCCAGGCAAGAATGCTAGGTGCTCAAGTGTAGGGTCCTGGACACCTGGGGATACAGAGAAGGGTCCCTCATCCAGAAGACAACTGACATTATACCAGGATGTTTCAGTTACCTATGGCTTTCTAACAAACCACTCCGGAACTTAACAGCTTAAACAACATGATTTTTGGTTTGACTGGGCTCACTTAGACAGTTCTTCTGCTGATCTTCCTTGGCATCTCCCATGCAGCTGCAGTCAGATAGTAGCTGGGACCAGAACATGCAAGATGATTCATTCACATGTCCAGTGCCCAGACAGGGAAGTTCGGAAGGCTGGGACCCCACTCATTTACTGCTTTTTACTCATCATTCATGGGTTCCTGCTAGCTACTTCTCTCACAAAAATGTGCCCAACTGCCATTTCTGGTCCTTTTTATGTCCCAAGTAGCTGATACATCACCTTAAGCCTAAAACCTGCTTCAAAATAATAATAATAATAATAATAATATAAAATGTAAAACTAAAGACAAACAAACCTTAAAGCTCTTCCACAAAAATGTATTGGATTAATTAATACATGAAACAGAACTCGTTTGTCTAAAGATTATAAAAAGATAACCTTCGATTTTTCAACTTATTAATCAGTTGCAGAGAAATCCTATCCATTGCTACTTTTCTTTCTTTCTTTCTGCTGTTGAGGTTCACTCTTTAATAACTGAAGATTAAACACAACAAAATTATGGTTTTTTGCTGAGTGCTATTTTAGTAATAATAGTTTTATGGGGTAAAGGTTAAAACTATTCTATTAGAAAAAACTATTTTTTTTAGACTATTTGTGGCTTTCATTCAATGCAAGTGATCATGAAAAGACAAATGAAGGAATCACTGGTAAATAAAACAGACTGGTTCCCTTTACTTATGCAACCTACGGTAATCTAGTTGGGAAGCAAGACCATAGCTTATGATCAGTGATGTTAGAATTATATCAGACACCTCCTGTGCATCACTTCTCAGCCTCTTAGCCTTACCTTAAACCTGCCACAGTAGTGACCGGTGACAGTTCCACTAGCTTTGTTTTGCCTGTTAGGGACAGCACCTTGCCTGAGCCTTTTCCAAGTGCCTCTTGCTCCCTAGTCTGGGATTTCTCAGACGCTGTTCCAAGAGACACCCACAGAGCCTGCATAGAGCTCACACATATGCAGTTGCACATGTGTGAGTCTTTTGCTCCCCAAGGGAGCCGCCCTTTTCAGACTGCTTCACCTGCACCCTATTGCCCTCTCACTGCTAATAGGGTTTAGCCAATGAGAGGCATTGGCAGCAGAAAAAAGTAGACGTTTCTTCCTTCAGTCCTACCCTGCTTCAGTGGAAGGTTCTGGAGGAGGCTCTGTCCCTTTACAACTATAGCTCTTGCTGGATAACCCCTCTTGCTTGGCTCCAGAACCTAAACCTACCAGGCTATTAATACCTCCCGAGGCCAGAGTACTAGGTTGCTCAAGTGCAGAGTCCTGGACACCTGGAGAAAGTAATAGCTTTCAATCGTGGCTGGTCCCTGGGTGCCTCGACATTCCTTGTTAGTTCCTTACCCCTGCTTACACCTCTGTAAATCGCCCCTTCATTAAATTCTTTTCAAAATCCCAGCTGAGCTTGCCTTCTGTTTCCTGCCAGAACACTTCTGATATAATTACACTTACTGAGATTCTTATCTAAGAGCTAATAAATTAACTCTTGTGTAAGAAAAGTACAGGCAGAAAAGAACACAGGTAGTAAATTTGCACAGTCTAATAAATAATGAGTTCTATGTTAGGAAGCTGAAGGAAAATAATTAGGTTGAAGAAAGCATATCATAAGAAAAAGGTCTTGAGCTAACAAAAACAAATCAAAAGTTCAATAGAAAAATGAGAAAAAGATAATTATTCTTCTTATTTTTAAAAGTAAAGATACAATTACAAGGCTTGTGAAAATCTAAATATAAGAAATGCACAGCTTGCATTTATTGTTTTTGTTACTTAACAAAATTAACGGTTATCTTATCCATGGGAACAGTGTCCAAATATTCACAGGAAGAGATACAGTGGCCCAGCAATGCTATTCACTTTAATAAAATATGTGCCAGCAATTCACATGTTTTAAATTGTCATAAACAATGACCTTAGGTGTAAATACTATTAACACAGGTCACTTGATTTATGAACACTATGATAAATACATGAGCTTTTAGTAAACATTAACCATAGGCCAGGCTCCACGCAGACATTTTCATGTAGATCATTTCCATTTATTTTCTTAAAAACTGTGCTGGAATGTGTGGTTGTCCATTTGACTTATTTGACTGCGGTCTTTCTCAGAATCCCTTTCTCTCTATTGTTCTAAGTTAGAGTTGGGCAAAGAAGACTCCCTTGGGAGGTTGTCAGAGATAGTAACAGACAGATGCAGAGGTGCCCAGCAGGTCTCAGCTTGTCCCCACTGTTCCCCATGCTGCGTCCTGCTCATCTTTCCAACTATTGGCCCTGCTGCTCAGCTGTGGCCCCGGGATTACCACGTGATGCTTGGCTATGGACTAACACTACCCATGTCTTGGATGAGAAAGTATTTTCCTTTCTTGCACCACCTCACTCAAGAATCAAATTCCCCCAAGGTAGAGGTCAGGGATCCAGTCAGTTTGGCTTGTATTAATTATTTGCCTGCCCACGAGGACAAGCACCCAGGTAGTGTCACCCAGGATAGTGCACATTGGGAAATAGGTAAGTTCTCAATAAAGAAATCAAGGCTTGGGAAGGGAGAATGGACATTAAATGGCCAAAAACAACAAGGACATCAGACGTCCACTATATGCATTTATCCAGAATGTTCTATCATTGACCAGCTAGTAATAATAGATAACATTTATTCAGCACCTCTCTGTGCCTGTAACTCAGCCATTTGCATATATTATCTTATTTAATCCTTACAGCAGTCCTAGGAAGGCAAGCTTTGCCTCAAGCTTTAATTATAATTTATAAATCCTATTATTCTATTTAGCCAATTTTAACAATCACTTTTAAGGAAGTTTTTACAATTTAGTTAATCTAATGTTTTTAAATATTCTTACATTGAACTTATAAGTGTACTGTATTTTATTTTACAATATTACAATGGACTCACAAACCTCAAGAACTCTAATATATTTTTTTTACAGCTTTATTGAGATAAGATTCATGTCATACAATTAACCCATTTTTTTTTTTATTGGGAAATTAGGGGGATGGGAACAATGCTGGGGAGTTGGGGGAAGGGGAACAGACAAGTTGCTGTCGTTTTGTTCTTCAATCTAGTTGTGGAGGATGTTGCTTCACTGGCCCAAGTTG
>NW_017731371.1:949478-958333 GCF_001890085.2 Hipposideros armiger
ATCCACTGCCACAGGGACTGCAGCCCACTCCGTCGCCGGCGACTCATGGCAGCCCAGCTCCAGGTTGAGCTGTTGTTCAGCATCTCAGCTGCGGAGGGCAGTGTCACTGGCCCTCATATGTGGGATCCGAACCGGGGCCCTCTGGCGTCCCAACCCAGCTCTTAACCAATGCGCCACTCGGCCGGCCCACAATTAACCCATTTAAAGTGTATAATTTAGGGCCGGCCGAGTGGCTCAGTTGGTTAAGAGCTCGCTCAAGAGCTTGAGCTCTGAGCAACAGCGGTTTGAGTCCAGCCCGAGCTGAGCTGCCATCAGGTAGCAGGATGGCTCAGCTAAAAATAAAATAAAATTAAAAAAAAAATTAAAAAAAAAAATAATAAAGTGTACAATTTAAGTGTACAATTTAAAATGTATACAGATAGGTCCCAGACTTAACAATTTTCTACTTTATGATGGTGCTAAAGAGATATGCAGTCAGTAGAAACTGTACTTCGAATTTTGAATTTTGATCTTTGCCTGTGCTAGTGAATTGCAGTATGATACTCTCTCACGGTGCTGGGCAGTAAGATAATTTTGCCCAACTATAGGCTAATATAAGTGTTCTGAGCACATTTAAGGCATGCTAAGTTAAGTTATGTTCGCTGTTAGGTGAGTTAAGTGCGTTTTCGACTTACGACATTTTTCAGCTTACGATAGATTTACCGGGATGTAACCTCACTGTAAGCTCAGGAGCATCCGTAATTTGGCGCCTTTAGCATATTCAGAGAGCTGTGCAACCATGATCACCATCAATTTTAGAACACTTACATCACCTCATAAAGAAACCCCACACTCCTTAACCAAGTGATCCTTGTAAAGCAAATAAGTTGAATTTATACAGTAGACAAGATCAATTTTACGTTCTCTTAACTATTCTAATTGTACTCTTTGTAAAGTTAGTAAGATTTCAATTATAATCGCAAATATAAAACAGTTGTTCAATTACTCAAATTGGAATCTTGAGGCCCTTCTAGCAGCCCAAGTTATCTAAACATTATAAATATCTAAATCTAGATTATTCCTTAATGAAAAATATATTAATAATATCGATTACCAAAAATAATAATAATATCAATTATCTATTTTATCATTTTTATATTTAATTCCAACCCTTCCCAGAACTATATATATATATATATACCAGCCCACTAAAGAAAAATTGTCATACCAATCTAACTTGGTGTTTGCTTTCTAGAGCAAGCTTGGGGAAATATTTTTTCAGCTAGATGAAGTTGCATATCAAAAAGATTTTGGCCTGGGTTTGAGATCTAGAATCAGAGACATCACAGACAACTTTTCTCATAACCGTGAGTGACAAGCTAAGCCTACTTTTATTGACACTATATCAAGAGAATTGGCTGTTGGCGCCTTAGTGGCAGCTAAAGGAGGGGAGTGTGGGATAAGCTAGCAGAGAGAAGGACCAGAGCAATGTAGTGGCAGGCAGAGGCTGGAGAGGAAGTTGTGCAAGTAGCAATCTTACACGGTAAAGGTAGCTGAGGAATTTTAGGACAGGAATGTTTAATATCCTGAACTGTGATTACCCTCTGTTGTGTCCCAGCCTTCATCAGAAATCTGATAGTGTTTGTTATATTTGAAATATTGAAGCAGGACAACCGGGGTAGCCAAGAGTGATTTAGGGAACACGGAGGCTCTGTAGCAGAGAGTAGTGGGGATGGATGCAGAAGCAGCCAGGGAGGTTTATTAGGGAGGCTCTGAACTGCAATAAGTGTGATAGGCTTGGGCCATGTTATTTGGATATTAAAGGGCAAGGTGATTCCGTAGGACAGAAGGCTTAGAGAAGTCCCGAACAGCAGAAGCTTAGTTAAAGGAGGATGTAGCCCAGTGCTTCTTAAGAAAAACTCTACTCAGGAAAAGAGATGATGGGTAATTTCCTATCATTGTTCCTAAGAAGACAAAGTCACCAAAATTCTCATTTGTGCTGAGTTCAGAATTCTACAGTTACATTTGACTACTCAGCACCTCAGCAGTCAGAGAGGGTTTCCATCCTCTTTTTCAATCAATGCAAATGAAAGAAGGTGTCAGCCTCTCATATCATTAGTGAAGAAATGAATCATTTAACTGTTTTGGCACCAAGTGCTCTTGAATTGTCTCAGTAACCAGGAATTTTGCATTTTGGTCTTTCTAAGTAAGCAGAATGTTTTGCTAATTTTTTCATCGAGGTTGTTTGTCATCATCATCCTTTTGTTTGACTTTATTCAAAGATTTAAAAAGAGTTTTATGTAGGACTATGCTTAAATGTCCCAAACAACTGATTCGTTTGGTGAAGTTAAGTCAAATCACTGGCTAATAGAAAAAACAAAACGGTTAAACTGGCTATGGCCATCATGAAGACTCAAAAATTGGGAATTATTTCCCATTTTTAATAACAGCTCATTAGCCCTTTGTACCTAGAATCAGGCCAGCACTTTGAGCCTCCACGTGTATATAAAAACAGAGGTTTGAGAAATTGTGTTTCTAAACTGCCTTTTATTTTTCCCTTGCCCAGGTGTATAATTAGTAAATGGATGAGAAAGAGAAAGTGTGTGTGTGTGTGTGTGTGTGTGTGTGTGTGTGTGTGTGTGTGTGTGTGTGGTGCTTCATGCCATTGTGCCCTGGCTGCTGGGAGCTCTTTCATTCAAACCACCGGGGCTGGTTCTGGCTGTCCCTGGCAAGTGTCCCTAGCCAGAAAGGCCCCCAGACCCTCTCAGAAAAGTCAGCAAACTCTTTGGTGAGAGAAATTTTAAAAATATGAATGGCAGCTGGAACGCTTCCCCTTAACCTCAGTAAACAATTCAAATTACCACAATTTAAACGTTGACGACATTTTATAGCTTGCTCTGTGGTGGGATTCCTGTTACTGCCAGACTGGACACGTGTGTACCTTCACAACTGCTTTGGCAATAGGGCATGTGGGTGGACAATTACATGAAAGGGAACACGTTTTTCTGCCTGCGAGAGAGGAAGTGTTCACACAACATTGAGCAGAGCTATAGTAGTAAGTTTGCTTCTTTCTTTTCTCAAGGAGCACAGCATCCTCTGCATTGCCCATTCTCATATGAAAAAGCCTTTCCCACAGAATGGGGAAATCCTTCTGGGCCTCAGTATAGACCATGTCAGCTGCACAGTGAAAACCAAGAACGTGGCATGCCTTGTAAAAGAAAGGAAATTCATTTCAATGTTGCACCTCAACTCTCCTGTAAATTATCCCCAATTTTTTCCCAAAACAATAGTAAGCTTTCTACTTGAAAACATTTTGAATTTTTTTCCCCTATCTTTATGTAATTGTGAAATGCATGTGAAACCAAGTAAGTAAATATAGTGTTGTGAGTTGGATTTTGTGCACCCTCAAAATTCATATGTTGAAATCCTAACACCCAGTTCCTCAAAATGTGACCTTATTTGGGGATAGGGTCTTTCCAGAGGTAATCAAGTTAAGGTCAGCTTATGAAGGTAAGCCCTAATTCAATATGACTGGTGTCCTTATTAAAGGGGGAAATTTGGCCGGCCGAGTGGCTCAGTTGGTTAAGAGCTCGCTCAAGAGTTTGAGCTCTGAGCAACAGCGGTTCAATGCCCGGCTGGAGCTGAGCTGCCACTGAGTTGCCAACAGGCAGCAGGATGGCTCAGCTAAAAAAAGAAAAACAAAAACAAAACAAAGGGGGAAATTTGGACACAGACATAGACATACAGAAAATGCCATGTGAACATGAAGACGGCCATCTATAGGCCAGGGAGAGAGGCATGGAGCAGATCTTTCCCTCATAACCTTCAGAAGGAACCAGCCCTGTCGACACCTTGATTTGAGACTTCTAGCCTCCAGAGCTGTGAGACAATGAATTTCTAAGTCGCCCAGTTTGCGATACTTTGTTCCACCAGTGCTAACAAACTAATACCTATGGCCAAACAATAAGCTTTCCTCTACCCCAGTCAAGACAGGCCATAATTTGGGTTTCTGCTCCAGACTCACAAGCTCACATGCCAGCAGTGCCCAAGCAGGTGATGCAAAGCAATGACTCTATTACAGCTGGAGGGACTAACTGGGGTTGTTAAAGAGGGTTGAAGCAAACCGGCAAGTAGACAGAAACTGGCTCTAGCCAGTTGTTACCATGCAAAAATATAGGCCTAATGTTGCCAAATAATCTCTCTCTTTTTTTTTTTTACCCTGACTTTTTTTTAAAGATTTTATTGGGAAATTGGGGCAGGGGAACAGCCTTGGGGAATAGGGGAAGGGGAACAAACAAGTCGCTGACCTTTTGTTCTTCAGCCTAGTTGTGAAGGACGTCGCTTCACTGGCCCATGTTGGTATTATCATTGCGTTCTTCCCGAGTGAGGCAGATCGGTCACCAGCCTCCGGACGGCCACCCACGGTGGCTCTTGGCAGCTCATACTGGGCTGCAGGCCGCTCACGCTGGCTGCCAGCCACACACGGCAGCCCAGCTCCAGGTCGAGCTGTTGTTCACCATCTTAGCTGTAGAGGGCAGTGTCACTGGCCCTCATGTGGGGTCCGAACCAGGGCCCTGCTGTTGAGATTTGGCATCCCAAGCCAACTCCTAACCAATGTGCCACTCGGCAGGCCCAATAATCTCTTTTTTGATAGAAATCCAAAATGTAGATTTTTTTAAATGTAAAAATCTCCCTATTTTTAAATATTGACAACTGATTTTTAAAAATTTAAATATTGTCCTGACCAACACCACATGGGCCAGATAAAATTCGTGTGAGGCCCAATTCAGCCCAGAACCTAATGGCATTTTGAGGAGAGATTACACAGGATGCTCACAGAGTCTATGATGGAATCTGGGGACTTCATTTCAGCTAAGGACTTCCTTACCAAGCTTCCTTGCACATTGGTGGGGCCAAGTAACTAGTTCTGACCCTGGAATGTCACCGATAGAAATGAAATACATCACTGCTATGCTGAGATTGGCAAATACCTGAGATGCCTGTCTTTTATTGCCATCTCCTTCCAGAACAACCTTGGAGGTACATACTCGCCTTGCCAATTTAAGAGGTCAGATTTAATCTGACAAGGGCAAGGACCTGGCCTGTGAAGAAAATTACAAGCTATACATATATGGGATACTTCTCCCTGACTCTGATCCTGAAAGAGAGAACAAGCAAAGAGACAGAGACAAAAAGTTGCCTTGTGTTAAGACAGAAAATCAGGGTGTCCTGTTCCAACCTCCTCTCCTCAATCTTGAAGAACAGGAAAAATATGAGTTAGGGTCAAATTTCCCGCTCCCACTGTGAACACACACAGAGTAAGCAATGAAAGAAAGTAACAATTATCCCTTGCCCAAGAACATCTAGGAAGAATTTGCTACCCTTTCTAATGAATTTATTCTCTACAACAGGTCCACTCAGAAGCACACAGCACATGTATTGATGGCTAAGGTACACCTTTGCCTCCTGTCCATTCCTTTTTCCCTCTAGAGATGATGTGGGAGAGTGGCTACTAAGCAAAATTTGCACTTCTTTTTTTACTCCAAAATTACACCATCAACATAATCATTGTAAAATGCTGATTGAATAATCTTATCAGATATCCTTCACTCATGTCTAACACCTCATTGCTAACAGAAGTTAATGAATAGTGACATTATTAGAAAGGTAACATATTTTTTGGATACTAGAAAATGCCACAAAAAGGCTGGGCCCCTTGTCTGGGTCTTGTAAGTTGACCTATGGGCTTTTTGAAAATTCCTATTTTTGCTTAGATATAAATCTCTGGGTCTTGTGACTCTTAGATGAACACATTGTTAACTTGCCTTTGCCTGCTTATCTACTATCTTTTGCTGCTTACCTGGCTTTATGTTTGTCATTCCTCTCTTTGTCACCCTAAAGGCTTTTTGTTGACTGCTCCCTCCCACACATCACCACCATTTCTTCTTCCAAAATCTCCCTGGACAAACCCTTATCTCATTCAGCTGACTCCCCAGCACTTCCAACATTTTCATACTTTTGTTTAAGTCTTCTCATTTTGTAAATTTCATATTGTAAATTCCTTGAGGGCAAGAACCATACATTTTATTTATTGGTTTATTCCAAGTTCCTACTACACACTGTAGCCTTTTATTTTTAATTGATAGCATCTATACAATTTTAAATTAATTATACATATACATAATAATTTATGAGACTTTCTACATTTCTACATGTCAAAAATAAAATTTTTGTTAGGGAATAAACAAGTTCATTTAGTTCAAGACTGCCATATATGTACATAGAAACTGGTTCTAGCTTCTGCATCAATATCTGTTGGTTGAGTTTTATTTTTTATCATAATATTTGACAAATCTAATAGCATTAGGAAATTATATTATTTAAACCTTAAAACATGCGTTTATCCCATATGTTTACACTTGCGAACTAGTTGTTGTAAAGTCAAATAAACAAGTAATGTAGACATTATCTACAGGAAGCCTCCACCTAGAATACAGGATGTCATAGAAAGAGGAGGGGAGTGCTTATTGTTATTGTAGGCTTTCCTCACTCAGCTGGAAATTTTCCTTTGTCATTTAAACATTAACTTGAAGAGACTGCATTTTACATAAACATAAACCTGTTACTCTTCCACTCTGATGCAACTAAAGAACCTTGTGTTTCACAAGCCACTGCACTGTTCTCAATACTGAATAGACGCCCTGATCAAAAACTGAACACAGTTACTTAGTAATCCAGTGGCTTCTGTTTGTGGTGTGACACTTCACAAATCTGATATGTCTCATGTTTTTGCTCTTCTTTGTACTTTTGAGCTTCTAAATTCTTGCTCCAGGAATTATTTGCTAATGTGTATTTGTCAGGCCGTTTAGGCACAGTCTCTTGATCCATTTAGCAAAATGTCCTGGAGTGGTTTGGGAGTAGTTGGAGAGATCTGAAGGCAGGGAGGTGATGGGGAAGCCAATGGAAAGGTAGGGAACAGTGTCTAATCTAGGATCAGATAACAGGCACACCTTCAGGGGATTACAGTGGGCATGCTGAAAGGTCCTACAGAGCCAGGCAAGTCAGTGAAAAAGAACCACTAAGTGAAAGAGATAGACCAAGGCTCAGTCCTCAGGAAATGGCTGGCAAGAGTGACACAGAAAGCTGGTGTCAATGTAAAAAATGTCTAAATTTGTAGAGAATTTTTATGACTTTATTTGAACCAAACTAATGATATATGCTAGAGAGCAAGATCTCAAATGCTCCAGAGAATAACAGTTTTGCAGTTTCTTTTATGCATTTGAAATTAAGAAGGGAATGTAAGGAAGATTACAAGGAGGTGGGAGAAAGAAAGGCCAGGATTGGATTACAAACTAGTTAAGATTAATGTGCTCTCATACTTTAGAAGGAAGTGTCTGAAAGGGTCGCCATATATTAGAAGGATGGATCTGAAAGGGGACATTGCAAAGGTGTTTTAACCTAGATGCGCAGAAACAATGGACAGGGCTTGCTAAAGTCAAAGATAAGCCTTTTAGTAAAGAAATTATATGCCTGGAGCAGGTTGACCCACCATAACCTGCCCAGTTATGAATTTATGATCAGATCACCCTGTGAGGTCCCTTCCCATAGAACCAACCCCTTCTTCTCCCACACCAGCTAACAGAGGTTCAAGGTGAGTTTCCGCTTTGGCGAAAGATGAAGGGCAAACATGAGCTCCGGTCATAAGGAGGCCAAGCAATCTTTAGGCCATCTCCCCAGAAGTAATTAAGGGGCCTGACAATATGGCCAAGAATAACACAAAATGCTCAGGGCTTTAAAACTCTATGGAGTAGCAACTGGAGCAACTTTTCAAATTTCTTATTATGAGGGAAAAATCGAATGCCCAATCATCCTTATTTACTGGAAAAGGACAAAAATCCACAAATGACTGTGTCCTTAGAGCAAACATCTAGGCAGGAGTTAGAAGTAAGACAGACAACTGATATTTCTCATACAGGTGCTTACCTGAGTAAAAATGTACAGCATGCTACCCACTTAGTAAGACATTAACACAAATTCATTAAAATTAGAAAGCATTATTTTTAAATAGGATTATTTTTAAATACTATATATGAATACAGCCCTATAGATACTCCTAGATGCCATTAGGTGCTTCACTTATTATTACTGTCCTAAATAAGTGCGTACTTTAAATTCAGTTTGATTTCCAGGGTTGAGTAGGGCACACTGTTCAAAAAATAAAATGAGGGGCCGGCCGAGTGGCGCGTTGGTTAAGAGCTGGCATGGGACACCAGCTCTGAGCAGCAGGGCCCCAGTTCAGATCCCACATGAGGGCCAGTGACACTGCGCCCTCTACAGCTAAAATGGTGAACAACAGCTCGACTTGGAGCTTGGCTGCCGTGAGTCGCCGACAACAGTGTAGGCTGCACTCCCTGCTGCAGTGTGTTGCCATAAACTACCGTGAATGGCTGGCAGCCGGCATGAGCAACCAGCAACTGGTGTGAGCTGCCAAAAGCCACCATGAGTGGCCATCCAGTGGCCGGCGACCAATCTGCCTCATCCAGGAAGAGCGCAATGATAATACCAACATGGGCCACTGAAGTGATGTCCTCCACAACTAGACTGAAGAACAAAAGGACAGCAACTTGTCTGTTCTCCTTCCCCAATTCCCCAACACTGTTCCCCTCCCCCAATTCCCCAATAAAATCTTAAATAATAATAATAATAATAATAATTAATAAATAAGTAACATGAAGGGCCGGCCGAGTGACTCAGTTGGTTAAGAGCTCACTCAAGAGTGTGAGCTCTGAGCAACAGGGTCGCCGGTTTGATTCCTGGCCTGAGCTAAGCTGCCACTGAGCTGCCAACAAGTGGCAGGATGGCTCAGCTAAAAAAAA
>NW_017731371.1:958859-961860 GCF_001890085.2 Hipposideros armiger
GACAGCAACTTGTCTGTTCCCCTTCCCCCAATTCCCCAGCACTGTTCCCATCCCCCCAATTCCCCAATAAAAATCTTTAAAAAATAAATAAATAAATAAAATATACTTAATATATAACATTGTGTAAATTTAAGATGTACAACATGTTATTTTCATACATTTATATATTCTAATATGATTGCCATGGAAACATCATTTCTTTTCAGTGGTTGCAATACTTAGGTTTTAGTCTCTTAGCAAGTTTGATGATTATGAGACAATATTATTGTCTCTATTTATTATACTATGCATTAGACATCTAGGGCTTATTTACTATTTGTTGCAATTTTTACTCTTAATATCTGTCCTTCTCCTGCACTCACTTCCCCCACCTCAAGCCCAACCCCTGGTAACTACCATTTTACTCTTTGTTTTTGAGTTTGGTTTTTTGAGATTCTACTATAAATGATACATATAGTACTTATCTTTGTCTTTCTCAGTCTGACTTTCTCAGTTAGCATAATGTGCTCAAGGTCCATGTTGTTGCAAATGGCAGGATGTCCTTTCTCATGGCTGAATAATATTCTATTGTATATACATATACTGTATCTTTTCTATCAATTCATCCATTGATGGGCAGGCACTTAGGTTGTTTCCATATTTGGCTATTGTGAAAAATGCTGCAATAAACATGGGAGTGCAGATATCTCTTGATAGCCTGTTTTCATTTCCTTTGGGTATATACCCAGAGGTAGGATTGCTAGATCATATGGTAGGTCTATTTTTAACTTGTTGAGTAACCTCCATGTTGTTTTCCATAGTGACTCTACCAAACTACTTTCTGCTTTTAAGTCACCAGAGGAAGATCTTGTTTGCCTTCTCTATCCTTCTTCTTACCTTAAGGAGAAACAAATATAAATTCAATCCCTCCTCTGTGTGTTCTATCCCCTTCCACTTGCTCAGATTTTAAGTAATCATGGCACAGCCTTAGGTTGGAAGACTCCACAGGTGATAAATATTCATTTGTAGAAAACTATTGACATGGGAAATGTTCACAATATATTTCTAAATGAAACAAAAAATTTTTACAACAGTATATATGTTTGAATACCATTTAAAATTGATAGATATGATATGCTAGATAGATAGATAGATGATAGATAGATATGCTAGATAGATAGACAAAGATGGATCAACTGTATATAGTTGATCCTTAAACAACGTGGGTTTGAACCACACGGCTCCACTTATATGGGAATTATTTTCAATAAACACTATATATGTATTTTCTCTTCCTTATTATTATTATTATTTTTTTTTTTTTAGCTGAGCCATCCTGCTACCTGTTGGCAGCTCAGCGGCTGCTCAGCTCGGGCTGGACTCGAACCACTCATTATTTTCTTAACATTTTTTCTCTAGTTTACTTTATTCTAAAAATACAATATATAATATATATATATAACATACAAAATATGTGTTAATCAACTGTTTTTGTTATTGCTAAGGCTTCTGGTCAACAATAGATTATTAGTAGTTAAGTTTTGGGGGAGTCAAAAGTTATATGTGGATTTTTCAACTACAGAGAGGGATAGGGGGAGTTGGCACCCCTACCCCCATGTTGTTCAAGGGTCAACTGTATATAAGTAGTGATTATTACCCAGTGGGTGGAGGGGAGTATGAATTTTCCATTTTGTATGCACAGATTTGAATTATATTCATAAATTAATTTTTTAAGTTATTATTTTCAGGAAAATGGTACACAGAGAAAGTGAATAGTACAGAGAAGGTATACCATAAGATCCAGCACCTTTTCTAGAAGGGGCCTACCAATTAACCTCTGAGCTTTGTAAAAGCCAACACAGAGAAAACTCAATTAAGTAAACTGATTCACAAGATCCATAAAATAAAAAACAGCTCAGTTTACTCATGTATTATTTGTCCCATTTTTCAAGTGGAGAAACAGGTATTAAAGGCTCAAAGTTCCATGGCTCATGTGTGGCAAAAATAAAAATGATACCCTGATATTTCACATCCAAGCACATTCACCTCTTCATTATAAGAAGCTCTTCTAAAGAAGATGAGATAAGAATAGAAAACATGAAAGAAGTGTCATTGAGTTTGACCAGAAGAGAGGGCAGAATTTCAGCTAAGAGGAAAAGGAATAGAAAATGTGTCCCAAGCAGGAACAAAAACACAGCAATAAAAAAAGCAAGATTAAGGGCCAGCCGAGTGGCGCATTGGTTAACAGCTGGCTTGTGACACCAGCTCTGAGCAGCAGGACCCCGGTTTGGATCCCACATGAGGGCCAGTAACACTGCCCTCTACAGTTAAGATGCTGAACAACAGCTCCACCTGAAGCTGGGCTGCCCTGAGTTGCCCACGAAGGCATAGGCTGCAGCCCCTGCTGCAGTGGGCTGCCATAGCTACTGTGTGTGGCTGGCAGCCAGTGTGAGTGGCTGGCAGCCCGTGTGAGCTGCCAAGAGCCACCATGAGCAGCCGTCCAGAGGCCGGTGACCGATCTGCCTCACCCGGGAAGAGCGCAATGATAATACCAACATGGGCCAGTGAAGCGACGTCCTCCACAATTAGACTGAAGAACAAAACGACAGCAACTTGTCTGTTCCCCTTCCTCTGATTCCCCAGCACTGTTCTCCTCTCCCAATTCACCAATAAAATGTTTAAAAAGCAAGATTAGGGAACAATAAACAGGCTACCAGCTTATGTGAAATATAAATACTCCTTATGCTTTAATATAATGCATTGAAAATTTTAAATTAAAATCTAGTTGTAAATATGACTCAGCATCACAAAAAAACATTTTCCATGGGGATAATAGTAGAACCTACTTCATAAGATTTTTGCAAAGATTAAATGATATAAAATATAAAACATTTCACAGTTACCTGGAACTAATAAGCATTCAATAAAAACTAAGGGCCGGCTGAGTGGCTCAGTTGGTTAAGAGCTCGCTCAAGAGTTTGAGCTCTGAGCAACAGCAGTTCGAGTCAGCCCGAGCTGAGCA
>NW_017731371.1:962100-1091436 GCF_001890085.2 Hipposideros armiger
CTCCCTTCCTTCCTTCCTTCCTTCCTTCCTTCCTTCCTTCCTTCCTTCCATCTTTCCTCCCTTTCTTTTTTTATTCTCTCTTTTTAACTGATCTTTCTGGAGACAATGCCTTGGCCTTTATTATTTAAACTAGAGAATGGCTGTAGAAATTTCAGGTCACACTGGCTGGGCAGGCAACCAAATGAGAAGTCAATGAACAAAGAGACAAATCATGAAGGTGGCTGTTTGTTTCCACTACCCATAAACTTAGATCTCTATCCACAGCCTTAGGTTTTGAACATTATCAAAGAACACTTATGTGAATAACACAAAGAAATCCATTTGATGTGTATTATGATAACAAACAAAATGATTCTTAAATACCCCCAAATCTAGAAGACATAAAACTACACATCAGTTGATTAAAGAACTAACTTTCTAGAGGCAAAGTAAAAAAATGGGCTCTTTTCCTCTGGATCAGTGATTCTCAAACTGTGAAACTCCAACCAATAGTATACAAATTATGGATGCTTTCTTAGAAAAGCAAATTCTTAGCCCCACCTCAGACCATTTGAATCAGAAATTCTGAGGTCCACAGCCTAGACATCTGTTTGACAAAGCTCTCCAGGGGATACTGGTGCACACTAAAGTTTGAGCTTCTCTGTTCCCCTAAGTCAACTTTTACACAAAGACGCAGTCCCACAGCATGTGAAAAAAAGCATGAACAAATTGGTTTTCGTCATCCCCATGCTCTCATGAACAAATGGGGGAGAAAGGAAATGATCTTTAGACAAGATGTAGCTAAGAACTAATTTCTCTAGCCACTGTAGGCAGGTGGAGAAGATGGGTGGGTGAAGGCAAGCATACATCCAGCAAGTCTTCAGGGAAATTGAGTTTGACCTTGGTCCAAGGCTGTGACACTGATAGCGTGAACTGGGTGTGTGCTCTCAGGCATCCTGCTATTTTAGAGAGATGGTCATGGGGTCCTCCCTTCCACTGGGCTGCCTGTATGTAGTCCTCTTTTTGACAGGGGCAGGACTGCCCAATTATGTCAAGGGAAGCCAAGCACTCAGGGAAAGGGCTGCCAGGCAAAAGGGATTCTCCAAGTCTTTTAAAACATATATTCAAAAGTCATTCATGGGGCTGGCTGAGTGGCTCCGTTGGTTAAGAGCTCGCTCAAGAGTGTGAGCTCTGAGCAACAGCGGTTCGAGTCCCAGCCCGAGCTGAGCTGCCACTGAGCTGCCAACAGGTGGCGGGATGGCTCAGCTAAAAAAAAAAAAAAGTTAACCACACAGGAACATTTTAAAGATTGGTACCCAAACTTAAACTATATTTAATCAAATTCCATTGGCCTGTTTCATATTGAAAGGATTAAAATGCTTTGAGAATCTTGTATCAAAGATAGAAAGCCTCTTTGTAATTGGTATTTACCTGGTAGGCCTTGGCCCCGACCAAAGTGATCATCCTAGGGAATTATCACAAAAACAAACTGAGGACTATAATTTTAAAATGCCCCCACAATCATACCTTCACGGAGTTTAAAAACTTGTTGGAAAAATATTATCAGTATAATCTGTACCAATTAAAATATGGTTTCTCAGATCATTTTTAGGGCCATTTTGTATAATATATTCATGAAACATCATATCAAATTAAATATAGAGGTAACTTAGGTTTTTTATTTAGTTAGAATATTCCTTTAAATTTTGAGGGAAACAAGGGAATGATATGTGAAGGCTGTTTCTTCATTGGTAAAATGACTATTTTAATAAAAAAAAACACACTGAAGAATAAGATGTTCTCACTACAGACGCCATGAGTAATAAAGAAAAATGCCACAATCTAACTCTATGTTAATAACATTGACTCTATATATAGTATTCTTTTTCCATCGCTGCAGATATTTTCCAGTTATGCTCTATTTGCCAAGATAAAACCCTTTTTAAATGACTTCCTTTAATGACACCATCTTCTTTATTTCTTCTAAGCCTTATATTTATTTTCAACTAAAGTATTTTTAAAGTTTTAGGCTTCCTTGGACACTATTTGAGGAAAGAGTTAGTGGCTTAAGGAAAATTTTTTTAATTTTATGAAAACTACCAAATAGATGGATTTTCTTATGATCTTTGTTTGCTGGTACATTTGTGCAATACATATAAGTATTGAAGTTCTATTAATGGAAGGAGAAATGTCTAAGCTTTGTATGTACATTGTTCTTATTTCATGAGAACTATTCTGACTCATTCCAACAGCAGGTATTAAGTTTCTTGGTAAACCAAGAGCTCTTTTGAGAATTTGGTACTTGTCTAATAATGGTAGTTTGGAAGAAAACATAATTCCCATTCAAATGTCATCAGATTCACTGCTTTTGAGGGATAATTTAAGTGTAATATAAAAACATTAAGATTTAAAATTTCCTCATTAGTCTTAATTTTAAATAGTTAACTTTAAGCATGATGGCTTGAAGTAATGACACACTGAGCTCTTTCATCTTCCAATGAAAACTTTCTCACTATTACTCCCACAGTTTTTATTACTTCTTGATGTGGGAAGAGCAGAGTAAGCAAAAAAATGAAATGCATCTCTTTTTAATTCCACATGTCTTGCCACCTTCAGGTCACCGTTCTGTCTCTTCTGGCTAGAATTTAAGGAATGTGACTTTTCTTTTTAGCTACGCACATTATTTCATCTAATCTTTCCAAGAAGCCATTAAGGAAGTTACTATTTTTGTTATTCTCATCTTACAGATGAGGAAATTGAAGCATAAGGGTATTCAGAAACACCAAAGCCTGCAGGCTTTCCCACCACACAATATTAATCAAAGATAGAGGTGCCTCAACCAATTTGTATTCATGGAGTGTGCACCTTCTACTCCCAAACTGTAAGATCTACCACATACATCCTTCTTTCCAAAGACGGATTTTTCACAGTATTTACTTTTTAATAATGATAGTCATTATAAAGAAGACAAATCTTGCTTCTTAGAGATGATTTGTGGTTGTATTATTTAGGATTAGGTTTGGCTGTGTGTGACAGAAATTCCTGAACAATGGTGGCTTAAACAAGATAGAAATGGTTTCCGTCTGACGTAAAAGCCTGGAGGTAGGCATCCCTGGGCTGCTATGGCAGATTCTCAGAGCCAGAGACTCAACCCCACCCCCTACCCTCTGCTTTATTGCTGTATTAGTCCCAAGCTTACTTTACGGTCCAAGATGGCTATTGAAGCACCAGCAATTACATTTGAATTCCAGCCTGAGAAGGAGAAAGTGGGAAAACGGCATGTCTCCTCTTTTTAATGACATTTTCTAGAAGTTGCACATGAAGCTTTGCCTACCTTAAATAAGCTGGCCAGAACTTAGTCACATGGCCACCCCTGACCATAAGGGAAGAGGAAAAGTTCTATTTATTCTGGTTGCCAGGATGCCTGCTGAAAGCTGATACTTATTATTAAAGAGGAATGGGGTAGGGATTGATTTGGAGGATCAAGTCACAGGTTCTGCCTCAGGAGGTGGAAATGCATTCATGGTGGGAAGACAACAGCATGAACTGGGGACTATGGAGACCTGGGGAACACACACCCACACAGTTGTACGCTATATAATGATGGGTCTCTTACTTTTTTAAAGAGGAGCCGGAAATCTGGATTTTTGCATGGAATTTACTGATTTTTAAATATTGCCAGTTTATCGAAATATTTTTTAAAACAGTGTGGGTCAAATAACACCCATCCATGTCAAGCCTGCAGGCTGATAATTTGCTTCCTTTGATCTAAAAGAATTTCCATTTTAGATTTATTTTCAATCAGGCAACAAATATTGATTGAGGATTACAATATGTAAGGTATCATGTGAAGGCTGAGAAGGACAAAAAGCTATAATTTCATTGGAACAAGAAAGTCTCTGATGTAAGAGATGGGGTTCATGACGAGGATTGAAAAAAAGAGGTTGCAGTAACTATTTTTTAGTTTTGTTTTATTTTCTGTTAGTTTGGGTCCAGTTTCTTTACCTGACCCCCAACATTGTATCTTATTCCCTTAGGTCTTTCCTCAATAATTAATAGTTTCCATTCCTATTTTAGTTCACCCAAGTAAATAACTCTGTCCCTAGAGTTCTGTATTCATAAACATATCTCTTAGAAATAACAAATATTCTCTTCCTGATTTTGTACCAATATTCTACTCTACTGAAAAAAATTGCTCTAAGCCTTTCTCTACATGTGCCAATCCTTGTAAAGTTAACCATATGCACATATGTCATAATTTATGTCTGAAATCGACCTATTGTCCTCAAAAGCATGTGCGATAGAACAAAAATTATTAATATGTAAGTGTTGACAGCTTTCATTGCTGCTCCTCTCAGAAGTAGAGAGCTGAGGCCATGGGTGAAGCCACCAAAGCCACTCAGTCAATTCTCTTGGAAAAAGCAGTGAGAGTAGAGCACAAGCTCGTCTTCACTGAGGGACATGATACAGATAACCCTCCCACTGTCCCCTGGAGCTGTCATAACTGGCAGGCTGGAGTCAGGACCAGCTTTGTCATTTGCAGGGCCCAGTGCAAAATGAAAATGCAGGGGCCCATGTTCAAAATTGTTAAGAATTTTAAGGGCCAGCCGAGTGGCGCGTTGGTTAAGAGCTGGCTTGGGACACCAGCTCCGAGCAGCAGGATCCCGGTTCAGATCCCACATGAGGACCAGTGACACTGCCCTCTACAGCTAAGATGGTGAACAACAGCTCGACCTGGAGTTGGGCTGCTGTGAGTCTACGGCGACAGTGACGGCGTAGGCTGCAGCCCCTGCGGCAGTGGGCTGCTATAAGCTACCGTGAGTGGCCGGCAGCCAGCGTGAGCGGCTGGCAGCCAGCGTGAGCTGCCAAGAGCCATGGTGAGTGGCCGTCCAGAGGCCAGCAACCAATATGCCTCACACGGGAAGAATGCAATGATCACAATACCAACATGGGCCAGTGAAGCGACGTCCTCCACAACTAGACTGAAGAACAAAAGGACAGCAACTTGTCTGTTCCCCTTCCCCAATTCCCCAACGCTGTTCCCCTCCCCCAATTCCCCAATAAAATCTTAAAAAAAAAAAAGAATTTTAAGACAAGGACAGCAGAGCTTTAGATTAAGTATGGGGCACTTCTGAACGCAGGGTCTTATGTGGCTGCACAGGTTTCATGGCCACGAAACCAGCCGAGACTGTAATAGTGGACCTTTGGATATTCTGGCCAGGGAAGGGCGGCATGAAAACATGGCCCAGAGACAAAGGGGGAGGGTTTTAACAGGGTATTTGGGGGTAACAGAGGCACAGGGACAGTTTGCAGTATGGAAAAATAAAATGGAGGGAAAAGGATAAAAGTTTTTGTTTGTTTGTTTACTTTAAGTGTTGTCATGGTCTGCATGTCTCCCTTTATGGTGCTCAAGTGAAGAAACAGTTGTTTTGAAAGGATGTTTCAGTCTGTAGTCCCTCTGCTGTCATTGAAGGACTGAGACAGGGATCACAACAATAAAACCATTTCACAGATATTAGTAATGTCACTGATTTGGGGATCACTGACACTTTTAGAGTAATGGTAGTTTGTTTGCATTTAAGAACTGTGAGAAAGAGAACACTATGCTTGACTGACTTCCTTCCTTCCTTCTTTCAACAAATGTGAAGTCTTTCATTATCTTTCAATACCAAACTTAACTATTTTCACTTAACTAGTGTTAAAATTAAGCAAACAAGTGATTATTTGGTTAAGCAACCAAATGAGTATTTTCCCAATGTAATTCTAAAGAAGATCATAATGGATCTTATTTGTTCATAGCTCCTATCCTGTATGTCACTTCACTCACCAGAAGCTATGTCCAAGGATAAGGTCTTTCCGGTGTCTTCTTGACCTGTTCCCCTCACTTCCTATACACCCTTTTCATCCATAGCTGACTTCCATCTTCACTCTTTTCACTATGCCCCTAGAACCCCAATGCCCATACAAACAAATGTTCTGACATCATTAGTTTCCTCCCAGACACTGCCTTTGACCTCCTTGCCTTGAGTAATATGTCACCTTTCACCAAAAATACAGCTCATATTGGGTTCTAAATATCACTTTTTAATACCCTTGACAAAAATTCCTCCTTCTTTGGGATTCATGCCACCTGCTATCTCTCCTTGTCCCCTGGTAACCACCTATCTCTGGTCACTCCTCCCTGTTGAGGGGCCTCAAAATCTTCAGCCCCTTTGTCCCTCCACCAAGCTCATCCAGAAAATGTCTAGCTTTGAATCAATCCAACCACCTACCTCCTCTCCTACACCTCCAATGCTAAACTATAGGAGAAAAATCACACCATGTCGGGATTATTGCCACTAGAAACATATGGCCCCCAGCTCATTTAGGCTTCCAGTACTATTTGCCAGCTCCGTATGTCTCTGGTGGATGTTCTCTCCAAATCTTTACAAGATCTACTGAAAATACTCTTCAATTTTCTCATTCCACCTGTGCTGATACTGACCTCTTTTCTCTTAGATATTAACCTTCCTTACCCCATAGGAAAAAAATATTGCTCTTGGGTGTGGACTTTTCCATTTCCTGCCCCTATATTTACAAAGAAGCCTATAAATGCATCCACACTTTGGTAAAGTGATTGCATCAATGGCCCAAATTAATGGCCTCCCTTTCCCATACCCTTTGCCCTGTAATTCTGTAGTCCCTTCCTGTTCTGCAGAGCTTGGGCTTGGCTATGTGACTGTTTTGTGAAGCTTGAATAAGGACGGTGTGTCTCCGCCTCCTTTTGTTGTTCCTTTGGAACCCTATCATAGCCTTAAAAAAAAGCTCAGTCTAGGAGGATGAGGGCACGTGGAGCAGAGCTGAAAATTGTCCCAGCCAAGACCAACCTTGTCCAGCCAGCCCCAGTCAATCCCTCAGCTGGCCACAGATATATGAACAAGCCCAAAGACAAGATTTGCCAAATCTGGTCCAGTAGAACTGCCTTGTTGACCTGCAAACACATGAGAAGTAGTAAATGGTGGTTGTTTTCAACAACTAAATTTTGAGATGATTTGTTATGCACAGTAGCTAATACAAACTCTAACCTCCCTCTCTCCATTTTCAGAGGAAAAAGTATACTTTCTTTTTTTTTAAGGTCAATTCTTCTATTTGTTCTTTATCCCATTCCTGCCGCTATGCTTTCAGATCTCATCCCTTCTGGTTATATCTATCTATATTGCTCTCTTTTCACCTTTAGTCCTAATTATATATATATATATATATATATATATATATATATATATATATATATATATATATATATATATATAAACAAGTTTAAATCTCTCAAATTAAAATAAAACAAACATACACAAAAAAATAAACCTGTCTTCAGCAAGTTACTGACCTCTTCTGTCATTCCTTCTATTTATATTTCTTTTTTTTTTTTTTTAGATTTTTTTTATTGGGGAATTGGGAGGATGGGAACAGTGCTGGGGAATTGGGGGAAGGGGAACAAACAAGTTGCTGTCGTTTTGTTCTTCAGTCTAGTTGTGGAGGATGTTGCTTCACTGGCCCAAGTTGGCACCATCATTGCGCTCTTCCCGGACGAGGCAGATCAGTCGCCGGCTTCTGGACAGCCGCTCACTGCGGCTGCTGGCCGCTCACGCTGGCTGCTGGCCGCTCACGCTGGCTGCTGGCTACATACGGTAGCCCATGGCAACCCACTGCCACAGGGACTGCAGCCTACGCCGTCGCCCATTTATATTTCTTGAAAGAATAGTCTATACTTGCATATTTATTTGGGTTCTCCAGAGAAACAGAACCAACAGGGTGTGACATTATCTATCATCTATCTATCTATCTATCTATCTATCTATTTGTCATCTATCTATCTTCTATCTATTTATATTTTAAGGAATTGGCCTATGCACTCTTGAAGGCTTGGTGAGTCCAAAATCTGATGGAGTAGGCTAGCAGGCTGAAGACTCAGGTAATCGTTGCGGTTCAAGTTCAAGGCAATCTGCTTGCAGAATCCCTTCTTGCTTATGGGAGGTCAGGCTATTAAGGCCTTCAGCTGATTGCACGAGGCCTGCCCACAATATGTTAGGTAATCTGCTTTACTAAAAGTCCACTATATGTTAAGCTGTTAAAAGCCCACTATGTAAATGTGAATTTGATTCCAAAAATGCCTGCAAATTAACCAACATAAGTTGCTGCAGTATCCATTTTTTATTCTCATTTACTCTTTTCAGTTGTCATCTTATTAATATACCCAAGGCATTTGATACTGCCAGCTCTTCTTGTTAGTCCTTTTACTTTATTTATAGCCCTCTCTGCTAGATTGCTTCCTATCTCTCTGACTGCTGCTTTTCAGTTTTCTTTCTGGCATCTCTTCCTTTGCCTGCTTCTTAAATGATCCTTAGGGTTGTGTTTCTCAGACTTATCTGGATCCTCTCATGTACTAGTGGTTTTAACTACCAAATCTATATCTTCCACTTAGTCCTCTATTATGAGTTTCATACATTAATTTATTCATTTAAGGTATTAGAGAGACATCTATTTTATTGAATATTAAACACTATAAGAGTTTGTGGTAACCTCTAAAATGGCTCCCAAGATCCCTGGTTCCTGTTACTCATACCCTTGTTTTACTCCTCCCCTGGAGTGTGAGCTTCTAATGAACAGAATACAGTAAAAGTGATGAGATGCCACTTATAAGATTAGGTTGCAAAAGGACTCTGGCTTTTGTCTTGTTCACTCTCTCTTATCCTTTCTTGGTGCTGTCTCCTTCTCTCTTTCTTAGAGTCCTTAGTCTGGGGGAAGCAAGCTGAGATATTGTGTGAGAAGCCTTACAGCACGTTTCCTGTGGCAAGGAACTCACGTCTCCAGGCAACAGCCAGTAAGGACCTGAAGCCTGCGTGACACCCATCACTTGAGTGAGTTTGGAAGTACATCTTTCCCCGGTTGAGTCCTGAATCAACTCTAGCTCTGGTAGATACCTTTATTGCAGGCTTGTAAAGACCTCGAGTCAGAGCAACTCAGCTAAGTTGCACCTGGATTTCTGACCCCCACAAATCATGAGAAAATAGATATTTAGGCTTTTAAGTTGTTAAATTTGGATAATTTGTTTTATAGCAATAGATAACTAAAACAGGGTTACACAGGCTCCAAAGCCAAATAATAAATAGTCCCTGAACTCAATGATCTTCCAGACTATTAGGGGCGATAGAAAAATGGCTATGATCACAGTACAATACAACAGGTGTTATAGAGACATACATAGCAAGAGATAGAAGCACAGAGAGAAGAGAATTTCAATCATATTTGAAGGCTGAAGGATCCACTCAGTAGATTTTATTTTGTCATTGAAAATTAGGAGAAAAGATCATGGGATACTTGAGGAGAAAAGTGAATATTTAGAACATCTACTGGAAAAAAAATAGTTGAAGGATTTGGAAAAGAGACAATGGTATCTAGGCAGTGTGGATTGGGTTTGGAAATAATAGACTTATAGGCTCTTCAGTTAAAGTTGGAGTTTATTTTTTAAATACTCTTAGCGTTAAAGTTGGAGTTTATTTTTTAAACACTCTTAGCAATATGGATATAGTAGAGAAGTTGATGGTTGAATTTTAGATTTCAGAGAAGATAGAAAGGCAAAGGGTCAAGAAAGAAAAAAAAGAGCTGAGATGAACAGCCAGACAATTCTTACAATTCTAGCTCATGGAATTTAGGTTGAATAGGGAAAGAAAGACAATCAAAGCTGCTGAGAGTCTGGGGGAAATGTTGCCGATTCTGATCTAGTAATCACTAGGGCTAAAGGAGTCAATGCTATGTTTGGCTTAAGGTCAATGCCTTATTTGGAGGAGACTTCCAATCAAGGGTGGGAAAGGAATGGTTACCCAGGAAGAAATCATAGTACCATGAAAAGAGTGAATGGATGCTTTAAAACAGAGATTGCTGGTTCCCTACAATAGTCTCAATTTCTTCCAGAGAACACCCTTAATTTTTAGGGGGTGGAATAACAACTGTATTTCCTAGTCTCTTGTAGCTAGGGATGGCCATGTAACTAATGAGCTGATCAAAGGGATGTGAACAGAAGTGGTGTGTGCAACTTTTGAACTGTGCCCTTCAAGGGAAGGAGTTATCGTTCCATTTCCCTTTTACTCTTTTTCTGCCAGGAATGGTTGTGAGCCAACTTGGACCATGAGGAAGAGACTACATCCTACAGAGGGCAGAACAACAGAAGGAGCCCGTAATCCCTGGATGATCTCATAGAGCTTTTATGGTTCTACATAATGGATAATTAAACTACATTTTTAAAGGCACTATTAATGTAGTTCTCTGTTATAAATAGATGGACCTATATTTCAACCAATTCAGATGCCCAGTAAAAAGGATAAACTGGGAATATATGTGATCTTAGCATAAGACAGAAAGTAGTAAGCAATAAATAGAGGCACAGGTAAAAATTAAGGATACTGAGAAGAATCACCTCAAGCTAAGCTGGGCGCTTTTAAAAGGTTAAAGTTTCTGATCAGTGACAGACTGCAGACTATCCATAGGGGGTGGAGTGCAAGCCAGGGAAATGTGCCCACACAGCTAGTTCTTCTATCAGTGGCTCTATAAAGCAATGGTGATGGTAGCATGGTAGTGACAATTGGCCCATGTATCAAACACATCCAAGGAACATTGGGATCTTGGTATACTTACTTAAATTAGTCATGGTTTGGGCTGATGCTTCTTGAAAATAATCACAGAAATTTAAAAATTTAGGAGTGGAAGAAGTCCTAGTGACTAGAAAAAACTTCTGCTCCAATGCACTTTTAAAAATAATAATAATTCCAGAGATGCCAAGTAAGTTTTGCAGGTAGGCATTGGAACCGAAGCCTCCTAGGCCAGTGAAGGTTGTGGGTTTGTACTTCATTTGTACAGAATCCCTATGACAATTTTTTTCCTTCTCCAGCAAACTTACAACCTCAGGTTGCTATTTGCTCTTACTTTTCCATGAACATACCTTGGCACAGCACTCTTTAGCTTTCAGAATATTTTCCCTTGTTTTCTCATTTGATCCTGACAATAATCCTGTGCAATGTGAGTGGAGGGTTAGTAACATGCCAATTTTACTGATAAGTAAATTGAAGCGGAACGTTTTCAAGTGACTTTCTCATGACAAAGCGCTAGTACTTGGCTGAGATTATTGAGTATAATGCTCGTACCAATCATCCACTTATTTTCCTGTCATTTTTCCAGCCTTTCTGATTATTGGGGAAAAAATATTGTGTTGGCTTATGATGAAATTGTAGTAAACTTCAGATTTACTAGTCACATTTCCAGTGCTCAGTGGTCACACGTGGCCAGTGGCCGGCTACTCTATTGGACAGTGCTGATATAGACCATTTCGATCATGTCAGAAAGTTCTGTTAGACAGCCTAGAGATTTATGAGAGATACCTATCTTCTACCAATCCTCATCCTTGCCCACTGTGTCTAATCCAAGCTTGGTAGAGGCTGGTCCCCAAGCTCTTCCACTTCCTAGAGGAGATTTTAAATCTGGTGATGCCAACAGCAATCGTTTGGCCTACTTGTGCTAAGAAGGTGATGTGGTAATAAAAGGCCCAGATTCTTCCACAAAAGTCAGTACAGCAAGTGGGCGGTGGAAAGGCAGCCGAAAATCAGACGCGGAGGTGCAGAGAGGCAAAGGGGCGGGGCTGAGCGCCGGCGGCTCCGGGCGGGTGCTGTCACGAGGCTGGAGGCGGGGCCGTGTGCGGCTGGGCGGGGCCGCGAGATGCGGGCCGGGGAGGCGGAGGAGCGGGGCGCCGGGCGCGCCAGCCCGGCCGTGCGTGCTCACGTGACAGGTCCGCGAGGCTTCGCTCGCGCAGTCTTCTGGGCGAGCGAAGATGGCGGCCGAGAGGGAACCTCCTCCGCTGGGGGACGGGAAGCCCACCGACTTTGAGGAGCACGAGGACGGAGAGGACCTGTTCACCAGCACAGTCTCCACCCTAGAGGTGAGACCGCGTCACCGTGGGTGCTGCGCTCCGCCGCGCGTCTCACCTTTGGGTGCCTTTTCCTTGCCCCAACCTGTCCCTCCCCACCCCCGGGTTTGCAAGGATCTGGTCGGGGGACACCTGTGACGCGGGCACCACCTCGGGTACCTGTCAGTGGGCTGGAGTTGGCGTGCGCGGCTAGGCCTCCTCAGATCAGCCTACGGGCGGGGGTCTGACCTAATTCCCAGAGGGGCATGGACCGGACGGAACGTCGCAGCTCTCTTTCCCCGCTCAGCTGGACTTCCTCGGTGTCACTTGCATTTATTTCTTTTTCCAGACCAGAGAAGGTTTTGCCCTGGGTCCCAGTAAACTTGACCGCTCTCCCCGGCGACCTCCGCAGCACCTTTGGAGAGTTGCTTGCCTTTCCCTTCCCAAGGGAGGGTGTGCCCCTGAAAAGGGGAGAGCAATGAAGTGAGCTCTGAATGACCCAAGCTCTGTAGGGAGCGTGTGGAGGCACTTTCCCCAGCGATGGCCCTTCTTGGACTGCTGGTTCCCCTTGAAGGTGGTTCTTCTGTTTCGGACCACTAAATGGGTAAATGCATTTGACCGGTTTTGACTTCCTTAGTTCCTAGACTTTTTAAGGATCGTAGTGTTTGTAAAATATGAAGTTGAAGGGAAGGAGTAGTCCAGGAAACGGGGTTTTTTTTTGTTTTAAGTTACCAGGGGAGAAATAAAAACAGGTCCTCACTCCCATTTCCTCTATTCTCGCATGGTCAGCGATCTCTGAAACTGAGTGTTCCTGTTTTTGTCAAAGGAAACACCCTCCATGAGCTTAACTGTATTGGGTGTCCTACATCCAGTTCATGTTTGAATTGCTTTGCATTTGAGGAGAGCACACACACCCCATATCCCAATTTTAAGTATTTGTATTAAAATGTAAGCAGATTTTCCAGAGGATTGCTTATCTCAGGCTTACTTCCTTATAAACTTTTTTTGGGGGGTTGAGGAGAGGGGTTGTAAGCTTTCTTGGGTTTTTCACCTATGCACCAAATAAATTGAAAATTACTGTAAAATATCTATTATCTGAAATTCAGTTACCTGAAACTCAGAACTTTGGAGAATGTTTTCATCATTGACCGACCACATTCTGCTAATTGTATATGCAGGTGCTGGGCCAACCCGTAACTTCCCCTCAGATTATATGCTACTTGGGACTAAAAATAATGCCCTGATCATCTTTGTCTTCCTCACAAAATCTGGAACATTTGCAGTTAGTAAATGTTTGCTGGATTGTCAAAAACAGCATCTCCTAAGAATTAGTAAAAATGATCTTGCATAACAAATTATACTTTGGGGGGGTTTGTATCCTTTAAGCCCTTTATACATACCATACAGCTAATTTAACAAATATTGAAAGGTAATGTCTATGTTGGATCCTAAGACCTGTATTCCCTTTGAAGGCAACAAAGGTTTTCCTCTAGCAAGGTTCAGAACAAAGTTGACTTACGTTATAAACTACTAGATTACTGTGAACACTAAGCATGCTGTTTGACATCTTTTAGATTTGAGTAAAAGGAACTATAATCTGTTTCTATTTGGATGGGACTCTTTTAATAAAGTAGTTGACTTTTTTTCAGTAAAAGTCCACAGAAGTTTTGGGTATGAAAAAATTTCTTCTTGGCTAGTACACTGCGAAAGTTGTAAATAAAGTTGGTTTTGATTGTTCATCAAAACCCCTTATTTCATATACTGATTCAGGTTATTAATTTTAAGAAGGTATAACTTTGCGATTTATAAATTCAGATTTTTTATTTTTTAGTTTTTTGCTTTTCAAACTCTTTGGGGAAGGATATATAAGCAGTATTTCTTAGTACACCAAAACATTGCTAAAGGAATATTCTTTCAGTACTCTTCTTTTAAACAGTCCTTAATCATACATCAGTGTACAGGAGAAACCATAGGATACTTGTTTAAAATGCAGATGCTTTTGCCTCACTGGTATATGCATATTTAATAAGTGCTCTAGGTCAGTGCTTTTCAAACTTTATACATAAGTTACCTAGGGATCTTATTAAAGTGCAAATTCTTATTCTGGGATAAGCCCAGTATTCTGCATTTTTAATCAGCTCTCCTCATGACATTGCTTCGGGTTCATAGACAACAATGAGTTACAAAACACCGCGTGATTCTGATCCAGATCATCTGCTTTGAACAGTTATTACCTAAGCTGTAAATTGAAAGTAAGACATAAATTAATGTCTTTAAATTTAAAAAAAAGTAAATCATAGTTTTTAAAAATACATTATTCATGTAGAAACTTTTCTTTGAGGGTATTTGGAGGAAAAAAAATCAATTGAAATTCATATAAGTGAAAATCAAATTATAGACAGCTTTAATTAATATAATTGTTAAGCTTGTAATGATTATACAACCTAGTGTATATGAACCCTATGAATATATTTTAACCCAATTAAACTTCTTTCCTTTCAAACTTAAAAAAAGTCACATAAAGCTATATTCACTAAATAAAGCATATTTAAAACCCCTACTGTATGTTTTTGTTGTCATTATGGAACAAAGTGGTGGGAGGCTGGCATAGGTGGCAGGGAAGGGAATGAGAAGGGGATAAAAAAACTGGCAAAAGCATGTAGTTTTTTTGTATCTGAGAGGCAATGCTTTAAACTGTTTTAGGAGTACTGCTTTTTCCTTAAGTGATACTCCCCTAAGCTTAAAAGGTGCCCTAAAACAATGTGGAGTAGTAAGACAGCACCTTAAAAAAAATACACTCAGGAAATTTTTATTTTATGTCTTTTTTGTTTTTAACAAAGTTTATTGAGATATAATTTACATACCATACAATTCACCCATTTAATGTGAAAATTTTAATGGATTTTCATATATTAACAGATATGTGCCACCGTTCCTTCAGTCAGTTTTAGAACATTTTCATGACCTCAAAAAAAAATCCCTAGCAAGCAAACCCATATCCTTTAACTATTACCTTCTGCCCCATTCCCCAAACCCTTCTGCTCCCAACCTTAAGCCACCACTAATTTACTTTCTGTCTCCATAGTCTTCCCTATGCTAGACTTCATGTGAATGAAATCATAATATGTGGTCTTTTGTGATTGGCTTGTTTCACTGAGTATAATATTTTCAAAATCTACTTTATTCCTTTTTATGCCTGAATAATACTCCATTATATGGCTAATACCACATTTTGTTTATCCATTTGTTAGTTGATGGACATTTGGGTTGTTTTCCATGTTTGGCTATTACGAATATGCTGCAGTAAACTTTGTGTACAAGTAGAATTACTGGGTATAATGGTAACACTACATTTAATCATTGGAAGAATTGCCAGAGTGGTTTATCAAAGTGGCCACATCATTTTACATTCCTACCATCCGAGTGTGAGGGTACCAGTTTCTCCTCATTCTCACTACACTTGTTATTATCTGAATTTTTATTCGATACATCCTAATGAGTGAAGTGGTTTCTTAGTGTGGTTTTGGTTGTGTTTTCCTGATGGCTAATAACGTACACCTTTTAATGTGCTTATTGGCCCTTTGTATATCTTCTTTGGAGAAATTTCTATACAGATACTTTGCTAATTTTTAACTTGTGTTTCTTATTGAGTTGTAAAAACTATATCTTCTAGACACAAGTTTCTAACAGATACATGATTTGCAAATATTTTCTTCCATTCTGTGGATTGTTTTTTTCATGTTCTTGATGTCCTTTGAAGGACAAATTTAAAAAAAGAAAGTTGATGAAGTCCAACTTACCTATTTTTTTATTTTGTTGTTCATTCTTTCAGTGTCCTATATAAGAATCTCCTGCCAAATCCAAGGTTAAAAAGGTTTACATCTATGTTTTCTTCTAAGTGTTGTATAGCTTTGGCTCCTACGTTTAGGTCTTTAATCTGTTTTGAGTTAATTTTTGTATACTGTATGAGGTAAAGGGTCCAACTTCATTTTTTTGCATGTGGCAATCGAGTTGTCCTAGCACAATTTGTTGAAAAGACTCTCTTCGCCATTGAATGGTCTTGGCACTCTTGTCCAAAATCAGTTGACTATAGATGTTTACACCTGGTTCTCATACTAACTTCAAATTTTAGAGTCACCTGAGGTTAAGATGAGGACCACAGCTCTGTTTCCCAGCACAGTTACATGATAATTTATAGAGCATTTAAAGTGAAATTTTCAGATTGGAGACTGACAGGTCTTACAATTCTTTTCCCATCATGTAACCCCATGCTGTAAGTGCTCAGAAGATACCCTACTTGGTTGACTTCAGTAAACATTTGAGTATTTACTTTCTGCCATACTGTCTAGATGATAATGGAAGTGCAAATATCAGCAAGATACTGCAAGTCGTTAAGGACAGAAAATCTTCAGGGAAGAAAAAAGAGGTGTGCAGAAAACTCTGATATAGACAGACTGTGATTATATGACCTGGAAACACCATTTTTCACTGAAAGTACCAGTGAAATGGGAGATTCTAATTCTTATGTGTCAACGTTTCTGACACATTGTAGATGACCAGTACATGTTTCTGTTGGCTGGGAAACACTCAGTGAGGATGTAATATTTAAGAGAGGGTGGAGGGCCAGCTAAGTGGCATGTTGGTAAAGAGCTGACTTGGGACGCCAGAGGGCCCCAGTTCGGAGTCCACGTTTGAGGGCCAGTGACACTGCCCTCTACAGCTAAGATGCTGAACAACAGCTCAACCTGAAGCTGGGCTGCCCTGAGTCGCCGGCGGCTAGGCTGCAGCCCCTGCTGCAGTGGGTTGCCATGGGCTACCGTGTGTAGCCAGCAGCCAGCGTGAGCAGCCCTCAAGCCGCTGTGAGCGGCCGTCCAGAAGCCGGTGACTGATCTGCCTTGCCTGGGAAGAACACAATGATGGTGCCAACTTGGGCCAGTGAAGCAACGTCCTCCACAACTAAACTGAAGAACAAAAGGACAGCAAATTGTCTTGTTCCCCTTCCCCCAATTCCCCAACGCTGTTCCCATCCCCCAATTCCCCAATAAAAATCTTAAAAAAAAAAAAAGGGTGGAATGAAATTGCAAAGTGGGAGACTAGAGACTGGCAAGAGTCACTTAAGGTTTGCTCTGTATTATTGGGAACCATAAATAATTTCGAGTGGCTGAATATAAGATGTTACAGATTTACTACGTGGTGAGAGTGTGAAGGGCTTTGAAATTTGTTGTACAGGTGGTCAAAAGCTGTGCAAGATTTGCATAGCAGTAACATCAGTCACCTAGGAAGATGAATGTGCCCCCAGACTGAGGGATAAATTTGAGTGGGAGGTATCATTGGTAGGTTAATGATATGGAAGCTTCCTGAGGTTAAAGGCCTCAGGAAGAAAGTACAAATAAAAAAGTAGAGAAGGAAATTGATACAATAGCAGATTAAAAGACAGACATTTTAAGATTTGTAATACTTCCAGGTAATTTTTAGGGGAAGGAATTATAAGTTTATTTCACTTGGGGATATGATACACCAATGAAGATAACAGAGCTGGAGATTCTGTATGGACTAGAGATGTAGATTTGGGACTCTGTCATAAATTTATTGAATGATAACACTAAACCAGGCTCTGTGTGGAAGTCTAATCCTGCCCTCTTGGACTGTGTGAACCATAGGAGTCAATATAATAAACATAGCTGTGTGAACAAATGCCTGCAATGCCAGGTGATACATGTGTAAGTGGAATATGCTCGTAGTACACAACTAGCATGAAGACCGGAGTGACTTAATTGCATAGAGATGATCTTTGAAACCCTGAAAGTGGATGACATTATCCAGAGAGAGAGTAAGGAGAGTAAGACAAGAGGCTCTTTCGGTAAAGGGGAACTGAAGTTTAGTATCTTGTCCCAATGTAACAATGTATAATTTGTTTTCTTAAGCCTGTTTTCTAATCTTAGGTAGGCCTTCAACTTTAAATATTTTTTTTTAAATTTCATTATGAATTACCTATGTTTCAGAGAAAAAAAATTTATGACCAGTTAGTTATTTAACGCTAACAGCATGGAAAAATTATTAGAAAGAGATTTATTAAGAGGTATAACTCTAGTTGACCACGTTCCCTGGAAACCATTAAATTTAAGGATTTTAGAATGATTTTTTGGTTCCTGTAAAAAATGTTATGAAGTTGCTCTAGGGAGAGATACTCAATTTTTTGCAGACTTTTTTTAATAAAAAGAATAAAATTTGTCTTTAATGTTAATTTTACAAATGCCCACTTTCCTATGAAATTGAACTCTTGTGGGTTTTTTTGTGATGATAGTTTTTAGTTAGTTGAACTTCACCTCAATTTAGTTAAGTTCCCTATCACCTTAATCAAGATATAGAACACTTCCATCATCCCCAAAAATTCTCTCATGTAGTTAACCCCTCCCACTCCCAGGCTCTGGCAACCACTGATCTGTTTTCTGCCTTTAATTTTGTCTTTTCCAGAATTTCATATAAATGGAATCATACAATATGAAACTTTTTGAGCCTAGCTTCTTTAACAGCATAAAGCACCTATGATTTATCGATATTGTTGCATATATCAATAGTTCATTCCTTTTTATTGCTGAATTTGTCATATGTATTAGCACAGTTGTTTGTTGTTGAAGTACACTTCTGTTTCCAGTTTGGGGCATTAATGAGTAAAGTCAGTATAAACATTTATGTGTAGGTTTTTGTATGAGCCAGGTTGTCATTTCTTTTGAGTAAATACTTACAAGTATTGCTGGGTTTATGGTTAATATATGTTTAACTTTGTGAGAAGCTGCCAAACTTTCTGCCAAAAAGGTTCAAGGGAGATAAGGTACAGAGAGGTGGCATCATTTGCTTTTAGTCCCACAAGTTAATGTCTAGTATTATATAACTCGAGACCAGATTCAATAGTGCTCTGAGAATTGATTATCTGTGGTTTCATTAAAACATGCATGACGCTCAACACAAAGGTATATTACTGTATTTCCTAGTATCATAAAAGTAATTTTCATTTCAAATTTTATCTCTAATTAGAGAGTCGTGCTTTGTATATATTAAAGTGTTTGAATCCCAAAAGCTAACTAGCCCCAGTGAACCTTTGATAAAGCTGGATTTGTCTATTTCAGTCTCTGATCAGGTTTGCATTAATTTGATCTATGAAATCTAATAAAACTACAAAGGATTTTGAGAGAGAGAACTGCCAGGCTGTTTTCTACAGCATCTGTATCATTTCGCATTTCCATCAACAATGAATGAGAATCCCGTTGGTTCCAAATCCTTGTCAGCACTTGTTAGTGTGAGTTTTTATTGTAGGCAGTGGTGAGCTTGAGGCCAGCTTATACCAGCTCAAAAGAACTGATTATTAAATTTTCAGGATTTTTGTAAGCTGGTTAATAAACAGAGCCATTGTTCAAAATTAAATTATATAAATTTATAATTAAATAAATTATTAAAAACAAAGATAATAAATATTTTAAACTTGTCACTTCCTAATTCCTTTATTACATTTTACTGTTTTCTTTGCTCTTGAGTTTATATGTCTATTGTGTCTGTATGTTGGAAAGTATATACTTTTCGAACTTCACAGTTTGTGAGGGGTAACCAGCCACAGCCGGCATGTTTACGACACAGAAATCAGCAAAAGCTAAAAATCAGCAGTGTCTTCTCTCCCAAAGACCCAGTTGCTAAACATTTACCAGCACACCACTGATTTTTTTGATCATTCTATTAATAACAGGTGTGTGTGTTACCTCATTGTGGTTTTACTGTATGTTCCATAATGATTAATGATGCTGAGTATCTTTTCATATATATGTACACCATCTGAAAAGTATCTTGTTTGGTGAATGAAGTGTCGTTTCATATCTTTTGCACATTTTAAAAATTGGGTTTCTTTAATTGAATTTTGAGAATTCTTCATGTATTTTCAATATAAATCCTTTACCAGATAAGCATTTTGCAGATATTTTTCCCAGTCTGTGGCTTGTCTTTTTATGCTATTGACAGTATCTTTCACAAAGCAAAAGTTTATTATTTTGGTGAAGTTCAAGTAATCCTTTTTTTATTGGTAGTACTTTAAGGCACATGTGAAATCCTTTTCTGATAGTAACCCAAGGTCACAAAGGTTTTGCTTATGTTTTCTTCTAGAAGTTTTATAGTTTTAGTTTTAACATTTAGGCCTGGGATTTATTTTGAGTTACTTTTCATATGAATTAAGGTTCTTTATTTTTTTTTTGAATGTAGATAATCCAGTTGTTCTAGCACCATTTATTGAAAGATAATCATGTTAAGGTTTGTTTTATGACTCAGAATATGGCCTATCATGGTAAATATTATGTGTGCACTTGAAAAGAATGTATGTAATCTGATGTTGGGTGGAGTATTGTGTAAATGTTAGGTCAAGTTGGTTGATACTATTTTTCAATACACACAACAACATCGCTGAATCTCAAGTGCTTTCTGTTAAGTTAAAGAATCTAGACTCAAAATGTTTTTCCATTGGGCTGTCTTTGCATCTTTGTCAAAAATCAATTGAGCATATACGTATGTGTGGATCTATTTCCGGACTCTATTCTGTTCATTGATCTGTTGACTATCCTTTTGCCAGTTTTAGCTACCTTGATTACTGTAACTGAGTCTTGAAATCAGGTAGTGTGAATCCACTGACTCTGTTCTTTACAAAATTGTTTCGACTATTCTAGTTCTTTTGCCTTTCATTATAATTTTATAATCTATTGATTTCTACCAAAAATTTCTGCTAATAATTTAATTGGGATTGTAATGAATCCATAGATTAGTTTGCAGAGAATTGACATATTAATATTGAATGTTTATGCCATACATATACTATTTCTCTTCATTTATTTATATCTTACTTGACTTTTTTCATCATTGTTTGTAATTTTCTGCATACAGATCTAACATATTTTGTTAATTTATACCTAAGTATTTTGTAGATTTATGGTACTTTTATTTCCTTTTACATTTGTTCACTGGTAGCATATTGACCCTGTATCCTGCAACTAGGCTAAACACTCATGTTGTAGTAGGTGTTTTGTAGAGTTCTTGGGATTTTTTTATGTAGATAATTGTGTTGTCTCTGATTAGAGTTTTATTACTTCCTTTCCAGTTTTCTTTTCTTCATGCCTTTTTTTTTTAATCTTGCCTGAGTGCACTAGAGAGGACCACCAGTATAATATTAAATAGAAACAGTGAGAGTGGATATCCTTTCCCTTTAATGGTTGTAGGAGGAAAATACCCTTTCTCCCTTAAATATGATGTTATCTGTAAGTTTTTTTGTAGATGACCTTCATCAGGTTCAATAAGTTCCCTTTTATTACTAGTTTTCCGAAATTTTGTATCCATGAATGAATATTGATTTTGGCAAATGCTTTTTCTGCATCTAATAAGATGATCATAAGGTTTTCTTCTTTAATTTTTTTTTTAAGTTTTTATTGGGGAATTGGGGAAGGGGAACATTGTGTTTTTCCAGGACCCATCAGCTCCAAGTCAAGTTGTTGTCCTTCAGTCTTAGTTGTGGAGGGCGCAAGCTCAGCTCCAAGTCCAGTCACCGCCCTCAATCTAGTTGTGGGGAGGCGCAGCCCAGCATCCCATGAAGGAGTCGAACCAGCAACCTTGTTGTTAAGAGCACGTGCTCCAGCCAACCTGGCTATCCAGGCGCCTGTCAGCAGCTTGCGGCTGCTCAGCTCAAGGTGCCATGTTCAATCATAGTTGTGGGGCGAGGGGGGAGTAGGGAGGGGCGCAGCCCACCATCCCATGTGTTGAACCAGCAACCTTGTTAAGAGCATGCACTGTCACCAGCTGAGCCATCGGCCACCTGTTGGCAGCTCACTGGCCCATGTGGGAATCGAACCGGCAACTCTGTTGCTCAGAGCTCGTGCTCTAACCACTGAGGCACCAGGCTGGGCCCCTTTTCTTTAATTTTTTGATAAAGTGGATTACATTGATTAATTTTAAAATGTTGAATAAACCTTGTTTTCCTGGAATAAACTCCACACAGTCATAACGTGTATATCTTTTTTTTATATATTGCTGCATTCAATTTGCTATTATTTTATTTAGGCTGTTGTATCTGTGTGACAGATACTTGTGTGTTGTTTTCTTTTACTTGTAATGTGTTTCTCTAATATTGATATCATAAATGCTGACCTCATTAAATCAATTGGGGCATTTTATTCTCTATATTCCTGAAGAGTTAGTATGGAATTAGTCTTCTCTTAAGTGTTGGTAGAACTCACTAGTGGAGTCCTCTGAACCTATAGTTTTGTTCATTGGAAGACTTTTAACTACAAATTCAGTTGTTGGTTTTTTATATTTTTTATAAGCGTTTATTTGAGCCAAACTGACAACATTGCCAGGAAACAAGACCTCAAATGCTCCGCACAAATTCAATATCTAATAGATATAGGACTATTTCTCCTTGGTGAACTTTGGTGTAGTACGTGTCTTTCAAGGGATTTGTCCATTAAAAGTTGAGAAATTTATGGGCATACGTGTTTTGTAATACTCCCTTACCATGTCTGTGGGATCTATGGGTGATGTTCTTCCTTTTTCATTCCTGATGCTGATAATTTATGTCTTCTGTTTGTTTACTTATGTGATTTATTCATTTATTTTAATCTTGCTAGAGGTTTATCATTTTCTTGGGATCTTGTTCAAAGAATCAACTTTTGGTTTCTTAATTTTCTGTTTGTTTTGAATTTCGTTGATTTCCACTCTTTATTTCCTTCTGCTTGCTTTGTGTTTAATTTGCTCTTCTAGTTTTTTTGGATCATTGATTTGAGACCTTGTTTTGAGTATTAGTATTTAGCTATATATTGGGTTGTCGGAAAAGTCATGACGCATTTTTGCAACGGAAAACAGAAAAAATACATCATGGCTTTTCCGATAACCCAACATTTCTCTGTAATCACTTCTTTAGTTGCATCCCACAGATTTTGATATAGTATTTTTCTTTTCATTCAATTTCAACTATTTTCTAGTTTCCCTTGTGACTTCCTGTTTGACTTACAGCTTTTGTAGAAGTGTGTTAACCTCAAAATTTTGGGGATTTTATGGATAGCTTTCTGTTACTGATTTCTACTTTAATTTGATTATGGTCAGAGAATGTTTAATGATTTCAGTTCTTTCAAATTTGTTAAGCTTTGTCTGATGGCCCGGAATATGGTCTATTAGGGTGCATATTCTATGCATTCTTGAAAAGAATTGATACAGTCTGATGTTATTGGTGGAGTGTTCTATAACTGGTAAGTCAAGTTGGTAGTATTTTCCAGGTCTTTCCTTATCTATCTATCTAGTCTATCAATTACTGAGAGAAGAGTGTTGAAGTCTCCAAGTATAATTGTAGATTTAAAATTTTTTACTTCTTTTAGCTCAGTTTTTCCTTCATGTAGTTTAAAGCTCTATTGTTAGAAACAGACGTTTAGTAATATTATGATTTTTTGGTAAATTGATCCTTTTATCATATGATGCCCCTCTTTATTGCTTACAGTACTCCTTATTCTGAAGTTTACTTTATCTGATTTTATCATAGACTCCAGCTCTTATCTATGTCTTTAAAGTAGGTTAATTTGTAGACAGCATATTTTTCTGATTGGTATTTTTATATCCAGTCTGATCACACCTGTCTTCTAATTGTATGTTTACATTTAATGTAATTTTTGGTATGGCTGGATTAGATCTATCTCTTTATTTGTTTACTGTTTTTCCACTCTGTTTCCCCTTTTCTCCCTTCTTTTGTATTACTTTAATGTTTATTAGTATTCCATTTTTTATCCACTGGATTTTTTACTATGTCTTCTCTCTATATAGAGAGATAGAGATAGACATATATATATAGATACCTATATAGATATCTATATCCGTGGACCTCCCCAATCATGGCTCCTCTCTTGGGGAGGGGGGTGGGCGCAGGACCCCCTGTTAGCTGCTTGGTGTTGTCTACTTTGATGATAAATCAGTCAGTCTGTTGATCAATAATCAGTCCTTAAATCTTATCTCCAGTTAAACTGAGGCTTTCACAATGAGAGAGAGAAAGAGAGAGAGAAAGTCATTGCTCTAGGGATTGCAATATTTACCTAACCATTTATAGTCTAATTAGACTATAATTAATATTGTATTTCTATAAATAAAATACAGAGCCTTAGAACCATATAGATCCATTTACCTCCCTTTTGTGTTACAGTTTTCACATGTATTACATCTCCATACATTGAAAACATTACTAGTGTTATTATTTTTGCTTTTGTTGTCATACATATTTTAAATAACGTAAGAGAAAAAAAATGTTCTATTATGTTTCCCCAGTTAGTTACCAGCTCTTCCTTTATTCCTGAAGGTCCACGTTTTTATTTTCTCATACATCTTCAGTCTAAAGAACTTCTTTCAGCACTTATTTATTTTTTTTTACAGCTGGCCTAGTGATGGCAGATTCCTAGTTTTCTTTCATCTGAGGATATCTTTATTTCAGCTTCATTCCTGAAGATATTTTGCTGGATATAGAATTCTGTGTTGACAATTCTTTTCTTTCAGCACTTAAAGATTTTGTTCCCCTGTCCCCTGGTCTCTCATTTCTGGTGAGAAATGTACAGTCCTTCTAATTGTTACCTTAAATGTGATTTTTTGTTTGTTTTTATTTAGCTGTTTCAAATTTATTAAGTTTTAATCTTTGGTTTTCAGCCTTTCTTTATGATCTGGTTTTCTCTAAAGTTATCCTGTTCAGAGTTTGCTTTTTCCTAAATCTAAATTTATGTCTTTCACTAAATTTGGGCAGTTTGGGGTCACCATTTCTTCAACTATTTTTCTGCACTGCTCTCTTTCTAGGACTCCAATGACATGAATGTTAGACTTCTTTTTTATTGTTTCGAAGTGCTGTTCTTTTTTTATTTTCCCCCAATTTTTTTCCTCTCTGCTATTCAGATTAGATATATTCTAATGATTTGTCTTCAAGTTCACTGACTTTTTATCTCAGACCTGTAAAGGGTTTGAAATTTTACTCTCCTTGTAAGCTAATAAAATAACTTGTTTTATGGGTGCTGGAAGAACACACAATAAAGGACTTTATTATTCAAAGCATATCAAGCAGCATGAGTATAATATTTGTGACAATTTACCTTGCCCCTCGCTTGCCAGGGTGGTAGATAGAGGGGCCCAGGCCAGTGTTGCACCTGCTTTGGGTTTGTGTCACATCTGAGGAACCCAAGCTTAGGGAACCCAAATCATTTATAATAGGCAATAAGCCTGCCTATTATTTGCTCCAGAGGAGACATTTATCTTTATTATACTAGACAGTAGACAAACCTGGTCTTTGCTTGGGAAAGAGACACTTACCTTTTTTCCCCAGCTGTTTCCCAGAAACATAGGCTTCTCTCAGAGTTTTAGCTGCCTGCACTATCACACATTTTTGCTCAGCTTAGGCCACCTTGCAGTGAAAGAAATGAGAGAGAAAATACTAATAAGGATTTCTGTTTTCTATTTTTCATACTACTGGGTTTTCTTTTCCTAGTTCAACTGGCCAAAGTAGTAGATGTTCTCTTGGGGTTTTAATTTTTTCCACACTGATGTTATTTTAATACATGACAAGCATATAATTTTCAGATACATTTGTAATGCTTAAGAAGCCTTCATTTGAGGAGATACAGAATTTGGGGACTGTCTAGAGCCATTTACATTTAATATAGTCACAATCAAGCTGAGTTTTTTTGTTTTGTTTTTTTAATTCATATTCCCCACCGCTCTCCCCTTTGGCAACCATGAGTTTGTTCTCTATCTATGGGACTGTTTCTCTTTTGTTTTGTTATTCATTTATTTTTTAGATTCCACATATAAGTATTTTTCTCTGTCTGACTTGTTTCACTTAACATACTAATACTCTGTGGGTCCATTCATGATGTGGCAAATGGAAAGATTTCATTCTTTTTTTATTGCTGAATAAGTGTGTGTGTGTGTGTGTGTGTGTGTGTGTGTATGTGTATGTGTGTGTGTGTGTGTGTGTTACATCTTTATTCATTCGTATATTAACATCTAGGTTGCTTCCATATCTTGACTATTACTAGTAATGCCACAGTGAACACAGAGGTGCATATATATTTTTTTGAATCAGTGTTTTTGCTTTTTTCTGATAAATACCCAGAAGTGCAATCGCTGGATCGTGTGGCAGATCTATTTTTTAATATTTTGAGCAATCTCCATTCTGTTATCCGTAGTAGTTGCACTAATTTGCAATCCCATCAATAGCGTATGAGGGTTCCCTTTTCTTCACATCCTCACCAACTCTTGTTATTTGTTGATTTATTGACGCTAGCCATTCTGACAGGTTGGAGGTGATAGTGCATTGTGGTTTTAATTTACATTTCCCTGATTAATTATGTTGAGCATCTTTTCATATGTCTGTTGGCCATCTGTATGTCTTTTTGAGAGTAATGTATATTCAGGTCCTCAGCCCATTTTTTAATTGGATTGTTTGTTTTTTTAGTGTTAAGTTGTATGAGTTTCATATATATTTTCAATATCAACCTTTTATTGGATATATCATTTGTGACTATCTTCTTCCATTCAGTAAATTGATTTTTCATTTTGTTGATGGTTTCCTTCACTGTGCAAAAGTGTTTTTTTGGTTTTTTTGTTTTTTTTTTTTTAGTTGAGCCATTCTGCCACCTGTTGGCAGCTCAGTGGCAGCTCAGCTCGGGCTGGGAATCGAACTGGCGACCCTATTTCTCAGAGCTCACACTCTTGAGTGAGCTCTTAACCAACTGAGCCCCAAAACTTTTTAGTTTGATGTAGACCCATTTGTTTATTTTTTATTTGGTTACCCTTGCTCAAGGAGATAGATCCAAAAAGATACTGCTAAGAGCAGTGTCAGAAAGTTTACTTCCTTTGTTTTCTCCTAGGAGTTTTATAGTTTCAGGCTAATATTTAAGTCTTTAATCCATTTTGAGTTTATTTTTGTATATGGTGTAAAGAAGTGGTCTAGTTAAATTTTTTTTTTGCATATACGTGTCTAGTTTTGCCAACATCACTTATTGAAGAGACTGTCTTTATCCCATTGTATATCCTTGCCTCCTTCATTGTAGATTAATTGACCATATAAATGAGGATTTATTTCTGGGCTCTCTATTCTATTCCGTTGATCTATGTATCTGTTTCTGTACCTGTACCATACTGTAGTATTGTAGTGTATTTTGATTATTGTAGCTTTGTAGTATTGTTTGATGTCAAGGAGTGTGATACCTCTCACTTTGTTCTTTCTCAAGATTTCTTTGGCTCTTTGGGTTCTTTTATGGTTCCGTATAAGTTTTAGGATCATTTCTAATTCTGAGAAGAATGTCATTGGTATTTTAATAGAGATTGCATTGAACCTCTATATTGCTTTAGGTATTAAGTGCATTTTAACTATATTAATCCTTTCAACCATGAGCAAGGTATATCTTCCACTTATTTGTATCTTGTTCAATTTCCATCTTCAATGTTTTAACAGTTTTCAGAGTACAGGTCTTTCGCCTCTGGTTAAATTCATTCCTAGGCATTTATACTCTTTGATGCAATTGTAAATGGAGTTGTTTTCTTAATTTCTTCTTCTGATTGTTCATTATTGATGTATAGAAACACTACAGTGTATATGTATATATATATATATATATATATATGTAATTCTGTCTCCTGAAACTTGGATGTAGTCATTTATTCTAATAGTTTTTTGTTGGAAACTTTAGGGTGTTCTGTATATTGTATCATGTCATCTGCAAGTAATAAGAGTTTTACTTCTTTTCAATTTGGATGTCTTTTATTTCTTTGTGTTGTCTGATTACTGTTGTCTGATTTCCAATATTGTGTTGAATAGAAGTGGTCATATTGAGCATACTTGTCATGTTCCTGGTCTTAGAGGAAAGGCTTTCAGCTTTTCACCATTGAGTACAGTATTAGTTGTGGGTTTGTCATATGTGGACATGATGTTGAGATATGTTCCTTCTATACTCATTTGGTTGAGAGTTTTTATCATAAAAGGATGCTAAATTTTGTCAAATGCTTTTTTCTGCATCTATTGAGATGATCATATCAGGTTGTTTTTTTTATTTTGTTAATGTGATGTATTGCATTAATTGATTTACATGTTGAACCTTTCTTGGATCCCTGAGATGAATCGCACTTCATCATAGGGTATACGCCTTTCAATGTGTTGTTGATTCCAGTTTGCTAATACAGTAAAACCTTGGATTGCGAGTAACGTGGTTTGTGAGTGTTCTGCAAGACGAGCAAACATTTCTCGTCTTGTAAATTCGTAAAAATTTACATTTTAACGTCGTAAATGAGCGGTCTTGCAATATGAGTAATTTGTTTCCAGAACGAATTATGCTCACAAACAAAGGTATTACTGTATTGTTGAGAAATTTCTGCATTTATTTTCATCAGGGATATTGGCCTGTAATTTTCTTTTTGCGTAAAGTTTGTCTCTGGTTTTGGTATCAGGGTTATCCTACCTTCATAGAATAATTTTTTGGAAGTGTTCTGTCCTCTGCCATTTTTTGAAATAGTTTAAGATGAATAGTATGTATTCTTTAAATGTTTGGTAGAATTCATCTGTGAAGCCATGGTCCTTGACTTTTATTTGCTGTTTGCTGGGAGTTTTTGATTACTGCTTCACTATCATTGCTAGTAATTGGTCTGTTTAAATTTTAAATTTCTTTCTGATTTATTTAGTCTTGGAAAGTTATATACTTCTAAAAATTTATTTCTTTTAGATTGTCAGATTTGTTGGCATATAATTGTTCATAGTATTTTAGTTCTTTATATTTCTGTGGTGATTGTAAATTTTCTTTCATTTATGATTTTATTTGATGAGTTTGGCTAAAGGTTTATTTTATTTATCTTTTCAAAGAACGAGCTCTTAGTTTTGATCTTTCCTATTTTCTAAATTTCTATTTCATTTATTTCCCTTCTGAGTTTATGTCCTTCCTTCTGTTTACTTTGGGTTTTGTTTATTCTTTTTTTGTTTCCTTTAGGTATAGAGATAGATTGTTATTGGTTTTTTTAAAGATTTTATTGGGGAATTGGGGGAGGGGAACCGAGTTGGAGAATAGGGGGAGGGGAACAGACAAGTTGCCGTCCTTTTTGTCCTTCAGTCTAGTTGTGAAGGACATTGCTTCACTGGCCCATGTTGATATCATTGCGCTCTTCCCGGGTGAGGCAGTCGCTCGCCGGCCATTGGATGGCAGCTCACGAAAGCTCACGCCCGCTGCTGGCCAGCCCCACTGCAGCCCTACACTGTCATCACGGCAGCCCAGCGCCAGGTCAAGCTGTTGTTCACCATGTTAGCTGTAGAGGGACAGTGTCACTGGCCCTCATGTGGGATCTGAACCGGGGCCCTACTGCTCAGAGCTGGCATCCCAAGCCAACTCCTGACCAATGCGCCACTTGGCTGGCCCAAGTTAGATTGTTTATTTTGGATATTTCTTGTTTTTTGAGGTAGGCCTGTATAGCTATGAATTTCCCTTTTAGAACTGTTTTTGCTACATCCTATAAATTTTGAAAAGCTGTGTTTTCATTTTCATTTGTTTCAAGATAGCTTTTGGTTTCTTGTTTGGGTTCCCTTTTGATCCATTGATTATTTAGTAGCATGTTGTTTAGTTCCCACATTTGTGTTTTTTCCAGTTTTCTTTCTATAGTTGATTTCTAGTTTCATGCCATTGTGGTCAGAAAAGATGCTTGATATAATTTCAGCCTTCTTGAATTTATTAAAGTTGGTTTGTCACATGTGCACTTGAAAAAAATGTGTAGTCTACAGTTTTTGGATGAAATGTTCTGTAAATGTCTATTAATGTGACATTTAAATGTCTAATATGACACTTAAGGTCATTTCCCTATTAATTTTCTGTTTGGATGACCTATCCATTGATGCGAATGTGGTATTAAAATTCCCTATATTGTATTATTGTGGATTTCTCCCTTTATGTCCATCAATAATTGCTTTATATATTTTCTCTTGTGGTTTTAAATGCTAATGCTCTCATCACTGCTGCTGTCATGCAGCTAGAAGTAAGTCTGTCCTCAGAGAAGGGCAAGGAAAGAAAATAGTGGGAGAAAGAAAAAAGAATGTTCCACTTACATTCTGTAGGTTGCAGGGGCCCTGGTGTATGGCCAGAAAGACAGGTTTTCTTGGAGACGTTGCAGCACACACCTAGTGTAATCCTGCAGTTGGCACCATCCTCAGAAAAAGCTGGGAGAGAAAAGAAAAAAAAAATCGTAACATTCACCCTCGTAAGGATAATTTTTCACATTTTTGTCTTCATCTCTAATCTACTTGCTATTATTTACTTTTAGGTCATCGTATATTGTATTTTGTCTTGGAACTTCAGTGTTAATCAGTGGGAGAGAGAGGCTCTAGTGCAGCGGTTCTCAACCTGTGGGTCGCAACCCTTTTGGGGGTTGAACGACCTTTTCACAGGGGTCGCCTAAGACCATCAGAAAACAAAAAGATATTTACATTACGATTCATAACAGTAGCAAAATTACAGTTATAGAGTAGCAACGAAAATAATTTTATGGTTGGGGGTCACCACAACATGAACTGTATTAAGGGGTCGTGGCATTAGGAAGGTTGAGAACCGCTGCTCTAGCGGGACTCTTTAATCTTGGTTGGAATCTAAAGCACTACTATTTAATTGAAAAGAGAGATATTAGCAACAGCCTTGGAACTTTTTATATAAATAACCTCTAACACACTACTAGGTGATGATGTAGGGAAGGAAAAGAATATACATTTATTAAAAATACTAATGTCTCCTCAATTGCATTTTACCTTGGACAATTATATAGTTCTGGTCATCTGGAGCCTGTGCTCCAGGCAGAGAAGCCAGCAGTGTTCCCTTCTGCCATCACTTCCTCGTTCAGTGGCCACTTCTCCATACTGCCCTCTATCCAGTGGAGAACAGCTCTTCTAGTACTCACTGGTAAACTGAAAAGGGCATAGAGACGCAGGGGCGAGCCCTGTCAACCTGTAGTGAGTGACTACTTCATGGCCGTACTCTGAGCAGTGGGGCAGGGCACTCAAGCTGCTGGTAGATGGGCACCCCAGGGATATGTATGCCTCATAGCCTCCCCACTGTGGGGTGAGTGCTGCTTCCACAGCCGCTAATAAGAGTAGCCCATGCCAGCAACATCCCTATCCTGCCCTCCACTCTTGGGCTCTGAACTATGAGACAAAAGGATCCTTTTCTTATATAAACACGTTAGTTTTTTTACCTTCTGATTCTGGTGTCAAGCAACTGTGAATACCTAAGATATTAACATAATATGAACATTCAACTACGATAAGAATACATTATAAATTGTAAGTAGTCTATGAATTATAGCTATATACTGTTACAGTTTTTACTTTGAGCAGTCATATCTGTTTCCAATAATTTAAGGGGGGGAAAGTAGCAGGTCCTCGGATAATGTTTCATTCAGTGTCTTTTGGTTATGATGTTAATGAGAAAAAAATCAATTCCCAGCTGGGGCCACTGTGTATGGAGTTTCCATGTTCTCCCCATGTCTGCATGGGTTTTCTCCCACGTCCCAAAGAGGTGCATGTTAGGTTAATTGGCATGTCTAAATTGTCCCAGTCTGAGTGAGTGAGTGAGTGAGTGAGTGAGTGAGTGAGTGAGTGAGTGAGAGAGAGAGTTCGCCTTATGATGGAAGGGCTCCTCAAGGATTGGTTCCAGAGTTGGTTCCTGCCTTGATCCTTGAGCTCCTGGGACAGACTCAGGACACCCATAATCCTGTACTGGGATAAGTGGGTTGGAAAATCATTATCTTAAATGTTTTTATTAATCTTTCATAAATGTATGTATATAGTTTACCATTATTTCAGTGTTTAATATTAGAAGTGTTTTTGAGTCTTTATTTAGAAGTTTGGTGATGCTTATGTGACCAGAAATTTGCCATAGGAACTTAACTCTTGTTTATATCAATTAGCTTATGATAAAATTGATTTCATTATGTGTTGCTTCGCTTAAAGTCCCAGTGTCCAAGAATTTATCAGCAGTGTTAAGTGGGAACTTAGTGTAGTCTCTTTCAGTTATTCAGCTCTTATTTCTGTTTCTTTTCCTTTACCCAGTGTTCGCTTTTTTATCATTTTTCTTTAGCATAAAGAACTTCCTTTAGCATTTTTTTAGAGAAAGTGTTGATGATGTATTCTCTTATTTGTACTTCATTTGAAACTCTTCATTTCACTTTCATTCCTGGAGGTTATTTTTGCTGTTTATGAATTTCTGTGTTGATAGTTTGTTCTTTTAGCACTTTGAAAGTGTTCTACTGTTTTTTTTAGACTTCATGATTTCTAATGAGAAATCTGCAGTCATTTGCATTAGTGTTCCCCTGTAAAAATGTTTTTTCTCTAGCTACTTTCATTATTTTTCCTGTATCTTTTTATTTTCAGAAATTCAATGATGATGCTATGTGTAGGCGTAGTTTTCTTTGGTTTTATCCTCTTTGGAGTTTCTTGAGCTTCTTAAACGTATACATTTCTCCTTCACCAAATTCAGGAATTTTCAGCCATTATTTCCATAAATATTTCTGCAGCAGTCTTTCAATCCTCCTTCTGGGACTCCAGTGACATGAATATTAGGCTTTTTTATATTGTCCCACAGGTCCCTGAGGCTTTTGTTCATTTTTTAAAAACTTTTTTTATTGTTATTCGAATTTGATAGCTTATGGATTTATTTACAAATTCACTGACACTTTTTTCTGTCATTTTCATTCTGTTATTGAGCAAATTCTGTGAACTTTTTATTTCAGATCATTTTTTTTCAGTTTTGAAATTCTTTTTTCTTTTTGTAGCGTCTGTTTCTTTGTTGAGAACCTCTGTCCTTCCATTCATTTCAAATGTTTTTACCTTAACTTCCTGGAGCACAGTTAGAAGAGCTTTTAAAAGTTTCTTTGACTAATACTTCCAACATCTTGGTTGCCTTGAGGTTGGCATTTGTTAATCGTCTTTCCCCTTGAGATATGGTTAAAATCCATTTATGTAAGCATTCAATTATAGCAATGAATTGAGATTTACTATTTTTAAAATTGCATTTAGTTTTAAAATGTTTTGCTGTTTTGCTTTTCTCAAGATTAATTTATTTCTTTTTCTCAAAGTTAAAATGCAAAAAAATCAAATTGGGTGACTTTGGATTTAGAAATTATAAAATAATGAAATGGATTGGTAAAAAAATATATATATATTGCATTTATGTGATGTACTCCTATAGACAAAAACATGTTGATACCAAGGAAATTCATTATGTGCAGGCAGAACTAGAATTCAGAGCTCCTGATTCCCAGGAACTTTTGAAATTTCACAGATAGAAACTTTTGTTTAAGTGAGTATACAGTTATATTTAGGACCTTAGTGTGTGTATTTAATCCAGTACAAGTGTATCTTAGTTTCTAAGAAGGTAAATAGAGTAGTATAAAACATTTATTTTTAATGAATATTGTCAGGAAACTGGATCATATGTATAGGTACCTATTTCTTTTCATATAATGTCATATTATAAGCATCTTTCTGTGTCAGTGAATGCCAGTCTGCTACATTTTTTTAAAAATAGACTTTATTTTTTAGAGCAGTTTTAAGTTCACAGCAAAATTGAATGGAAGGTATAGAGATTTCCCACATGCTGCCCCCACACATGAATTATCTATCCCTCCTCAGCATCCCTCACCAGAGGGGAATATTTGTTATAATTGATGAAACTCCAGTGACACAGCATTATCACCCACAGTCCACAGTTTACATTAGGGTTCACTCTCGGTGGTGTACATTCTGTGAGTTTGGACAAATGTATTGACATGTACCCACCATTAATGTATCATACAGAGTAGTTTCACTGTCCTAAACGTCCCCTGTGCTGTGTATATCCCTTTCTCCTCGAACCCACTGTCTTTGTCTTTTCCAGAATGTCGTATTTGGAATCACACAATGTGTAGCCTATTCTGGCTGGCTTCTTTCACTTAGTAATAAATGTTTAAATTTCCTCTATGCCTTTTCATGGTCAGATAGCTCATTTCCTTTTAGTGCTGAATATTCCATTGTCTGAATGTACCACAGTTTATCCATTCACCTACTGAAGGACATCTTGGCTGCTTCCAAGTTTTGGCAATTATGAATAAAGCTGCTATAAATATCTATGTGCAGGTTTTTGTATAGACATACTGGTAAGTTTTCAACTCCTTTGCATAGATACTAAAGAGCGTGATTGCTGGACTGTGTGATAAAAGTGTGTTTAGTTTGGTAAGAAACTGCCAAACTGTCTTCCAAAGTGGCTGTACTATTTTATATTACCACCAGCAGTGAGAGTTCCTGTTACTCCACATCCTCACCAGCATTTGGTGTTGTCAGTGTTCCAGACTTTGACCATCTAAGAGGAGTGTAGAATGTACCACAATAAAGCATAGTGCTGTCTCACTGTTGTTTTAATGTTTATTTTTCTGATGGCATATGATGTGGGACATCTTTTATATGCTTTTTTTGCCAGGTGTGTATCTTTGGTGAGATATCTGTTAAGGTCTTTGGCCCATTTTTTTATTGAGTTGTTCATTTTCTTATTGAGTTTTAAGAGTTTGTATATTTTGAATAACAGTCTTTTGTCAGATGTGTCTTTTGCAAGTATTTTCTCCCAGTCTGTGATTTGTTTTTCAGCTCTCTCGACCGTATCTTTAGCAGAGCAGAAAATTTTTTTTAATCTTTTTTTATTATTATTTTTTTTAAATTAGTTTCAGGTGTACAACACAGTGCAGTAGTTATACTTTTTACCCCTCAAAGTGACAACCCCCCCAATCCACCGTCCCACTCCCCCCCATATCATACCTATCTATTACAATTCCATTGACTCCACTCCCACACTATACTCCACATCCCGTGACTATATATATATTCAATTATAGTTGACATACAATATTATACAACATCAGTTTCAGATGTACAGTTCAGTGATCAAGCCTCTACCCCATCCATGAAGTGGTCTCCTTAACAAAACATGTGACCATCTGACACCCTACAAAATATTTATAACATTGATTATATTTCCCAAACTGTCTTTCATATCACTATTTATGCTGTCTAATCCCTTCCCCTTCTCCCTTCTCCCCAACCCCCTCCCAACTACCATCCATCAGTTTTTCCTCTATATCTCTGAGACTATTTCTGTTTACTTTGCTCGTTCATTCAGTTTTTTTAGATTCCACATATAAGTGAGATCTTACGGTATTTGTCTTTTTCCGACTGACTTATGTCACTTAACATAATGGTCTCTAGGTCCATCCATATCGTTGTAAATGGTATGATTTCATTCTTCTCTATAGTGGAGTAATACTCCATTGTATAAATGGACCCCAGTTTCTTAATCCAGTCATCTACCGATGAGCATTTCGGTTGTTTCCAAACCTTGGCTATTATAAATAGCACTGCCATAAACATAGGGGTGCATTTTTTTTTTTTTAATTAGCGTCTTGGGTTTCTCTAGATACATACCCAAGAGTGGAATTGCTGGGTCATATGGTAGTTCCATTTCCAGTTTTTTGAGCTATCTCCATACTGATTTCCATAGTGGCTGGCTGCACCAATCTGCAGACCCACCAACACTGCACCAGGGTTCCCTTTTCTCCACAACCTCGTCAGCACTTGTTGTTTGTTGATTTATTGATGATAGCCATTAGACCAGAGTGAGGTGGTATCTCATTGTGGTTTTTATTTGCATTTCTCTAATGATGTTGAACATTTTTGCATATGCCTGTTGGCCATTTATATGTCCTTTTTACGGAAATGCCTCTTCATATCCTCTGCCCATTTTTTAATTGGGTTGTTTGGTTTTTTGGTGTTGAGTTGCATAAGTGTTTTATAAATTTTGGATATTAACCCTTTATCAGATATATTGTTGGCAAATATCTTCTCCCATTCAGTAGGCTGCCTGTTTGTTTTATTGATTATTTTCTTTGCTGTGAAAAAACTTTTAAGCTTGATGTAATCCCATATGTTTATTTTTTCTTTTATTTCCCTTGCCTGAGGGGATATATCAGTAAAAATATTACTGAGGGCAATGCCTGCAAATTTACTCCTTATGTTTTCTTCTAGGAGTTTTATGGTTTCAGGTCTTACATTTAAGTCTTTAATTCATTTTGAATTTGTTCTTGTATATGGTATAAGTAGGTGGTCCATTTTCATTTTTTTTCACGTGGCAGTCCAATTTTCCCAGCACCATTTATTAAATAGACTATCTTTACTCCAAAGTAAATTCTTGCTTCCATTGTCATAGATTAAATGACCATATATGGATGGGTTTATTTCTGGGTTTTCTATTCTGTTCCATTGGTGTATGTGTCTGTTTTTATGCTAGTACCATACTGTTTGATTACTGTAGCCTTGTAGTATGATTTGATGTCGGGTAGTGTGATACCTCTGACTTTGTTCTTATTCCTCAAGATTGCTGTGGCTATTCGGGGTCTTTTATGGTTCCATATAAATTTTAGGATAATATGTTTTTTTCTGAGGAACATGTCCTTGGTAGTTTGATAGGAATTGCATTGAATCTGTATATTGCCTTAAGTAGTATTGGCATTTTAGCTATATTAATTCTTCCTATCCATGAACATGGTATGTATTTCCATTTATTTGTATCTTCTTTGATTTCTCTCTTCAGTGTCTTATAATTTTCTGAGTACAGGTCTTTTACTTCTTTGGTTAATATTCCTAGATATTTTATTGTTTTTGAAGTAATTGTAAAAGGGTGTGATTTCCTAATTTCTTCTTCTGATAGTTTATTATTGGTGTATACAAATGCAACTGATTTCTGAATATTAATTTTGTATCCTGCTACCTTACTAAATTTATTTATCAGTTCTAGCAGTTTTTTGGTGGAGTCTTTGGGATTCTGTATATATAGTATCATGTCATCTGCATATAATGACAACTTTACCTCCTTCCTCCAATTTGGATGCCTTTTATTTCATTTTCTTGTCTGATTGCTGTTGCTAGAACTTCCAGAAATATGTTGAATGGAAGTGGTGAAAGTGGGCAGCCTTGTCTTGTGCCTGATCTTAAGGGGAAAGCTTTTAGCCTTTCCCCATTGAGTATGATGTTTGCTGCAAAGCAGAAATTTTTTATTTTAATTACGTCTTTCTCATCAATTCTTTATCTTAGATTGTACCTTTGTTATACCTAAAAACTTGTCATGGAGCCCAAGGTCATCAGGTTTTCTCCTGTGTTATCTTTTAAGAATTTTATATTTTTGTTCTTTACATTTAAGTCTGTGATCCATTCTGAGCTCATTTATATAAAGGGTATAAGGTCTTGTGTCTGTATTTTTGCATGTGGGTGTGTAGTTGTTCCAGCACTATTTGTTGAAGAGACTTTATTTCTTCGTTGTATTGTCTTTGCTCCATTGTCAAAGATTAGTTGGCTGTATTTATGTGGGTCTATTTGGGGAATCTCTGTTCTGTCCAATGGATGTATTTATTCTTTCACTAATATCTGTATTAGTAAAAGAAGGCAATCTGAAAATTCATAGAGGAAACTTAAATGCATATTACTAAGTGAAAGAAGCCAGTCTGATTACTATAGCTTTATAGTAAGTTTTGAAGTCAGTAGCTTAAGTCTTCCAACTTTGTTCGTCTCCTTCAATATTGTGTTGGCTATTCCCTGTTTTGCTTCTCCATATAAACTTTAGTATAATTATGTCAATATCCACAAAAGAACTTGCTGGGATATTGTTTGGGATTGCATTGAATCTATAGATAAGTTGAGAACAACTGGCATCTTGACCTTATTGAACCTTCCTGTTCATGAACATGGAATATCCATTTTTTTAACTCTTCGATTTCATTCATCAGAGTTTTGTAGTTTTCCTCATATGGATCTTATACATATTTTATTAGATTTATACCTAAGAATTTCATTTTTGGGTGGTGTAATGTAAATGGTATTATGTTTTTAATTTCAAATTATATTTGTTCATTGATAGTATACAGGAAAGTGATTAACTTTTGTATATTAACCTTGTTTCAGGCAACTTTGCTTATTCTGGAGGCCTTTTTGTTTTTTGAGTTTTTTTGGTCAATTCTTTTGGATTTTCTGCTTAGACAATCATGTCATCTGTAAACAAAGAGTTTTATTTCTTCCTTCCCAATCTGTATACATTTTATTTCCTTTTCTTGTCTTGCTGCATTAGGCAGGACTTCCAGTACAATGTTAAAAAGCAGTGGTGACATGAGGGCCAGTGACGCTGTGCCCTTTACAGCTAAGATAGTGAATAACGGCTCGACCTGGAGCTGAGCTGCTGTGAGTCGCCAGCGACAGCTTAGGCTACAGTGGAGCTGCAGTGGGCTGCTGTAAGCTACTGTGAGCAGCCGGCAGCCGGCGTGAGCTGCCAAGAGCCACTGTGAGCCACCGTCCAGTGGCTGGCGACTGATCTGCCTCACCCGAGAAAAGCGTAATGATAATGCCAACATGGGCCAGTGAAGCGACGTTCTCCACAACTAGACTGAAGAACAAAAGGACAGCATCTTGTCTGTTCCCCTCCCCCATTCCGCAATAAAGCCTTTAAAAAAAAAAAAGCATTGGTGAAAGGGGATATTCTTGCCTTGTTGCTGTTCTTAGTGGTAAAGCTTCAAGTTTCTCATTAAGTATAATGGTAATTGTAGGGTTGTTGGTTTTTTGGGGTTTTTTTTTTTTTACATAGTTGAGGACGTTCACTTTTCTTCCTAGTTTGCTGAGAGTTTTTGTCATGAATGAGTGGGAGCCATTATGCTACATTTTTATGTAAATATGCTGTAGGCTATTTAAAATTTTTAGTGTTAGGACCAGCGGAGTGGCGCATTGGTTGGGAGCTGGCTTGGGACGCCAGAGGACTCCGGTTGGATCCCACATATGAGGGCCAGTGACATTGCCCTCTGCAGCAGAGATGCTGAACGGCGGCTAAACCTGGAGCTGGGCTGCCGTGGGTCGCTGGCGGAGTAGGATGTAGCCCCTGCTGCAGTGGGTTGTCATGGGCTACTGTGTGTGGCCAGCAACCAGCGTGAGCAGCCAGCAGCCGCAGTGAGTGGCCATCCAGAAGCCGGCGACTGATCTGCCTCGCCCGGGAAGAGTACAATGATGGTGCCAACTTGGGCCAGTGAAGCGACGTCTTCCACAATTAGACTGAAGAACAAAAAGACATCAACTTGTCTGTTCCCCTTCCCCCGTTTCCCCAGCGCTGTTCCCATCCCCCAATTCCCCAATAAAATCTTTTAAAAAAATAAAAAATAAATAAATCTACCATTAAGAAAGCCACACAGACTGGGAAAATAATATGTGCAATATGTTTCTGTCATGAAAAAGAACTTGTATCCAGAGCATATAAAGAACGCCTACAAATCAATAAGAACAATAGAAAAATAGGCAACATACTTGAAGAGACTTCATAAAAGGGGATAGCCAAATAGCCATTAAACATGAAAAATTGCTCAGTATCATTATCAGGGAAATGCAAATTCAAATCACAATAAGATACACATTATGCACGCCGTAATAGCTAAAATGAAAAGGATGGAATGTATGAAAGTGTTGACAAAGAGCAACTGAATTTTTCATACATTGCTGGGGGAAGTATAAATTACATATCCACTTTAGAAGTTTGTTTAGTGATCCAGCTATTCCACTCTTAGGTACATACCAAACAGAAATTTGTTCACGTTTGCTAAAAGATATGTGCACTAGAGCAGGGGTTGGCAAACTTTTGAGACGGAAGAGCTGCCAGGGGTCAGCAAACTGCGACTCATGAGCCACATGCGGCTCTTTGGGTACGTACATGTGGCTCTGAAGTAAAAATTTTAAAGGATATTAGTCACATAATGGTGATTATATAAAAATATATTTATGGCTCTCAAATAATTTTTAAATTGTTATGAAGGGATAGGATTGGCTCTTCCAGGGGTTGGCAAACTTTTAAGACAGAATGTACCCAAAGAGCCGCATGTGGCTCGTGAACCTCAGTTTGCCGACCTCTGCTCTAGACAATTCACACAGCATTATTGATAGTGATAAAAAACTGATAGCTACCCAAATGCCCATCAACAGAAGAATGGATCAATTATAGTATATTCACACAATGGGATAGTTTACACAACGAGAATAAGTAATTTATTACTCCATACCCCAATATAGAAGAATCTTGTATACATAACATTAAGAACAAAAACAACACACAAGAATATATTCTGTACGAGTCTTGTTTATGAAGAGAAGAACAGGAAAAACTAATCGATGCCAGGAGAAGCCAGGTGGGCAAAGGGTAAAGAATGGGAGGAGCTTCTGGATTCATAGTGTTCCCTTTCTTCATCTAGGTGCTGGTTACACAGAGATGTTGGGTTTGTGAAAATATTTAGCTGTGCACTTTTGACATATACAATTTCCTTTTTATGTTATGTTTTTTTAAGAGTATTGCTTTGAACTATTACAAGAAAACTATAATAAAGCTGAAAGCTTTACAACTAGATTTCATCATGGTGGTCATTTTACTTTAAGAAGTACAAAAATAGTCCCGTAGCTTATTTAAAGTGTAAATGAGGAGAGAGCATATTTTTAGTTTGTAGCTATAGAAATTTTAGAATAATCATTGTCTTAATTCATCTAGTATTAAACCTTCTTCCTGTAGTAAAGCAGTACTTTGAACTTCTTACACATGCAATATAGTTTCAAGATTTGGTTTTGACTATATAATAATCTTATATATGACTAAAACATTAAGTTTTGTTTTTGCTAATCATAACACAACATGACAAATAAGTATCTCAAAAAGGGTGATTAGAAAAGATTTTCTTATTTCACACTTAAGTGACTTTTTGATAAGAAGTGAGGTGAGTAAAAGTATGTTTTTGGTTCACTCTTACCCTCAGAGGAGGAATTATAAATAACTGTTCTTGTTCTTTCTTCTCTGCATATCAAGAGAATGTACTATTTCTGTAATGTATAGAGACGTAATTATAACAGATAACCGTGCCAATTCATTATTTATTACTATTTTTTTTTAACAGTCAAGTCCATCATCTCCAGAACCAACTAGTCTTCTAACAGAAGATGTTAGTACAAACTCCAATGGTCCAAAACCTGCAGAAGTTGTGTTAGATGATGACAGAGAAGATCTTTTTGCAGGTAATTGTAACTATCTTTTTTTTTTTTTAAATAATGGCCAATATATCCTGTTAGAAATTATTCCGAAAAGCAAAACTGAAATTTTGTGTAAAGTGTTAGTGGTAGCTCTTCTTGTTAACAACTTAGAATGATAAAAATTTTCAATTAGATAACTTTGTGGAAAACATGGACTGTTGAGAGAAGCAAAAATGTGATTGTTTTCTGGTTTTACACACTTGAAAATAAATCATAATTTAATTTTTTGATCAGTACTTAGACTTAAAAGACTAATAATAATGGTTTTGGCCTTCAGACTTTGAGAAATATTGGGTTGTCGGAAAAGTCATGACGCATTTTTGCAATGAAAAACATAGACAAATACGTCATGACTTGTCTGACAACCCAATAGCAGTGATTGTACTCTTTATTAATTACAAGTTGACACAAAGCAAAAGTAAACCCTGAATTTAAAAATCACTTAATTTATAATCTATATATAGTTGAAATCTGTTTTTATTTTAATGCTTCAGTATTACCACCTGTTTCATTTTGATTCACTTTTAGGTGAGTAAATTGATGCTTGAGGAATTTATTTTTAATGTGGGGGTAGGGTTTGGTGTAGTCCATCCTACCTTTAAAAAAATTGAACTCTCTTTAAAACAATTTTCTGCTTGAAGATTAAGACTTAGGTACAGTTTAATGTTTGTTTATTAAAAATCCAAATGTTCCTTAGAATGAATGATACAATCAAAATGATAACTCTTTGTGTGTTTAACAGTTTAATTTACCCAAACTGGTTTTCATTGAGTTGAAATTTACTAATATGCCCTCATCTTTTATAGTGTTTGAATATTGAAACCATTCTGAATTTTTTGTACATTTTGTGTATTTATGTTTAAGATACAGCCTTCTATCACAAAGGTCTATATTATTTCCTGCTTGATTAGTTCCATGAAAAGTTTTTATTTCAGATGAATTCATGCATTTTATCATGTCAGAAAATTTGAAATATGATACCAAATATCAATCATATTCCCCCCTTTTTTATATAACTACCTAACAACTTAGAATCAAAATCATAGTCAACTAAAGTTGTAATATTCTTTTTTGTTTCCTTTCATGGACTTTTTCCAGGTAGTTCTCAAAATTTTTTTGTGACATTTATGTTTTAATCTAAAAGATGATTCCTTTCTCTGCTAAGTAGATATTAATGTAAGATTGTGTATATTCTAATAATATTAGAAGTTTTGGATTATCTATTTTATTAAAGACTCTTACTTGAAGTCTCAGAATTCTGTGTAAATGAAGTATGCTGAAACAACACAATTCTCTGTGTGTGTGTGTGTGTAAGGAAAGAGGATTTTGGATTTTTTTATAGTGTGCAATTTGCCAAGTAAGGACTAAACAGTGATATTTGCACACTTAGATGATGAGAAAAATCTTTTTTGTGTTTTAGTCTGGCTAGTAGTCTGTACTAAATATTGTGATTCAGATATGGTCAATGTCAGTGTTTATTTTTAAAAAAAAAGAAAAGAAACGAACTAAACACTAAACGTAGTCATGTTTCCTTCGTTATTTACAAACAAACATTTTTTATGCTTTATCTTAAACTCAGCTGCATTTCATAATGACAGATTTTCTAAGCCTGGTGTGATCATTTTTGTATGAATGAATTAATGCTACACTTGCATCTTAGGTATAATGCCTTTAAGCAGGTGTATTATTCCTCCTATGGAGGAGTATGGTTCTAGGAAATCATAATAGAGTAGCATTGTTACCAGATTGGTGAAAACTATTGTCCAGTAATAAGAACATGTACTTTATTTCTCCTATATCAAAGGAGAGAATATAGATTTTGTTTTAATTTTTGTAAGAGTTTGAATCAAGATGATGATGTGCCAGAAAGCAAAATCTCAAATGCTCGAGAATATAGATATTGCTCTAGTGATCTAGCTGCTTTGATTTTAAAACCATAAGGGGATTAGATTGTATCGGTATGTATGCTAATGTGTTTTGGGTAGCATTTCAAGTACTACTGTAGTATGTCAGTAGTGGTACCAGAAAAAGTTCAAGTGTGACATGTTATTATTATTAGCTTCGGGAGCGTTCACCAAATATATTGATTACAGAGCCCTCCACCGTTTCTTACATCCTGCACCAGACTTAACTGAAGACATTTTAGGTAACTGTCCTAGAGCAATAAGTGAGCGTGAGCAAATTGCCAATATTGAAATTGTTCTAGACTTTTAGAACTTGTTTCTGCCAATGTACTTAGCTTATTTCACTTAGTTTTTCAGCAAATAATACCAACTGTAAGTTTAGGAGTATTCCTTTATTTAAAAATTCTCTGGTATCTATCATATGAGTGAAATATTCCTTAGCTGACATTTTCATAATCAATTTGTGCTTGTCCTCAAAGTAGCTCTTCAAAGGAAAAGTTTGTCATTATACTTCGTACCTATGGGGTATCTCCTGGAACCTTTAGGTCTGGTTTAAATGAAACCTCATGAACTTGTAGTATGTTAGTTTACTTTTGCTAAAAGAAGTCATGAGAAGAACTTAAGGCAGACTGTATTAGTATGCCAAACTGAAGTTTCTGTGCATTTCTTTTCATGTTCCCCCTCCGTATTAGTTACTTAGATCATATTTAGCTTTTCTTACTTTGAAGCTTCCTACAAACTCCGTACAAAGAACACAAAGCCTGGTTTATCAAGTAAAGTAAAATGTGATTGAAAAGTTAAAATGACTTTATCTATACTGATATCTCAATAAAATACAATGTCTTTCACAGTTATTTGTCTATGCATCTATGTCAATACCAGTACCTCTTTCAGAGAATTTTTTTTTCTGTTTTGTTTTGTTTGCTGCTTATTGTTCTGCTTGTTTGTAGATTAAAGATCTCACACCTCCTAACTTTGATATACTTTCTTTCTTTTATTTGTTGATCATTGGTTTCATTTATTTAAAAAAATAAATACTGTCACCCCAATAAATTTTAATTAAAGAAAAGAAAAAGAATAAATGCTAGCAATCTTAACTGCCTGAACTTGCTTGCAAGATTTTAGTTTGCTATATTAGGGTCATCTATAGTCTACTCAATGTCTCTAGTCTATTTCCTTCCTCTGCTTATCATAGTTGAAAAGATTTTGGTTGTTATTTTTATTTTTAATATAAAAAATAAAGAGCTGTGCCAAGTGAGGATCTCATCAGCAAGAGATAACCAGTGAGAGTAGATTGATAAATAAATGTTAAGATGTTTATATTTAAATGTTAACATATTTCCCTTATTTCAGGTAAATATGTTATTACTGCTATGCTTTTTGAGGTGTTAAAATTAAAACGGCTCACTGACTACCATTATTACCGTCCCAAACCTCTAGGAATCTAAGAACCACTGGCTAGAAACCAGTGGTCCGATCCTATGTGCCTTACAGCCCTGCCTGCCTTATCCTGATAGCTAGCAGTTCTATGAACCAGCAGAGCTGTAGTTTTCATTATGGCCACTTACAGTAATTTTCATTTTTCTGGTTTTGCTTTTTGCTTATGCTATATTTCACTTTCATGAAATTCTTTCTCCTTGTTTCTGTACCCATCCAAATCTTCTCCGATCAGTTTTGTGAACTATTCCTGATTCTCCCCACCCTAAAATATTGTCTCCCATTTCAACTCAAATTGTAGTGTTTGTTCTGTAGTTCATACAGCAATTAAATGTCTTCTAACATTCTTTTTATTCTCTTGGCTATTATTTGTCTTTTATTATTATTTAACATTCCACATGCTTATGTCTTGTTTTCCCAACTAGATTATAAACTTCCTGAGGGCAGGTATGATATTTTACATTTCTTTGTGTTTCTACATTGCATTTAGCACAATGTTACATAGCTTGTAGACACTCAATTTATTGATTTGATTTGGTTTTAAATATATTTAATTTTAGGTTTTTCAAGTGAATGAGCATATAAAGTTAAAACCTAAACACTTAATTTGCTTTGTGTCGTATCTGTGTATTCAACTAATATGCAGTAATCTTTGGCAGTTAATTGCTTTAGATTACTAACTTCATGAATTTTCCATAACAAATTTTTAATCCTAGTTGGGATATTTCTGGGCAGCCTTCTGCCACAAAATTTGTGTTCATATGTATACAATAATCATAATGTTAGTCTGAATAAAAGATTTTGGAAGGTAAGTTACCACAAGTATAAGATATATTACAAATCCAAACAAATGATTGTGGAATTATCCACATCACTGCTTTCCTACTAGCTTTATCCCTACCACTAGTATAGATAATTAAGCTGACTTACTGGAATTCGTCCTAAAATCAACAAAGTCACTGTTGGTTTTAAAGTTTTGATAAACAACTAAGGAAGGATTTATAAAATTATAACTTTTTAAGTAACATTTTGATATTTGTGGGTAGTATAAAATATTTTTCATAGTTCATGTATAGGCAGACTATTGGGGGTTTGTTCCCGGTGTCCTTAACTGACTTGTTTAATTTGTACCTAGAAGCCACAGAAGAAGTTTCTCTGGACAGTCCAGAAAGGGAACTTATCCTCTCCTCAGAACCTTCTCCAGCAGTCACACCTGTGACCCCTACTACACTCATTGCTCCCAGAATTGAATCAAAGAGTATGTCTGCTCCTGTGATCTTTGATAGATCTAGGGAGGAGGTATGGAAAAATGTTTGTATTCTAAATTAATATGTAAATAGTAAGTTTTTTGTTGCTGCCCAACAACACTTCTCCTGTTAGTCATTTCTAATCAAAGCCTTTTAGACATTTTGGAAAAAGCACATTGGCCTAAAGAAGTCAGGTGATTTGGCTTCTGATTTTATCTCCATCACTTTTTAAACCGAGGACTAGGGCAAATCACTTTCCTTAAATCAAGGAATTTGTCATTTGTGATCTTATGATACGTGCCTCTCAGGGTTCTTGTGTTGGTCAAATATGATAATGTATTAAAGTGCTTTGAATATTTAAACACAACAAAGTGATATTTTGAGTAATTTTATTTGATGAAAGCATGCAATAAATGTTAGTGATTGTGTTGGCAGAGTGGAGGATGGGCTCTGACTGGAGGGAAAGCAATAAGAGGGCCTCCTGGGGTTTAATGAGGGTGTTTGTTTCTTGATCTAGGTTCTGGTTACAAAGATATGTTCACTTGGTGAAAGTTATCGAGCTGTACACTTGGGATGTATATACTTTATATATGTTATCTTTCAAGTGAGGCTTACTTAAAAAAAAATCTATACAAGAGGGCAACCTTGAAATAAAGATTATGTTTAAAAAGAAGACTCACCTTTTATTTTAGATAGTATTAGACTGTTAATACTGCTTTTAAAAATTAGTAGTATTTAACAGTTTCTGTGCTTCTTGAGAATAACAAAACTTTCCTGCAGCTGCTCTTAGGATTGGTTCTCAAAAATGGCATTAAAAAGTGCTTCTTTATAGTCTCATAGGATTATAATTTTTTTGTACTTACTGCTTTTTTCAATAAGCTTTATAATGCTTTCATTGGCTTCACGAAGAACATGTGCTTACTAGGTAATCAGAGAAATCATGGTTCTAAAGTTGCTTATTAGTATAATAATTGGTGCAAGTACATGTAGGAATGAATCTACTAGCATAAGTAATGGCTACTTTCTGGTTATTAAAGAGTAGAGATACAGTATTGAAAATGCTATTACAAATGAATAAGGAGCTAATTATTTTAATAATTTGAATCTGAAGATTTGATATGTAGAGCCAAAAAAAAACCAGTATTTCTACAGAAGATTAAAACATGTTTTCTACATCTGAGTTGCAAGAACACAAGATTTTGTGTTACTTTTCCAAACTGATCTTTTTTGCGGGGGGGGGGGGGCGCGCATGTGCGTGCATGCACGTATGTGTATTTTTGCGTAGTCAAGAAATATGAAAGCTTTTGTTTATCAGAAATGGAGTGCAGAATGGCTTTTTTAGTTGATTGATTTGACAGTGACCCTAGTGAAAAACTAGATGGTAAAAAATATAGTTATTAGTGTTATGACAGTAATCTAAATTGGTATCTTTAACACCAAAAAACATGTATTCCTAGATTGAAGAAGAAGCAAATGGAGATGTTTTTGATATAGAAATTGGTGTATCAGATCCAGAGAAAGTTGGTGAGTCTATATTTATTATATTTTGTGCTTCTTTTTCATAATTAACTTTGTTGTCAACGTGCTGTTTTTCTTTACTAAATGCATTGTTACAATATGTAACAATGGTGCTTTTATTTTTAAGCTTGTAGGGGCTTCTTGTTTCTTATTTTTCTTCTAGCTTTATTGAGATATAATTGACAAGTAAAATTTATATATTTAAGATGTACAATGTAATTTAGTGTATGCACGCATTATGATTACCACAATCAAGTTAATCAGCCTCACATAATTAACTTTTTGTGTGTGAGTGGAGTTAAGCTTATGATTTTTAATAGTATGGTTTGATTTTTTTTCTTATAGGTGATGGCATGAATGCTTACATGGCATATAGAGTAACAACAAAGGTGAGCCTTTTGCTCCTTTAAAAAAATATTGAGCCCTCTCTAAGTGTGGTATGAGGCTACAAGGATGATTAAGGTGTAAGTGATCCCTGTCTTTACTGAGATGACCATCCAGTAGAGGTTGCAAATACATTGTTGCAGTGAGTTGTGAGTGGGTTGGTAGATAAAGTGAGTATTCTTTGAGAGGCTGCAGGTAGGGACCTAATCTAGACAAAGGTAGGCAGAGTGATTTGGGGAGGTGGTGCAGGAGGAAAGAAGAAGAATGGTTTTCTAGGTAAAGGGATTTGCTTATGGTAAAAGCCAGAAGTCAAGAAAGCAGTGTGCCTTCCAGGATCTGTAAGAAGTGGCACCTGATTGAATATTTTGGCACTACGCCTCCCTATATTATGGACAGCCACATTAAGGAGTTGGAACTTTATCCTAAGGATAATGGAGAGTCATTGAAGAGGTTCAAACAGGAGTGTGGCACAATTAGATTTTTGTTTTAGAAAAACCTTTTTGACTCAATATAAATTGGGAGAGTCAAAGTAGAGGTCAGGATTTCTAATAGTTAAGAGGCTATTGCAATTCTTAAAAAGATTGTAGGCCTTCAGATCTTAAAAGGGAGAGAGAGAGAGTCTGCAGCAACCCAGCTGTGAGATGTAATACTTTATATTAAGGCATTGGTTCTGGGGATGAGTGGAATGAATGGCTCTTTGAGTTATGTAGGAGGTAGAATCGATAGAGCTTGGATATAAGAGTAAAGAAAGGAGGGAATGCCTAAGTTACTGACTAGAGGAATTTTGTGGTACTTGAAATGATCCTGGAAAAAAGGCAACACAAGTGGAGAAACACAGTATGGACAGGGGTGAGATTTGTTAATTCATTGAACAGATAGTTATTAAACACTGTGGGGTCAGGTTGTTTTTCAAGCACTAACGCATAGTAGGAAACAACACAAGCAGTGCCCTTCTTTCATGGAACTTACACTGCAGCAGGGGAAAATATGGTGAATTTGAGGTGGCAGTAGGATTTAACTGGAGGTGTCCATTGGGCATTTTGATATGTTGGACTGAAGCTCAGAGGAAATCTGGGCCACAGGTAAAGATTTAAGAATCATTAACATAAATATAGAGTCAATGGGATGAATCAAGGATAGGGTAAAGCAAACATTTTTTTTTTTTTTTTTTTTAAGCTGAGCCATCCTGCTACCTATTGGCAGCTTAGCGGCTGCTCAGCTCGGGCTGGCCTCGAACCGCTGTTGCTCAGAGCTCAAACTCTTGAGCGAGCTCTTAACCAACTGAGCCATTTGGCCGGCCCAAAGCAAACATTTTTTTGTCCTCTTAAGTTTCTTTAAAAAACACCTATGATTTAGGTTTTCTTTCATTTGTAGAGATCTGTATACCACGTTAGTTAGCTATTCTGCATTCTTTTGCAAAATAGACCTGTGTGTGTATATATATATATGTATGTCCACAATTATGTATGACATTAACTTCTGAATAATTGCTTAGTATTCAAAATTTGAAATACCTCTTCTTCACTTGTAGACTTCTCTTTCCATGTTCAGTAAGAGTGAATTTTCAGTTAAAAGAAGATTTAGTGACTTTCTCGGTTTGCATAGCAAGTTAGCAAGCAAGTATTTACATGTCGGTTATATTGTGCCACCGGCTCCAGAAAAGAGTATAGTAGGTAAGTATGAATCAAAAAAAAAAAATTAACTTTTGTTACTGTTACTAGTTCAATTTTAACTATATAGATTTGTGGATCCATAATCATTCACTATCGTATCTCATAATGTCTAGAGATATTGAATTTGAATATTCCATTTATGACAATCATTCATCAACAAAAGACTGTATAAGCTAATGGTTTTATTTTCTAACACTGAGGATTTTGTTTTATATAATACAATGATGTTAAATATTGGGCCAGAATTCGCCAAGTTGAAAGCAATTGAAAACCCTAGCCTTTTAGGGTCACTAGAGTACCATATTACTGAGAAACACTCAAAGGGATTTGATATTAATAGCATATTAATAATGTTTCTTAAGGGATGGAGGTGTTTGCCTCTCAGCTATACATTGTCCAAAAAGAAGATTTGATATAGCCTCGCTCAGATAGGAGCTATTTAAACTCAGTTTATTTCGTACCTCAATTTAATGTTTTAAACATTTCTACTTATACAAGTAATAAAGATTTAGTTAAGACTATGCAGAAAATTTAAAAGAGGAGAACCATTAAAAGACATTCTCTGTCATCTCTTAAAATTTTTTAGTATTTTTTTCTATTTTTTCAGTCATAGGTTTTTATTTACTTTACATTTCTTTATACATAAGATTATTCTGAAAAATATTTAAAATGAATTTTGCTGACCTTTATTATTTTACTTTTTCAAACATTTGGTTTGAAGAGTAATTTTATCAGTATCTTATGACTTTTGAAACCAGATATATTTGAATGGGTTTGTTTATATTTTCTCTTTTTTTTAATTAAAAAATCTAGTTGTGCAGTTCTTTACCTTCTTCATCTCAAGACTCTTAATATTCTTCAAATTTATTGAGAACCCTAAAGAGCTTTTGCTTTTGAGGACCATATCAATTGATATTTATTGTATGAGGATATTTTAAAGTTGCATTTATTAATTCATTTAAAAATAACAATAAACTCACTACCTGTTAACAAATAAAATTTTGTGAAAAGTAATTTTTGTAAAACAAAAATTAATGAGTAGCTTGCTTTTTTGTTTTTGTTCTACATTTTTGCAAATTAATTTCTGGCTTTTAAGATAGTGATATTCTCATATCTGCTTCTACACTCAATCTGTTGTGATATAACACATCATATAACCTTTTATAAAACTTTACTGAGCTCTCATGAAAGAATCAGAGTAAAAAAGACAAATAATAGCTTATTATTATGAAAATAGACTTTTCTGCACCACCCCGTAACCCTCATAAAAGTCTCTGAAACCTTCCAGGTATCTCACCATACTTTAAGAACTGCTGATCTGGTTAGTAATCTTATTTTCCTCTTCTCTGAACTATTGCAATGATATCTTTGATATCCTGCTATCTGTGTAGGGAATTAAATTTCATCTCTCATAAATTATTAATATCCTTTTTACCTTTGACTAAGTTGTGCAACTATTTTATATACCAAAAGAGGAAAAACAACAAATTCTTTCTCATTTTGGTGGCTAGATAATTAAAGTTTAGTCTTTAAGCATTGACCTAAAAAGTAGATTTAAAGCTAAATTTTCACGCTTAAGTTCATTATGTTTCAAACTAATATTTTGCCTCAATAATTTTCAACCTTCCATAGATATTGCAGTATTATAAATAGCACATAAATTCAAAATAAAAGTAAGAAACTAAATCTTAAGAGCATTCTTTCTGATACTGATTTTGACAGCCTTCAAAGTGTACTAGGGACAGAGACACAGTTATGTTCATATTATTCATTACATGGCCAGGATAGCCCATTAAATTGTAAAACTATCAGTTAAATTATAGGAATAATTAACATTTATTGAGTGCTTACTGTGCTAAGGCACTGTGCTAAATAATTTACCTACTTTCTCACTTAATCCTCACAACAACTTTGGTAAACTTGTTATGCAGCGGTTCTCAACCTTCCTAATGCCGCAACCCCTTAATACAGTTCCTCATGTTGTGGTGACCCCCAACCATAAAATTATTTTCGTTGCTACTCTATAACTATAATTTTGCTACTGTTATGAATCGTAATATAAATATCTTTTTGTTTTCCAATGGTCTTAGGCGACCCCTGTGAAAGGGTCGTTCGACCCCCAAACGGGTCGCGACCCACAGGTTGAGAACCACTGTTTCTGGAAGCCAGGGTTCATCAAGGTTACGTAACATGCCCCATGTCATGTAGCTACTAAGAGGCAGAGCTGAGCTCTGAAAGCAGGCCACCTCACTCCAGAGCCTGTACTCCTAACCACTTTTTTATCCTGCTTCTAATTTTGGTATGAGTTTTTTCAATACAGTTATGATTTGCTTTTCTTTTTTATCAGTTTTTGAAAATAATATAATGCTATGTGATTGTAGAATTGTCTACTATACATTTAAGAGGATTAAATTGTTTTAAAATTATTTATTTATATACCACTTTATTCTAGAAAGGATTTGAGGCAACTGGCATATAATGCAGTTTTGTTTTTTAAGATATAAATTAAAAAATTATCAGGAAAAATAATTATAGTCAAATAGTAAGATGAAGCCAAGCTAGTTTCCCCAAAATGTGTGCATTAAGTCTGAACAGTTATTAAATGTGGGTAACAAATTGATATATGAGCTTCCTGGCAATCAACCAAGTAGAGAAGCAGTCATTTAAAAATTTCATATTGTCTATCAGTTTTTTAAAGTAAAAATACATTAAGAAAAATTTAAGATATGGGAGACCCTTTCAATTACATACCCAGTGGTTTTCAAATAACCAACACTGATAGTGGGGTGGTGGAATAAGAGCAGCGACTTCCTTCTTCGCTGGGAAGCTGTAACTGCCACTGAAGGAAGGGAGTCTTTTTATTAGCACATAACTGGTACCACTTTTATAAAACCTTAGTTGTCTTGAAAACACTATTTTACTAAGCTTTTAGACAAGAGCAACAAAGCAGTTGGAAAGTTTTAAGAGGTAGCTGGTTAGAAAGGTTTTTTTAATTTGCCCGAGTGGCCCATAATGGTTACCTCTATGAAATAGCATAAGCAGAAGATTCTTGAAGGAGAAAAAAAAAAAGCAAAATATATAATGGTAAGGTTTTTTCCAAGGAAACAGAATATATGAAATAATGAACATTCCACATCTTGTAGTCCATTCAGGGTAGGTAATTTTAAGTTTTTGAATTTTCCTTTTCAAGCTATTATATTTCAGAGATATTAAGTTAAACAGAACATTCATAGGTGATATATGTTTATTTCCCTGATATACCAACCTGAATAAGAGTTACATGGTTTTACATAATCCATTTTTAATGACTTGATTGAGATATAACTCACATGATATACAGTTCATACATTTAAAGCATATCATTCAATGGTTTCTAGTATATTTAGAGTTGTGCATACAAAACCACAATCCATATTAGAATATTTTTATTACCCCCATAGCCATCATCCTCTAATTTCCCCACCCCCCAGCCATAGGCAATCACAAATGTACTTTCTCTATAAATTTGCCTGTTCTGGACATTTCCTATAAAGAGAATCATATAATATATGTTCCTTTTTGACAAGTTTCTTTCATTTAGCATAATATTTTCAGGGTTCATCCATGTAGCATGTGTCTACAGAATCAATTTTTGAAAGGAAAAGAAAGAAACATCTACAGTCTGATATATTCATGTTAAAATTGAAATTGTCAGTACAGAAATTATTAACATGATTTTTATTTTTTAAATTTGAAGAATTCTAAATGTCTATAAAAGAGCTTGTTATTTCAACTATTATTGTACAAAACCATCTATGATAAACAAGACCATGTTCTTTGTATCTATAACAGAAAATATTTAGCAGATTCATTGATTACACTTGTTTTTCTACTCCTCAAAGTAAAGAACCTTAATTGTTGCTCATAAGAAATGAAAATATTAATTGAGCTTCAGTTTACTAATTTGAATTTCATTGAAATACAATTACATTTTAATTTACGAGGAGTGTAATATATAACAGATAAGGAATCGAAAAGTTATATGTCAGGGAACTACAGATACAGCTCAACTCTGCTTTATTTCTAAGTACTTAACCAAGTAGAGTTAATATATCAAGAGTTTTAATTTCTCAAAAGTGTGATACTGGTTATAAATTTAGGAGCTTTTTGTCAAGTTCAAATTTAAAGAATATTTTAAAATAGGCAGAAGGGATTATAAAAGACGATTTCATAATAATATACAATCATCATGAATCTCATTCAATGTTTTCAAAGGCATGACCAAGGTCAAAGTGGGTAAAGAAGATTCATCATCCACTGAATTTGTAGAAAAACGGAGAGCAGCTCTTGAAAGGTAATTCTAGATGTCTGTGCTTTATTACTCTCATGTTTTTACTTCAGCAGTATAAGTCTAATTCCATTATGTGGCACAACTATATTTCAATGATTAGTTTTCTTCAAAATACCGCTTGATGACTCTTACCAAGAGTACTTTAAACTTTTATTAAGAAAATTGCTTCTTTAAACTACAATACTATATGCTTCTGCTTTTATTAATCAACACTAATAGTGTGTCTATCAAAATAACACCTATTTTTGTATCATTGTTACAAGCAGGAATGTAAAGGCATGAGTTAGTTGGTGATAGAATTATTATGTCATAGCTGTAGTCAGCAAGAGAAGTAAGAAGCTGTCAGGCTTATAAAAAGAAAGTGCGAATCTTGTGAGTGGGGGAAAGGGTTGATAAAAATATTTTGATAAAAAAATACTTCACTATTATTTAGATCCTTAGGAAGTTATACTCACACATTCATGTACTCTGTTGGATAATTTGACTAGTTATAGTTCAGCTAAATCTTTCCTGGGGACCAGCCGAGTGGCTCAGTAGGTTAAGAGCTCACTCAAGAGTGCGACCTCTGAGCAACAGGGTCGCCAGTTGGATTCCCGGCCCACGCTGAGCTGCTGCTGAGCTGCCAACAGGTGGCAGTATGGCTCAGCTAAAAAAAAGAAAAGAAAAAATTAATTAATTAATTAATCTTTCCTTTGACTTATTGCTAGGTGAGAACATTATTAAATACAATGAAAAATTAGTTTTGTGTTCTCTCTAATTTTGTATTATTGATTTTGATTTGAGTGTACAAAAGTACTGTATTTTGCCATGTATAATGTACTCCTGTGTATAATGCACACCCACATTTTTGGCCCAAACATTCAGGGAAAAAATTTTCAGTTTTAATTTTTTAATTCACATTTTTATTTATTTACATTTAGGTACTTTTTTGTATTAAAAAGGAATTTTAGCATTTATTTTTTAATGTAATTATAGTACAAGAAATCTTATGTAACAAATAATTACAAAACACAAGAACAGATACAAGGTACAAGAAATTTTATGTACCAGTAACAAATTTACAATATTTACGCCTCATAGAAGGCCAAGAACTCTTTGTAGTTGCAAGTTCATTGTAAATTCAAGAAAACGATTATCATATTCCTGGGTATTATTTTGCATACGGATATCGTTACTTATTTCTAGTTACACTTTTAACTCATAAGCATAAATAAAAGAATTAAAAACATTCATCTAGATATGGAATTAGTACTGCCCGTGTATAATGTGCATCCTTGTTTTCCCCTCACAAATTTGGGCAAAAAAGTGCACATTATACATGGCAAAATATAGTATTAGTGATTGCTTGAGTTGATTGTACCTTTAAAGGCTGACATATATGTTCTTCCTTCATTTAGAGTGCTTGACTCAGCACACTGCTATAGCTTAAGACTTGTCTTCATTGCAGCCTACTAAAAGTGGAGTGGGTGAATGGAAGCACTCCCATTCCCAGAATTTTACCATTTATTCTTTTCCTCGCTATGCTGAAAATGTGAGAAAACAATTTAAAACTCCTAAAGCCCAACTTTTAGAATATAGGTTGGTAATTACCTAAAGTTAAAACATTCTCTAATTGATAGGTATTTTTGTTTGTTATTTTCATTGAATTTTGTTTAATTGAATTTGCTTATTTGTTTTTTGTTTTATTTTCTATTTTAGCCTAAAATCAGTGGTTGGGGTGGGTAGGACAGATTTTAGTGAGTAGTACATATATATCTCCAGGGTACAAATTATTTTTTAAACCTATTGTTAAGGCAACTTATTCCTGGAGCTTAGTAATAAATTGTTTTAATTTTCAGAAAATGCCACAGTAAAGTCAGATTTGAACAGTTTGCAGTAAGAAAAGCTAAAAGATGTGTAGTTTAAAATCTTAAAGACTTAAAGATGAGATTATGTCTGTGAGAATCAGCAATTACTCAGGAAAAGGATTTAAATTGCATCAAGAGAATTCAGGTTGGGCATTAGAATTTATTCTGTCGTGAAAGAGGTTATAGACTGAATATTTTTAAGAATAAGGTAGATAATGCTCTGCCTTGATTTCACTTAGTCCTTCCTGAAAGTGGAACCATGACCCTTTGAGAAACCTTTGAAGTCCTATTTTTCTATGAGTAAAGTTGAAATATTTCGGATGGCATGCTTGATAAGGAACTTAATGAAGATTTATTGTACCAAGCACATATAATTTGATTCCGCATTCACCTTTCTTGTAACTTGAATGCACTGCATAGTACTTACTATACCTTCATGCAGTATGAAACACTGAGTTTTAAGGAAATGCTGGACCTAACCTAGTGTGTATGTCAAGATAGTTTCTTTGCTAATAAATGTTACTTGTTAAATACCATTTTAGTGGAATTTGCAGTAGTGAAAAAAAAAAGTGTACTGAGGGAAAAGTTCATTTTGCATTAGAAAAGATGACTAAAGAAAATATAGGTGTAAAGGTATAAAAACAAAGGAACTGGAATGATTTTTCTACAGTGATTTTTCTGTGGCAAAAATTTAAACACTAGAACAGGCATATCTGTGAAATAACCAACCTCATTGACTGGTGGGTCACGGAAGTACTTCTCTTTGTATATACTATAATATTTATTTGTTTGTTCAACTTCGAGAACCTAGATGACTCTCTTGAAAGAAAATATAAACATTTGATATTAAATTGTAGGAAGAGAAAAGGAGTGGTTAAGAACCCCAGTATTTCCTTGTCCCACACTTATAAATTAAGCAGAAACTACTTCTATCAAGAGTATCTCTAAGATTGCTCACTTTATTTTTTTTAGAGTACTTCACATCTGAAATTAATAGCATATTGAGTTTATTTTATAGGTAAGGATACACTTATGCAAATATAAACTGAGGAACATAGAGTAACATGAAATAGTGTGTAGATTTAAAATCCTTTCTTTGTTGAAGCCTGCACTCTACGCTCTACACACTCTGTGACCTTGGACAAGTTATTTAACTTCATTCTTCTTTATCTCTAAGACATAAGTGTGTCATTAGGAATGTGTTCCAAGTAGTACCTGAAAACCCAACTGGAAAGACCTAAACAGTTAGTGTAGATTGATTAATCCACTCTTTCAGTACATATCAGGAAGTTTGGAGGTAGGCAGATGTTTAGGATTATCTAGTTCATCAGAAAATCCTGTTGCTTTCTTCTAGTATCTGGAATACACCCATTACTCACCAGTCCTCTACTAGTCTAAATGCCTGAATTAACTTTATTAGGCTCTTAATTTGTCTCCCTGTTTCCATCCTTGCACCTCTACACTTTTTTAATATAGCAGCCAGAGTCATCCTTTTAAAACATAAATCAGATCATATCTACCTCCCCCATTTCACTCCATAAAAGCCAGAGTCTTTCTAATGGCCTACAAAACCTTATATGACATGCATTGCTCACTCTGTTACCTGTTCCATATCATGTCCTCCTTGATCACTGCTCTAGGCCACACTGACCACTCTGCTACCTGCCCCTCACAGATCTCAGGCAGTTTTCCACCTTAGGGTTTTTCACTGAGGTTCCCACTGCCTAGAAAGCTTTTGTTCCCAGGTACCGTATTTGCCGGTGTATAAGACGACTGGGCGTATAAGACGACCCCCTAACATTTCCACTCAAAATACAGAGTTTGTTATATGGTCGGCTGTGTGCGATTTTGCGAGTGTGGTAAAATCGCATAACAGCAAAATCGCATAACAGCCGAGCATACACCCAGCAGCGCTGCTGATGCCTGAACGGTATGTGGAATGAAGTAGGCGGGCATCGGGAGGCCACTATGGCACGGGGCAAGCACTATGGGCAGTCTATCTGAAGTGTACCTGGCGTATAAGACGACCCCCCACTTGGAGGCATATTTTTCAGGGCCAAAAAGTCGTCTTATACGCCGGCAAATACGGTACCTGTATGACTAATTCTCTTATTACTTTCAAGTTCAAATGTTTAAATACCACCATTCCAGTGAAACCTATTCTGGTCATTGGTTTTATTCAAACCTGTTCTATTTAAATTGCCACTAACCACACCTCACACGCTTGATCCCATTTACTATTCTGTCCTTTCTTTTATCCACAGCATTTACAACCTTGCCACATACTACATAATTTGTGTTTGTTACATTTATAGTTTATTGTGTCTTCTCTTACTAAAACACAAGTTTTACTAGGGAAGGGATCTTGTTTTGTTCACTGATGTATTCTGAGTACTCAGAATAATAACTGATATATATATAAAATGCCCAGGGCCAGCCGAGTGGCACGTTGGTTAAGAGTTGGCCTGGGACACCAGCTCTGAGCAGCAGGACCCCGGTTCAGATCCCACATGAGGGCCAGTGACACTGCGCCCTCTACAGCAAAGATGGTGAACAATAGCTCAACCTGGAGCTGGGCTACCGTGAGTCGCTGGCGACAGCATAGGCTTCAGTAGGGCTGGCCAGCATGGGACGTGAGCTTTCGTGAGCCGCGGTGAGCGGCCGTCCAATAGCCGGCGAGTGACTGCTTCACCCAGGAAGAGCACAATGATAATGCCAACATGGGCCAGTGAAGCAACGTCCTCCACAACTAGACTGAAGAACAAAAGGATAGCAACTTGTCTGTTCCTCAATAAAATCTTTAAAAAAAAAAAAAGCAGGCTCTTTTTGCCCTTTTTTTATTCTTATTATTAGCACGTGTATTTGAGTTACAAGCAAGGAAATATTTTTAACTTGGTACATGTCAAGCATTTTGTATAACATGCTTCATTTTGTTTTGGTTTTGGTAAGCAGTTGGGAACTTTAAAGCCCTAAGTGATTCTTCTAAATTTATCAGTAACCTTTTCTTAGAGCAAATCTGAAGAATAACTACTGACCACCTGTTGTTGAGTCTAATACTTTTCATTAATTTCATTGGGTCTTTCATTTCTGCCTTCCTTTAGTGTTCCTTTTTCCTTTTCTTCCGATACCTCTTTTCATGTGTTCTTCCTGTATTCTTTTCCTCTTTTTGTTCTGTATCCTTCCTTTATGCATTTATAACCCTCTCTTACCTTAATTCTGAATTGATGTATATTTATCAATAGTAATTTTGAAATTCAATTTATGTTTCTGTTCTTAATTTTTAACATTATGTAAGTTTAATACTTTTGTTTTTAATGGTTAGTTGCTCTTTACTTCTATGTAATCCTTTAGAAGGAAAGTGGGTGGTAGATGAAGGTAAAGGGGGTCAATTATATGGTGATGGAAGGAGAACTGACTCAGGGTGGTGAACACATGTGATATATAGATGATATATTACAGAGTTGTACACTTGAAACGCATATAACTTTACTAACATCACCCCAATAAATATTAATTTTTAAAAAATGAAACGTTTTGTAATTTTCTAGAATATCATTTCCAAAATTGATTCCTCAGAATGCTAGTATGTGGTGGGGTGGAAAAAGGAAATCTATAGTCGATTGAGTTTTGTTAGCATAGGGTTTAACAAAGTTAAACCAGGCTTTTTTCCTGCAGGACTTCTCACAGTACCGAATATGCTGCTGTTCGTTACGAATCTTAAAGAGAGGAATATGCACTCACTTTGGAAAGCTATTTTAGAATATAAGTAATATTGCATATTTTTATTTAGTTTTGAAATATTGGAACATTTCTAACAGGTTGTGTACTAGATGTTTTGTCTTCCTTCTTGCTTGTTCATTTCACAAATGTCTGAGTGCTTGCTATTTACTCAGATGACCAACTTATGCAAACTGCTTTAAGCAGTAAGTAGATAAACAATTTAATAACTTACCTAATAGTAAAATTCCGCTGGGAAAATGCCAACATTTCTTGAATTTACTGGATAAGTGGTCCTTTTGCATCTCTTTTTTTAGCATGATAACATAGGCAGCAAATACTGTTTTAAACCACAGTGTAGATTGTATTGCAGGTATCTATTAAATGCTCTATTATAATGACTTCTTATGTGAGCTAATGATTTAAAATGAAGTTTAATATGGTATGTATTTTATTTAAAATACAAAAATATGTGATAAAGGAGTCATTTTAACCACTGTGTAGAATATGACTGTTAGAGAAGGTAGTCACTTTTTTTCCAGAAACTTTATTTCAGGCATGTTTTATAATCTTGTAAAAAGGTAGAAGCAATTACTGACTACATTTATTCTGCAGAAATTGGAATAAAGATATATTAACTGTGAGATGAAATATTATAATTGAAGTATTACTTCATGTAATCTTTATTTTTTTTTAAATGGGATTAGAAAAATAATCAAGAATCAATAATGGACCTTTTTATTAAAGAATGATTGGTAATTTATTAAGGATGACGGAATTGTGCACTTTTCTAGTAAGGAGAATGGCTAAAGTTGGGCTAACAGTGATTTAATAGTGGTGTTTCTCTTTTCATTTTTTATTTTATGTGGTGTCATAAAGAAATTTATCAAAAATTGCAAAACCTTAAAAATAGAAATATTGAAGAAAGTTTTGTCCTTGTCAAATAAGGACCAAAGCTGATTTCATAATTTAAATCTGCTGACAAGGAAAAAAATTGGAGGCTCTTCTCCATTTTGGTAATAATGTAATAGTAATAAAAACTAGTTGGAATATATATAAAGAGAGAGAGCGAGAGAGAGAGAGACAGAGACAGAGAGAGAGAGGTTTCTTAGGACTCTGAAGTAACAATTGGGGAACATATTAACTCCACCCAAAGATAAAATTATTTGACAACTCATATTGCTCGTTTATACTTTGCAGTGAGAAGCTTGGTAAGTTATTTAACCTCTCCCCACTCCCACCCTTATCCCCTGCCATGTCTCTTTATACATAAAAACGAATTTTCAAAAGATGAACCAAAAAGCTTTTTAATCATTACATTGCTGTAAGGTTATAGATAATTAGAGTAAAGGCAGACTGATATGATAGGCAGACTGAGGACATCTTTTTACCTAGTTTTTAATTTTTTGTTGAAATAAGATTTAAAATAAGATGTTACCGATAACTAAAGGAGCAATTTTATTCTTAAATCTAGATATCTTCAAAGAACAGTAAAGCATCCAACTTTACTACAGGATCCTGACTTAAGACAATTCTTGGAAAGTTCAGAGGTATGTTATTTCTAATTTAAAATTTTTTTTTTTTTAAAGATTTTTATTGGGGAATTGGGGGGATGGGAACAGTGCTGGGGAATTGGGGAAAGGGGAACAGACAAGTTGCTGTCGTTTTTTTTGTTGTTGTTGTTCTTCAATCTAGTTGTGGAGGATGTTGCTTCACTGGCCCAAGTTGGCACCATCATTGCGCTCTTCTCTGGCGAGGCAGATCAGTCGCCGGCTTCTGGACGGCCGCTCACTGCGGCTGCTGGCCGCTCACTGCGGCTGCTGGCCGCTCACGCTGGCTGCTGGCCACACACGGTAGCCCATGGCAATCCACTGCCACAGGGACTGCAGCCCACGCCGTCGCCGGCGACTCATGGCAGCCCAGCTCCAGGTCGAGCTGTTGTTCAGCATCTTAGCTGTGGAGGGCAGTGTCACTGGCCCTCATATGTGGGATCCGAACCGGGGCCCTCTGGCATCCCAAGCGAGTTCTTAACCATCGCGCCACTCGGCCGGCCCTTAAATTTTTGTATATAAATATTCTCAGTATTTATATTTTTCAGTGTAGTAATTTATATAAGAATAGAGATGCTCAGTAAATAATTGAATTAATAGATGGAATAAAGCAATGATTTTTTTTTTTGCTTAGTGCTTTAATTAGCTTTAATTACTTAACAAATTACTGGCAAAATATCTTTGCAGTGATAATTATAGGATGATCAGTCAGTCCCTTTCTTAAAAATTTAAAACCAGATTTTTAAAAAATGGCTTATGTAGTCTAATTCTGAGTGCCCTAATTTGTTGCTTAGGCATCATGTTGAAAAAAGTTTATTTAGAACTACTTTAGAGATAGTTGAATGTGTGCGTGTCTACATTCTAATGTTCTTAAGATTTTGAAATGCAAATTTGTGACTTGAAAGAGCTTAAATTATAATAACCATGCTGCTGTTTATATTCAAGATATTTGGCACATTTTGGGCTCTTAAGCAGTTTAGCTTTCTAATTGTTACCATTTGAGATCTTTTAAAAATTTATTTGAAATCCAGAATTTTAAAAAAATTCAAAATCACGCAGTCCTAACTGAACATAGAGATTTTTTTTCTCAAGACTTTCTACTTCTCTCTTTATAAACACTTTATTTCTGCTAGCAAACAGGTGGCCACTGTTAAGGTACTTGGAAATTTCTTAACATATTTTGACCGACTGTTGTTCCATCTAAATGTAAACGTGCACAAGAAAAACAAATGGAAAGTCTATTTTTTAAGTTTTCCTTTGAGATTGTACAAGTAGTGTGTTTGAGAAATTAGATCTCACTATTGAAATGTATGAGAGTGAAGAAAATACAACCTCCTTTTTTTTTCTTTTTTTTTTGTGGGGGGAGGGGAGAGACTGTCCCTTTTGTGCCCAGTTAAACCTTCATGCTTTTAACCGGTTTGTTTGCCCTTATTTGTCATTCAATTCCAGCTGCCTAGAGCAGTTAATACACAGGCTCTGAGTGGAGCAGGAATATTGAGGATGGTGAACAAGGCTGCCGACGCTGTCAACAAAATGACAATCAAGATGAATGAATCGGATGCAGTAAGAGCTGATTTTTCGACTTGAATAATGAGATGAATTAATGAGCCCAACAATTGCATTTTAAAGCTTTACAAGTAGAAAATAGGATATTAATTTGCTTATTGAGTTTAGTTCTCAGCCATGTCAGCTCACCACCATGGTTATACATGGTTAATTTGTTGCTTTAAAACAAGGAGTGTAGCTTGCTGTTGGTAACCTAATTTATAGAGGTTTGTTCTGGCTAAATTAGCTCCATTTTTCATTTTTTTCTTAGTGGTTTGAAGAAAAGCAGCAGCAATTTGAAAATCTGGATCAGCAACTTAGGAAACTTCATGCCAGTGTTGAAGCTTTGGTCTGTCATAGGAAAGGTTTGTGTGCCTTGTTATTTATCTGTTTAACACCATGGGTTAATTCAAGCATTTTATTTAAATTTTATTAAAATGAATATTTTGAAGTTATTACAAAAGAGAGAAAATAGTTTAAGAGAATGTTTTCTGTTTCAACTTTAACAAATTTTTTCTATTTTAATCTAACTTCCACTTTAGAAGTAGGAAAATCCTGGACTTATAAAAATATATTTTGAATTTTGCACTAAACTTGTTCATTTGATTAACTCTTGCTTAAACATATTTACAGTTTAATGAGTGAAGGTGTTTTTTTTGTTTTTTTTTTGTAAAATTCATAGAAAATTTTAGTTGTAATTTTTAAATTTCATGGTAAGGGTTTTTTTTTGGTTTTGTTTGTAAAGAAGGCTTTTAATATCAAATTTCTAAAATACTAAATAAGTAATTCACTATATGTCATAAGAACAATAATGCATTTCAATAAAATACAGAAATTAATACATTTATTACTGAAAGTAGCTTGTAACAGCTTTTGTCGTTTGTACTGTATCTCTCAGGGAGTGAGCTTTGAGGCTTTTAGAGCACTTGACATAGTGCAGAGCAACGGAGGAACTGCAGGCAATATCATTGTGCCATTGGCGGTATCCAGCCCATGAGCATCTTATGCTTTATTTGATGTATCTAAAATAATCATGTTCAAAAATCTTATTAGGCGTTCTTAACATTTCACTAAGCATTGTTGCATACAAAGAAAAAAGGAATTAAGATTTATGTGAATTGTATGAACAGTTTTACCTTGCTTTCCTCCTGTTGGCTAAATAATATTCTCATAAAAATTATAGACATGTTTTCAATGACAAATAAATGTTTGAGGGCCAAGTAGTTTAAATCAATTGTAAGTGTTCCTAGTGCTTTACATATTTAAATATATTTCTTTTTCTTTCCTTTTTTCTTTTCTTTTTTTTTTTTAAGGAATAAAAATAATTAGCACTTTAAGGGAGAAAGAGGATGCAGATTATTGTATTAAATTATTAAACATAGCTCATCTTCTGGGAATATAGACAGTGGTTCTTCTTAACTTTCAGTAGAACTTTGAGCAGTTGACATTTATTCACAAGGCATTTTAATGACTGGTTGTTTTCTATTATTTTAAAATATTATTTGAGTAATTTGTGAATAGATAAAGCTTAGAGGGTAAAAAATCAATGCAATATTTTAAAACTTTACTAATGAACATTAAAAGTGAATACTTTTCTATTTCAGAACTTTCAGCCAACACTGCTGCCTTTGCAAAAAGTGCTGCCATGTTAGGTAATTCAGAGGATCATACTGCTCTATCTAGAGCGTTGTCTCAGCTTGCAGAGGTTGAGGAGAAGATAGACCAGTTACATCAAGAACAAGCTTTTGCTGACTTTTATATGTTTTCAGAACTACTTAGTGACTACATTCGTCTTATTGCTGCAGTGAAAGTAAGCCTTATTTTCCAATTTTCCTTAAACTCTTTTCACTTCAGTGGTTTGCTTGTAGAAGAATTTGGACATGTATTTAAGGGTGTAAATTTCATACTATAGTGCATCTAAAATGCTTCAAGATAATTATTAATAGCTTTACATTTTTTCCCCTATGACATGGACAGTACAATAAGCAAAACTGATATTTTTAAGACGTGTAAGGAATGCCAAATAAGATAAAATACATTTACTTATATATTTATATGTACAAGATTATAGGTAACTGGTAGCATTTGTTTGCTCTTTCTATTATAGCATGAACTGACACTACCCATTGTATTTTATTATCATTAGTAAAGCTATAATAAGAAGCAGCACAAAACCAGAACTAATTGTTGTTTGACAATATTTAATGTTGACTTTAGCATGAATTTTGACTGCAAATGTTCTGTGTATTTCCGAAATGCATTTATAGATGGGATGGGACTAGATTATATAATAAATTGTGTTATCTAGTGGTAATGTTTTAAGGATGAACAGTCTTTAATTTCTAAATGGTTGGAAAAGTAATCCAGTTAAGTAATGAAAATATTCTAAGATGTCTCCAACGTTCAGACAATTAAACTGAACTGAATGTTAATTTTTCTATCTTAAGTTTCAGAAGATACTTTAAGATCTTGTTTTTGAACTATTGTTATGAACATTAGTTATCATAGGGAGAGGGAAACTGGGAATCTTAGATTTTGTAAAATTATCAATTTTACTTGTATTTACTCTTAGATGTCATTCTTTATATTCCTGATGGTTAATTTTTCTTTCCAGTTATTTAAATATGTTAATATAGATAGCAGTTATCAGTACACTTCATTTTATATATAGGTAACTTGTGATATACAGAAATCCAGTTTACAGACAATGGCTCCTTTTTATTGTCCACTTACTCTTACCTCATTCCAGAGTTCCCACTAGCATGAGAGCTGTTGTAAAAAAAATAAAATGTAAAACCTTCAAAAAACCTGTGGGTCCAAAAAGGGGAGCTGGGCAGTGTCTGTGAGAAGGGGGACCTGCTAAAACGAGCTCACCTGGGGAAAGACTGCCTCCCTGGCAGTGACGGCCTGTCGATGTAAATGAATGTTGATCCCTCAAAAAAACAGCTTTCCTCATACAGCCTAAATCTTGCTGTATTTTTACGTTCTGTGAAATCGCAGTTAAATGCACATTTCCCAAAGCATGTTCTACAGAACACTGACACCAAAAGATGTACCACAGCCAACTGAGTTTGGGAGATAATATATACAGTATCCCTCCCTGTCTTGTACATTCACAGTGCATGTAAAAAGCTTAGAACTGTCTAGGAGTAAAAATAAAATATTGAACGTTGATCTAGAGACTTCCAAATTCATATGAACAGGAATCATTTTCCACTTAATATATTTTTACTTATATGGAACACACTTCGGGAAATACTGAATTAGTGATTCGTTGACTAAAATTGTTAAAAAACTATGGTCAGGTTATACATACCTTGAGGTAAATTAAGCTCTTTCACATTGGTTTTCTACTGAAACCTAGCCCAGGTCAGCCGCACAAAGGAGTTGAGAAATTATGGCACCAGGGTAACAGGTAATTTTGGTGGTCTTCATTTTTGGTTTGTTTTTTATTTAAAATGAATTCATTCGTATTTGAAAAAGTAATACATGTACATAATAATTGTAACAGCCCAAAAAGGTAAATTTCTTTTCTACCCTAAGGCCTCTAGTCTCTCTTTCCCCAGTCAAATGCTGTTAGATTCTTATGTGTTTTTATTTCACAGAATTAGCTATGCACACACACACACACACACACACACACACACACACACACACACGCATACACACGGTGCCAAAAAAATGTATACACATTTTAAGAAAGAAAAACCTATATTAAAATTATGCTGATGATAACCATTTTGTGTACTTCTTATAATTGCAGAAGTCGATTGTGACTTATATCATCTTTTGTTATCAGTATATATTATTACAATTTTAATACAGTTTTTTTCTTTCTTAAAATGTGTATGTTTTTTTTGGCACCCTTTGTATATGGAGCTAATCCTCTCTCTTTTCCCCTGAGTCTCTTCCTTCCTTCTTCAAAAAGGAACATACTATATGCACTGTTCTTTCCTTGATTTTTTTTCCCCACTCCATTTTAGAGAGGTCTCTGTCAGCATGTTACATTCTTTTTAATTGTTGCATAGTATTCCATAGCATATAGGTGTACTTTGAATTATTTAACCAGTCCAATCTTAAGTATTAAATATTTTGATAATAACTCTTTGGGCATAAAATTTCTATAAGTAGAATAGAATTGCTTGGCCATAGGGTATATGAATTTCAATAAATATTGCCATATTACTATGGCCCAAAGAGATTATACTTATTTGTACTCAGATCAACATATGTGTTCCTCCTTCCCCCACCCAGTGATGAAGGTGTTTTTGTATATGTTTTAATTTCTTTGGTTACTGTGAATTTAGGCATCTTTACAAATGATAAGCCATTGCATTTCTCTTTTTTTTTTTTTAAAGATTTTTATTGGGGAATTGGGGGAAGGGGAACAGAGAAGTTGCTGTCGTTTTGTTCTTCAATCTAGCTGTGGAGGACGTTGCTTCACTGGCCCAAGTTGGCACCATCATTGCCAGCTTCCCTGGCGAGGCAGATCAGTCGCTGGCTTCGGGTCGGCCGCTCTCGCTGGCTGCTGACTATACACGGTAGCCCATGGCAACCCACCTGCCATCGCCAGCGACTCACGGCAGCCCAGCTCCAGGTTGAGCTGTTGTTCAGCATCTTAGCTGTAGAGGGCAGTGTCACTGGCCCTTATATGTGGGATCCGAACAGGGGCCCTCTGGCGTCCCAAGCCAGTTCTTAACCAATGCGCCACTCGTCTGGCCCTGCATTTCTCTTTTTAATGAACTATTTCATGTCCTTTGTCCAGTTTTTTTGTGTGTTTTATTTAGTTTTAACAGTCATTCAATACTCCTTAGCCTTTTGTTTTATCTGTATTAAGATTACTTTTCTGATAATAATTTTCAAACTAGGAATACTTTGGGAATTAAAATATAGAGTCAAATTGGGAAGCTAAGATCATCAGATATTGGGGCCATAAAGAATGATAAATTTTACCCATTCAAAATATTGCCTAGGAGCCTTTTGAGCTTCTTCTTTGCTTGGCCCACTCCAGTCTCTTTGGGGTGTAATTTCTCTTCTAATAATGGGTCCTTGAGCCATCCTCTACTGCTCGGGCCCACTTCTATTTCTCTGAAGTGTACTACCTCTTCTAATAAACTGCTTTTCACTAAAAAAAAAATATATTGTGTAGGCCTGGTCTTATATACAGGAAACTCATTGCCTGCATTCTCATGTATTGGCCTTCTGTGAACCACTAAAGTAGGATCAGGGATTGGCGGTAATGCTTAGTACTAGAACTTTTCATCAAGAATTCTTACAGGGAATCCACATTTATAAAATATATAAAATATTAAAACTAACAAACAAAAAACAATAGATGGGTCCCCCAAGGATTTTCAAAGCTTCATTTTTTGGCTGTATGTAATCAGCATCCTTTCAGGATTCCAGGAACCTGGGCAGCATACTTTCAGATGCACAGAATTAGAATATGGTATTAATTAAATTAAAATTGCAGCATCAGATTTTCTAGGCCAGGAGAACTGCACCACAGCTGCAGCCTTGTCTAGCCTAGAACAGCTTGCATGCAAATGTGTACCCTAAATTGGCAGGGGGGTGGAAGTCCAAAGTGGATCGTCAGTGTAAATCTCTGTTATAGAAAAGTCTGGTTCCATTAGCGTGGATTATCTTGACATACAAAGGCAAACACTGTTATGATTTCATTGATTTTAAGATAGCATTTTTAGAAGATCAAGTATGGTTCTGGTTCTTATTTTATTTTCTAGTGTCACAATGGTAGGGGAAAAAATGAAGAAAATTAATTCTTACAGAGTTATAATTTTTTTTTTCCCCTAAAATGACCTCACTTGAGTCATTTTACTTTTACCAGAGCTCCCACATCTATACCACAATGATGGCTCTGGAATATTATGAGATAATAAATGGATCAGGGACCAAATTAGTTTAAACTATAATAGTATATCACTAAAAATGCCGGTTGATATATATTAAAAATTTAAGCAGATATTGAGATTAAAGGGCATTTTTGTTAACTTTTGCCCTGTACTGGTACATATTTTAAGTTAATCAAATTGTTATCAAACAGAGGAATTTATAATTGAAGAGCTGATATGACCCTGTTCCCCTAAAGAAAAAATTAAGCCTAAAATCTTGAATTGTTTTTTGGTTTTGTGTTTGTGTATGCATAGAGGGTAAGGGGCAAGGATTGTTTGTTTTAAATGATAGTGACTTTTTCTGAATCTGTGTTAGATTTATTACTTTTTAAATTTTGGCCAAAATTGGCTAAAGCAAAATTAATTCATAATAAATATTTTAAGGAAAGTGTTGTCTCCTAAATATAAGAAAATCAGACAAAGGGGATAGTAAGATGTACCTACTAACGTGAGAAGAGGAATTGTATGAGATGACAAATTAAATCTAGCAAAGTGGATTTAGATACCTATAGATAGAGTGCTTTGACTTTTCAGTTTGCCAAGGATGTCCGTTGTCCTGCTTAATTTAAAATGTGCACAATATTTAAGGACTCTGGGAAAAAAATACTTTGGTTTCTGGTTGATTCGGAGTTTTTAATATTCTTGCCCACATTTAAAAAAATATGCTGTATGATATAAATGCAGTTCAATTAATTTTTTTCATATTACTAAGTTATTACTATGTTCACTTTTAGTAGAAATTTTGAGTCAACCAACTACATTTATTTGTATATGTTATTTAGAAGTAATTCATAGTAGTACCTTTTAATTATTAAGCATCCACTAGGTTAAGTCACTGTGGTACATACTTTTCATTTTATTTTCTAATCCACAAATACAGATCTCATTTCCCCCCTTTTGTATTTGGGAGAACTATGGCTTATGGAAATTAAATGAATTTACCCAAGATCGGATACTACAAAGCTAGTATTTGAATCCAACTTTGATTTGTTCTAAAGCCTACATTTGTTAAGTACACTATCTACATGCTTTCCTCTTCAGCAGGTCCCTGTAAGAACATGTATTTCTTTACTGTTTCTTGATCCAAAACGCTTTTTATTTGGAATAAATGAAAATAACCTTGGTTTAATGCTTTCTAGTTTACCTAGTTTATTAATGCTTGCTTCATTTGTTTTATTAGTAAATACTAAAATAATATGAATATATCCCTAACATCAAGCTAGAAAAGGGATATTATTGTATTATTTCATCGTATCCCGTTAGTTTTCTTCATGAGACTCCTAATTACTATGTTCATATTTCATTTCTTTCCTCCATTCAACTTGCTCTTGCTCTGCCAGATCCCTTGAAAAGAAATGGTGGACTTGGTTGACTTGTTCTGTTAGTCTTTTTGTCTGTTTCTTCATTTAGTCCTGCATTTTCATCTTGTGTAGGATTTTGTTTTGTTTTGTTTTGCTTTGTTATACCCTTTTTAATTGCGTTGCCTTTCTTTTATTTGCTGTTGGTAATCGTATCACATTTTTACTTAACTTTACTTCCTGGTATCTAATGAGTTTTTCTCATTTTCTTTTTTCAATTTCTGGCATATTTCCAACACTTATTTACTTTTGATATTATTTAGTAGGAAAACTTCCAATGTAGATATGACACCAGCATTTTCCTATTGAAGAAATCTTTCTTGAAAGCATAAAACTCTTGTTAGAAATCATACTGTAACCCACATTTAAAACTCTAAAGACTAGTAAAATGGATTTTGTATATAGTGTTATTTTGTTGTTTTTTTAATTTTGCGTTCTTATATTTCATTTAATATCTGGGATTTTTGTTTTTAAGCAAAAGAATATGCAAATTTATTTTCTTTGATATTGGCATGTTTGGTATGTAAGTATTTTAGGATAGAATTCAAAAACTGGGTTTTATTGTTTTCAGTATTACAGCACTTCTAGTATTATGATAGTATTTTGGTGTTGACTGTCACTTAATAGCATTATGTCATTCACTTATAGGGTGTGTTTGACCATCGAATGAAGTGCTGGCAGAAATGGGAAGATGCTCAAATTACTTTGCTCAAAAAACGTGAAACTGAGGCAAAAATGATGGTTGCTAACAAACCAGATAAAATACAGCAAGCTAAAAATGAAATAAGAGAGGTGATTAATCAAAATGCTTTATCTCTTTACTCAAAATTTCCATGAGTCATTCATATATGCATAATTTTTCATAAATTTTTTTCTGAACCATTCAACACCTAGCTATTTTTCCATAATTTTGTGAACTGTGTTAGAATTACTTTAACATTTTGATCTTCATTAGAATCTCCAGAGCCCTTCATTACTTTCACATGATTATGGAATGGAGAAAGAAGCATACAAGGAAAAGATTTAAATTTACATTTAATTAATAATTATACATTTCTTTTGAGATAATTAATTTGATTTCAGATAATTACTTATTTTGTGTTTAAAAACAGTTCTAGAGGTAGACCTGTTCCACATTTAGCTGTCCAGGCAACATCCCCCATATATATGTATTATATATGGTATTTTAGTAAATTTGTATAAGTTTATTACAATTTATACACTTTTTTTGCCATGCTTCAATAAGGAAATTGAAGAGGTAGGACAACCTTTATATTACTAAAAGTCAATGTACCTGCTCTTTGAAGAGTATGTACCAGTGTTCTGGTTACATAGTGGGAAAATATCATTTCATAACTTAAGTCTTCAGTTATTTTATTTTAGCTGTTCCATTAGTCACTGATCACGTTTTGTTTTTTCTGTACTGAACTTAATGTTTACCGATAGGTCTTCAGTAGACCATAATTCACCTACTTTTTTTTTAATCTGCACCTTTTACCATTACAAAATTGTTTTTTAAATGTTTGTCATACAATTTTCCTAATTTAAAGCATTTCCATGGGCATATAAATTGTGATGAACATGTAGTCTTGAAATTAACTGAATATACTTGATATATTTTGAAATAATGATATAAAAAAATGAATAAATTATAATCTCACATTGCTAAATTATTTGATAGTGAATTTTATGCTCAGAATCATTTCATCTATCTTATAGTTAATTAAGTGATGGAGATTGAATTCAGTAAGTACTAGAATATCCTAATCTAGAGTAAATCTGACAATGAAATATTAATGGAAATTTGGCTGACACTGCATCTCTACTACTAGAAGGTTAAATACAAGCTTGAATGATGCTAAATAGGCTTTGCCAGAATTGTGCTTTCTCATGGTTTTAAAGCATTACATTAAAATAAATGAGTGGTCATGACAGCTCGTTCTATAATTTTTTCCAGACGAGAATAAGAAATTTATGCATTTTTGTTTTTGTTAGTGGGAGGCAAAAGTACAACAAGGAGAAAGAGATTTTGAACAGATCTCTAAAACGATTCGGAAAGAAGTGGGAAGATTTGAGGCAAGTATAATAATTTCACATTTTTGTTAACAATGTACTCACATTTTGTTGTGATTTTTGTGGAAAAATCAAATTTAACTTTGTACTAATGGACCTTTTCTCGTGTATTATACTTTTAACAGAAAGAACGAGTGAAAGATTTTAAAACTGTAATTATCAAGTACTTAGAATCATTAGTACAAACACAACAACAGGTAAGCCATTTTTTTTTTATAACTTACAACTTACAAACTTCTTCCAGAATTGTTTTTTGGTATACTTTTTCATTTTAAAGATGATAATCAATGAAATGAGCTTTTAAACTTAAGGAGTCATAAGACATGAAGTAGAGAAAACCAATAACAGCAAAGTTTAAAAATTGTATTTAAAGTAATTGGGAACTCTCAGGTCCTTTTGCCTTAACTCTTTCTCTGCACTAGGCTAGATATACTTTTCCCATTTTTAGGCTATGGGAAATGTACTGGACAACTTTTCCTTTTCCCTGTCTTCCAAGTTTTCTTTCCCTATTGATCGTACCTGTTTTGAGTAAATTCTTACAGTAAGTTCTTCTCTTCCGTAAAAGACAGAACTTAAACTAAAAACAAATATTTTAAGGTTTTTTAAAATAGTATTGATTTTGATTTTATTTTATGTGGAGTTATTGGTTATTACCATATTTTGCCATGTACAGTGCACACTTTTTTGCCCAAATTTGTGAGGGAAAAATAAGGATGCGCATTATATGTGGGTAGTACTAATTCCTATCTCTATAAGTGTTTTTACTTCTTTTATTTATGCTTATGAGTTAAAAGTGTAACTCTAGAAATAAATAACGATATCTGTATGCAAAATAATATCCTGGAATATAATAATCGCTTTTGTTGAACTTAAGACAAACTTGCAGTGACAAAGAGTTCTTTGCCTTCTATGATGCGTAAATGTCATAAATTTATTATCGGAACATAAAATTTCTTGTACCTTGTATCTTTTCTTGTGTTTTGTAATTATTTGTTAACATACAATTTCTTGTACCATAATATGTTAAAAAATAAATGCTAAACTTTCTTTATAATATAAAAAACAAGTACCTAAATGTAAACAAACAAACATTTGAATTAAAAATTAAAAGATTTTTTCCCTGAATGTTTGGGCCAAAAATGTAGGTGTGCATTATACACGGCAAAATACAGTATATGCCACAAGTAGAAGACAATGGCTTTCATATTATGTTAAATAAAAGTCTATAACAAGATAATAGAGTTTTTTTCCTATTTATTTTAATATAAATTTGAGTAATCCATTAATATAAATTTGAGTAATCAAATTATTAAATGTCTTGAATAGAAGGATTTCTTCCACCAATTTTAAAATATGTTGATTACAAACTTGTCTATACAATTGTTTTAATTAGATGGTGACATATTTTCAAATTATATTTAATTATTATTTTAAATACTTAGTTCATAAAGTTAGATTTTTAAAATATAACTTATATAAACTTGTATTTAAAGGAATTGTTACAAACATAACTTTAGTTTATCCTTCAATCTGTTCTCTGAACCACCCTGGAAAAATTGGCAACTACTTCTTTCCAGTCTCTTTCTTTCTTGCCCAATGTTTTCTTTCTCCTTTTTTTCTCATTCTTTTTGGCTAGCAGTAACATAAAATGTGAATATCCTCTGAATTAGGAGATGTTATCACTTTATATTGGAAAAGTTCATTGCAGTTTTATTATTTAAGGTAACCTTATTTAATTTACACTAATCTGTTTCTGTATGCAAATTTGCATAAATCAAAAAATCTTAAGTTTTGGGGTATTTTAAAAATCATATTGCTTACAGCAAAAACAAATTAGCCAGGAGTAATTCATTTAAATAATTTACACATGAATTATATTGACAAACTTCAGATAAGAGAATTAAAATGATTCCTTTAAGAACCAGACTTTAGTAAATGTGAATCGCTATTAGCTATTTGTATAGATTTTTTTTAATGCTCTATGGGATATATGCATATAAATGACAAAAGGGTAATGATATGTTTATCATCCACAGCTAATAAAATATTGGGAGGCATTCCTACCTGAAGCCAAAGCCATTGCCTAGCAAGATTACTCCTGTTAAGAAGACCTTGGATGTTTGTTCCAGTTATGCTGAATTCCACAGTGAAATCATTTAAAACCATCTAAATAAACCACTATATATTTTATGAGTTACATGTGGGCTACACACACACACACACACACACACACACACACACACACACACACAAAACGCACGCACGCACGCTCACACATTCTGACATTTTGTTACGAGCTGCATGTCCTGACCTTCTTTGAATTAAGTGGACTGTGGCATGACATTCTGCAATACTTTGCTGAATTGAACACTATTGTGTCTTAAATACTTGCACTAAACAGTGCTGCAAGGCCAGACAATTTTACAATGTTTTTTTCTTTACAGTGTGTTCTGTAGTGTGCTCACCCTCTATGAAGTGAATTATCAATGCGTTGATTAATGTTCAGTTATACATTCCTGTACAGAAACTATGATTTTGTGATTACAGTAATAAAATGATATTCCTTGTGAAGTATTAGTAACAAATTATTTGGGTATGTAAACATTAGGGATCTTTTAAAAGCATTTTTAACAGGAAGAAACTTTTTCTTCTAGATGTATATAGGTGATGCTATGATACATTAATTTTTTTAATTGATAGAAAAAGCTGAACTCTTTCATCATTAAATAATTAAATGAAGCTTAGGTGTTCTTATGAAATCATCACAAACCAAAGAACATTCATCTCTTGATCCAACTCTAGGGAATGCCCTTGTCTTGATTGAGTAAAGGAGAGATTAATTGTCTTTGTTTTCATCCAACCCTATTATATGTGTCCAATTTAAGAAAAAATGTATTTATGTGATTCTGTTCAAGTCTTACGAATTTTGATCATCTATTATCTTCAAATTCCAAGGCTGCATATATTTATTTTTTGCCTTAGTTTTCATTTTAAACTAAATATATAGATCACCTGTGGTCATAATTGACAAAAAAATGGTAGCATGCTAAAATACCCCATGAATAACCAAGGATAACACAAAGCAAATATGAAGAAAAATGAAATTTGTTTTTGGCAACATTCTTACCTATTCTGTATCCTGTTTAGATGACTATTATCTAATCCTTGATACTGGTGAAAGCTTAACTTGTGACTGGCATTAGAGTTATTTTCATTTTTAAGATGTATTCTTAAAGATATCCCACTTCTCAAGCTTAACAACTAAATCTCCTCCCAGAGGAGTAAGATATGGTATGTGTAACTGAGTCCTCTCTAGAAGCCTACTGGATACAATTAATATATCGGGTGTCCTCAGGTATGTTTGCTCCCACCACTTATTTTAGTTGAAATGTTAAACCTACTGTAGGTATTTATACTCCTAGAACCCAGAAGAGTACCTGACACAAAACAGGTTAATAATAAAGACTTGAACAGGAAAACAAAATCTTGGAAGATGCAAAATAATGTGTGCTCTCTTAAGAAGAAACTGAAGCAGAAATAGTACAGCCTTCTATTGTTGCTTCTATTGGAGATACCTTAGAAACTCATAATGAATAACTCATGGTAATCTATATATCAGATGCTATCTTGCTTACCCATTAATATTGAGCAAAATATAGACTTACTGGGAATAGTTTCACTACAATGATATCCTAGTATTATATCCATAGTTATATTATTTCCAAAGACAGTTTATATATATATAGGATAATAACTGTTCAAGCCAAAATCTTTCATTCCACAGTAATTAGAACATTAGACCATTTAGTACCTCCAAACAAAATAATAAATATTTTCAGTCTTGATCAAGCTGAAGAGAGTAACAGACCAGGACCCCATTCCAGATTTCATTCCCCTTAACAACCTTTACTAAACGATAAGGACTCTGTTGGAAATTTCAAGTAAATTATATGAACCTCAGATAGCTATCAACATTTTAACAGGATTTAATTTCTTCAGCATCTGCCAGTCTCCACCCATCAATCTTCACATCTCCTATTCATAGTACTAAAATACTTTCATTGCAAATAAATAGAACAAAAGCTTTAATAGTACTGATAAAATAATTTTTTAGTTATATAGATCTGAATTTAAATATTTCTTTTTTCTTTAACCAGATAAAAGTTAAAGAAGGACTAAGGCAGCATAATACAGTGGAACAAGCTGAACTTGGGGTCAACATACATGTGTTCAGTCCTGCCTTTTGTCACTAAGTTAGGTATGTGACTTTGGGCATATCACTTAAATTGGTAAAACAAATATAAAACTGATTTTTGAAGTGCCTTTCTACTTTAAAATACTTTTGTTTAAAATACCAAACTTCAATATAAATATTATTCTATTAGAAAATCAAATTCTAATCAAACTGCTTTCTTATTAGCAAAGTCAAACAAGGCTAGAGAAAAATAAATGTATGTAAAAGTTATTTCTAAGACATAAAAGAGTAAGTTTTCTTGCTTGTGTTTTTTGGTGAGCTATTTTCAACTATTTGGCTTGTTTTATACATATATACCCTTGCTTCATTGTTGCTATTCTTTAAACATTTTTATTTTATTATCCAGCTCTAGTAAAGTTTTACAAGTTCCTTGTACAAATTGTTTCATACATGTTTTTTAAATATAAAATAAGCCTCGTAAAGCAGGTTTCTTTAAAGGAAGGACATCAGATGAGTAGAGAAGGAAGATTCCCTTAAAAATGCTTCTTGGTATCAAAGTGAATTATAAAGACTTCTATTTTTCTGTTTTTAAATAAAGCATGTGACTAGTTACAAGGCTAAATGGCTACTTCACTTTTCTTGTGGCTCCCTGCATGGACAGTCACGTGATTAACAAGAGTCAAGGAGACAGCAGAAATTCAGTCACAGTAACTACAGGTAGGCTGAGCAAACATCATTCTGTTTTAAAGGAAGGGATGTCACTGGTAGTGAGGAAGGAAGATAAACCTGTGAAAAGGAAGTCCAGTCATGGGTTGGAACTTTGGAAGCATTTCCATAATAATATTCTGTAGTCAGGAAATGTGTATGTTATGCTAGCTCTCTGTGACAGTCTGTTTCAAAGTATTGAAAAAAAGACAATCATAATCCCCTTCCTTATCCAAAATACAGAATCAAATAATTATAATTCCTATCCTTCACAGTGAAGGATATGGTTTCAAATAATAAGGAAGGTAGATGGTTTGCCAGACAGAAATAAGACGAGGGGAATTATAAGAGTGATGTGAATAATTGTTGATTACTCTGTCTTTGTAATCAGGTCCTTGAAGAGAAGTCATGGTGATCTGTGGATGAGGGCCTTAGAGTTTAGATCCATAGCAGTATAATGGAAGCCACTTGTATAATTTTAGTTTTCTATACCCAATTTTTTTTAAAGAGTAAAACGTAAAATTAATTTTAATATTTAACCCAGTAGCTCTAAAATATTGTAACATGTAATGCAATATATTAAAAATTATTGTTATTTTACATTCTGTTTTTTGTATTGTGTTTGATATCCACTGTGTATTTTACACTTTCATCACATCTCTATCTAGACCAGCCAACATTTATGCAATCAGTTGTCATACGTGGCTAGTGTCTATTATATTGGGCAGTGGAGGTTTAGACAGTGTCTGTGGAAACAGAGTAAGTTCAACAGCTAGTTCGTTATTTACTATCCCAAACTCGGAAGAATGGGAAGCTAAATAAAAAGGACTAACAGGTGTTGCTCTCAAGGGCAGATAAAATTTGTGACTTTGTAACAGTGCTTTGCAAGTTGTGGGTACTCAGTATCTGCTGTGGATAAATCGTAGTGCTATATTGCCAGAAGGAAACTTAGAACCCGTCTAGTAGAACCTCCTTGTTCTACGGATAAGCAGATCCAGAGCTTAAATCCTTAATGATAGAACTGATTTTGCCTCTTAAATCTGTGTGCTGTCTGTGAACATTCTTCCTTGAAAATGTATTGGTAAGCTTTTCAAGATTCCTGTTATAATCATTAACATATATAATTCTAGGAAGTCCTTTGGGATCAGAGAATTCATTTCTTCAAACTTCCTTTTGAAGTGGCTAAGAATAGAAGATTGTTCAAAACAGGGAAGTGTGGCTTGCTGTCTAATCATTTAACGCATATGAAGAAATAAAAAATGCTCATCTTCCTTTCCCTTGTCACATTTTAAAAATTCTCTAAAGAATGAATAATTTTAAGTATTTTTCTTAACTAACTGGGTGAAATGGAAACTCTGTAATTAAAGCCAATTAAGGTGAAGCTGCCCACTTGTTAATACACAGAAAATTATATTTTTATTAAAGTCAGTTAATGGGATGAACTGCTTTAAGGGAGTATTTTGAGGGGGCTAAAAAGGTTCTATTTTAAATTTATACATATGTAACTGTTTAATCTAAAATCAGACAAAATTTAATAAAACTAATAAATTGCCTTCTTATTGCTTCCATAGTCAAGTCTCGAGTTACCTTGATTTTAACCTATGTTATTTCCTAGATCTTTATTTCAAATGCCCTTACTATATATGTGTATAAATGTATATGTATTTGTATGTGTACATAAATGTATGTGTGTGTGTGCGTGCATAACAGACTTATCAACCCAACTTAGCTTCTAAATTTCAGTTAAAAGTATTTCTCAGCCTCTAATAACAGAGACAAAGCAAAATGCTTATTTTCAGTTACATTGTTTAGGTATCATTATTGTGTGCCAAGACCAACTTGAGTTGCTTGTTTCTGAAATCGATTCCCTTCTCATTTCTTCTGTTTCTCTCCCAGGGTCAAGACCTGGTGACCCTGTACTAGAACTATCTTAAGTCTCCTATGAAATACACTTTCTTTCAGTGTCCCTCCTCTTGCAGTCCTACAACCTGCTGCTAAAATGATCTTCCTAAAGAAGAACTCATTGCAATACTGTGCACGGAAAGCTTCACTAGACCCCTGTAGACTCCAGATAAAGTCCAAATCACCCAGAACCGTGTCTCAAACCACTGTTCCTGTCTTACCCCTTACATCACCCACCTTTGGCTTTAATCAAATGATGTCCCTATCTCATGAGCATGCTGTGTGCCTTCCTGGCTCAATGCTGCTGTCAATGTTACTTTGTCTAAAGTTACCTTTTCCTATTTACCAGCAATTGTTTGAAATCCTATCCTTCCTTTCAACTTGGAAGTCCACCTCTTCCATGTATCCTTTTCAGTCTCCTAATTAGTTGGAAGCCAGGAACCTCTCTTGCTCTCAGTAGGACTCTAATAACACTTCGCATCTTTGTACTTTCTGATGTTTATCTTGCATGATAGTTGTCTCGTGTTACAGCCTCAATAGGCTGTATGCTTCCTGAGGAATGACTATGTCCTTGTGATTTCTTGTAGAACCTGGTATGGTTTAGCCCAGAGAGTGTAATAGGATGATTGAGAATACAGTTAGGCATCTAGAACGCCATTTTGAACCCTGGCTCAAGAATCTACATCATGGACTTTAAACAAGTTATGTTTCTCTAAAATTTAGTTTAGGACCACTCCCACTAAAAAGATACTCTAGTTAATGAATCTTGTCAGGAAACAAGCTAGAGACCTTAAAAGATGCCTGTGGACAAAGGGAAGAAGGGTGAGATAGAAATGTGGCAATTGCTTAGGGAAAGAAGATTATTTGTACACACAAACATGTAAGAATCTTGAATGTGTTGTAGGCTAGCGAAGTGGTAATGAAGAAAGAACATGGAAAATAAAATGAGCATGAAAATTAATAAAGTGGCAGTCATCCAGCCAAGTGATGGTGAGGGCCTGACCACTGCATTGGAAGTAGGCAGGGAGAGAGTCTAGGGGAATGGAAATAAAAATGGATACATTCTTTCATTCATTCAATATTTGTTCTGTTTGTGTTGTATGTCAGGCACTAAAGCGTGGATTGGAAGAGGAGAAGAAAGGTCTAGGATGATGCCCAGGTTTCTGGTTTTGATGACTTAGGATACTACTGCTCTGAATAAGATAGTATAAGAGGTGTAGGTTTGGGGAAAGCCATTTATAGAGGCATGTTGAGTTTGTGGTACCTTTTTTTTTTTTTTAGCTGAGCCATCCTGCCACCTGTTGGTAGCTCAGCGGCTGCTCAGCTCGGGCCGGGACTCGAACCGCTGTTGCTCAGAGCTCACACTCTTGAGCGAGCTCTTAACCAACTGAGCCACTCAGCCGGCCCGCGGTAACTTTGTACATCCATTGTGAAAATGAAAACAGACTTCCAGTAAGATGGAGGAATAGACAGACGCTGTGCCAACTGCCTCCGAGGATCACACCAAAATTACAAATAATTTATACAACATTCAACCTCGGAAGTCCCCTGAACACTAGATGAGCAGAACCTCTAAACGAAGGACTTAAAGAGGAGACCACGTCGAGTCTGGTAGGAGGGGCGGAGGCGAGAGAGGGCGAACCCCGTGAGGGGCATCTCAGCGGTGGGGAGGCTTCTCCGGTTGGGTGAGAGACCTTCTGGCCCCACACCGAGCTCACCAGCCCAGAGTTACTTTGCGGAGAAAAGTTCCATGATAGCTGGTGGTAGAAATTAGTGAGGACTCTTTGCTCAACTCGGTGAGGCTGAGGGGAGCTAGAGAACCAGTGGAGCCAGTGCACGGACTCGCTCACTGGTGAGCACTCACCCGGTCCCTGGTGAAGGGAGTAGCTGTGTGAGCGGGGCCCAGGAGCCTGTGGGGAAGGACTGAACTGAGTGCCTTTGGTGTGGGAGCTGGAGGTTTTGGGATCATTGTTCCACTGGTGTGGAGCTTGCACAAGAGTAGTGCACAGGCGGGTGCCATTTTTTCAGGGTTGGGCCCTCCCACAGAGGGTCAGGTCCGGAACTGCATTGGTCTGCTGGAATTGGCGCAGGAGTGTGTGTGCACATGCGTGTGCATGCGGCCTTGGCTCCCCATCGCACTGCTTATGCTGTGTAGCCAGGAAAACGCCTGGCGGGCGTGCTCCAGCTCCAACAGGCTGCTCATTGAAACGGGAGAGTGTGCAAGCCGCCTTGGGTCCCCACTCTCCACAATGCGTGCACAGAGTTGCCAGGCTGGCGATTGGCTGTCGGGCTGCTCGGCCTGATATGCCAGCAGCTGATTGGGACAGGCTGAGACTGGGAGTTTTCCTGGGAGTGTTGGGCCATGAGCTGTGCGCCTGCAAGATCTGACCGGGGCATTCCTGGCGAATTTGTGTGGGCTGGCTGCTGATGCAGGAGTGCATGCTGCTCTGACTTGTTGGGACCCACTGACCACACCCCATGGTGCCTTGGGGCCCTATCGCACCCACCTAGAGCTGTGTTGCCAGGGGCACCCTGAGTCCCTGATGCCTGGCCCCCACCTCCGCAGGCCACAGAGGGTTTTTTGCAGCAGCAGACAGCCCGCAAAACCTGTGAGGATTTTTGGTGGTGAGCATGGTTCCAGAGCACACAGCAGCTAATTGCGACAAGCTCACTGCAAACCTGAGAGGGAGGCTGGCACATAACACGTTGAGCCCTTCCCCCCAACATAGCTGATGCTGAGTCCCCCCAGAGACTCTCTGTTACTGAGCAAGTGGTCTGCAGATTACAGTGAGTGGAGAGCCTTTTTTTTTTAATTTATTTTTTCCTTTTTTTTCTTTTTTCTTCCTCCTTTTTTTTTTTTTAAAGATTTTTATTGGGGAATTGGGGAATGGGAACAGTGCTGGGGAATTGGGGGAAGGGGAACAGACAAGTTGCTGTCGTTTTTTGTTCTTCAGTCTAGTTGTGGAGGACGTTGCTTCACTGGCCCAAGTTGGCACCATCATTGCGCTCTTCCCGGGCGAGGCAGATCAGTCGCCGGCTTCTGGACGGCCGCTCACTGCGGCTGCTGGCCGCTCATGCTGGCTGCTGGCTACACACGGTAGCCCATGGCAACCCACTGCAGCAGGGGCTGCAGCGTACACCGTCGCCGGCGACTCACGGCAGCCCAGCTCCAGGTTGAGCTGTTGTGCAGCATCTTAGCTGTAGAGGGCAGTGTCACTGGCCCTCATATGTGGGATCCGAACCAGGGCCCTCTGGCGTCCCAAGCCAGTTCTTAACCGTCGCTCCACTCGGCTGGCCCCTCCTTCTTTTCTTTTTATTTTTTTCTTTTCTTTCTCTTTCGTCTTTTTGTTCCTTCTCCTTCTTTTATTTCATCTGTTTTGTTTTTGTTGTTTCTCAGACGTTGATCTGGATATTGCTTTGGTCACTTTTTCTGTCTTGTTCTCCTGTTTTTGTGTTTGCATTTGTGTCTCTTTTATATACTTTTGTTTTTCCTGTCTCATTGCTTATCGAGTTTCTGTGGGAGTGTATTTGTTTTTTGGTATTGTTGGGTTGCCTTGCTTGGTTTTTCTTTTATGAAATGGACGTGGACCTAGCACTGGTCCAGGAGCTGAGACTACACTGAATTTGTAGAAACTACTGACCACACAGCCTTTATGCACCTGTAACACCACCTCGCCCACCTACAGCTGCATTGCCAGGGGCAATTGGGGTGCCAGGGTCACTGGCCCCACCCCCACAAATTGTGGAAAAGGCTTTTTACAGCAGAAGGTGGTTTGCATAGCCCTGGGGTCATCTTCATGGTGTTCAGTGACCACAAACCAGCACCACAGCCACTCGGGAGCAGCTTTCGTGAATCTGTGCATGCGAGGTGGAGGCTGGCTGTAGTACCTTGGTACGCTATACCAGGGGGTCACAGTTTTTGTAAGACCTGAATCTGCATTAATGTCATAAAAACTACCAATCACGTCACATAACTGACTTGAACTCCATCCTGCCAAGCTAGTGCCACATTGCAGAGGCACCCTCAACACCGGTTGAAATAGCCAGACACACGCCCCTAAAGAGCCTCTTTCAATAGGTGGGCCTTACCAGTATCTGACAGGTGGAAACAGGCCTAGGGGACCCTGGGCCTTTCCCTAAACTGCCTCAGGACCAATACAGAGGGCAGCCAGCTTCAGTTCACACAGAGACCATCCCCACATGACCCCACATTCAGCACAGGCAGCAGCCAACTGCGTACAGCCTTGAGGCACCTAGCATGTAGCTACAGACCAGGAACAGGCAAGTCTGAAACGGCTCTGAATGGGAGCCCTGCCGAAGAGACACTAGAACCAATACACCCAGAGGCCAGTGTTAGACAAAACCAGAGTACTACCTGGTTGAACCTACAAGTGGCACTCTCAAAGGACATTTTCCACAGGCACTAGAACCCACAGTGGCCAAGCCACCTCTGAGGGGGTCAGCCTCCACACAGCATCTCATACACTGAACAGAGCTAATTCTCCCAGCTAATCAGTCTGAGGGTCAATCCCACCCTCTGACAAGCCAAAAGCAATTCAAGAGCAACTTCAACAGCGACACCTCTGGAACACACGGGACAGGAGAATACAGAGACTGTGCAAGCCGAATATAAAGGACACATACACAAGAGCACCCAGCAACAACTGAGAAGCATAGGTGATCTATCTAATACATCAAAGCAATCACAGAATGACAGCCAGAATGAAGAAACATATCCCAAGTAAAAGATCAGAAGAAACCTCTAGAAATGGAACTAAATGAAACAGAGGTGTCCAACCTTTCAGAGACAGAGTTTAGAACACTGATGATAAGAATGTTTAGGGAACTTAGTGAGGACATAAAGGAAGATAGAGAAATCATAAAAAACAACCAATTAGAACTAAAGAATTCAATAACTGAAATGAAAAACACACTTGAGGGAATCACCAGTAGATTAGATGAAGCAGAGGATCAGATCAGCAATTTAGAAAAAACAATAGTAGAAATCACCCAGTTGGAACAACAAAAAGAAAAAAGAATAAAAAACAATGAAAATAGTTTAAGAGACCTGTGGGACAACATCCAGCGCAACAACATGTGCATCATAGGAATACCAGAAGGAGAAGAGAAGCAAGGGATCGAGAATGTATTTGAAGAAATAATGACTGAGAATTTCCTTACCCTGGTAAAGGAATTCGACATACAAGCCCAGGAAGTGCAGAGAGTTCCAAACAATCTGAACCCAAACAGGTCCACACCAAGACACATCATAGTAAAAATGGCAAAGGTTAAAGACAAAGACAGGACCCTAAAAGCAGCAAGAGAAAGACAGCGGGTTACATACAAAGTAACTCCTATAAGACTAACAACTGACTTTTCCACACAAACTCTGCAGGCGAGAAGGGAGTGGCAGGAAATATTCAAAGTGATGCAAAATAAAGACCTACAACCAAAATTGCTCTACTCAGCATGGCTATCACTTAAAATTGAAGGAGAGATAAAGAGCTTCTCAGAAAAGAATAAGCTTAAAGAATTCATTACCACCAAGTCAGCATTGCAGGAAATGTTAAAAGGGCTTTTTGAAACAGAAGAAAGGGGAAAACTAGCTAACCCAGGAAGATCAGAAATACAAACAACAAAGTGGCAATAAATATGCACCTATCAATAATCACTTTAAATGTGAATGGACTAAATGCTCCAATCAAAAGACATAGAGTGGCTGAGTGGATAAGAAAACAGGACCCATTAATATTGCTGTTTACAAGAGACTCAGATCAAAAGACACACACAGACTGAAAGTAAAGGGATGGAATAAGGTATTTCATGCAAATGGAAATGAGAAAAAACGAGTAGCAATATTTATTTCAGACAAACTAGACTTTAAAATGAAGACTACAATAAAAGAAAAGAAGGACACTACATAATAATAAAAGGATCGATTCAACAAGAGGACATAACCCTCTTGTTATGCACCCAACATAGGAGCCCCTAAATATATAAAACAGATTTTGACAGACATAAAGACAGAGATCAACAGCAACACTGTCGTAGTAGGGGACTTCAACACCCTGTTGTCACCAATGGACAGATCCTCCAGACAGAAAGTCAACACGGAAACAGTGGCCTTAAATGACACTTTAGAGCATCTGGATTTAATTGATATTTTTAGAGCTTTTCACCTCAAAGCAACAGAATATACATTCTTCTCAAGTGCACATGGAACATTTTCCAAGATAGACCACATGTTAGGCCACAAAACAAGTCTCAATAAATTTAAGGAGATTGAAATCATTTCAAGCATCTTCTCTGACCACAATGCTATGAAACTAGAAATCAATTATAGGAAGATATCCAGAAAGCACACACATATATGGAGGCTGAATAACATGCTACTAAACAACGAGTGTGTCAAAAATGAGAACAAGGAAGAAATTAAAAGCTATCTCGAGACAAACGAAAATGAAAACACTACCCAAAATCTATGGGATGCAGCTAAAGCAGTCCTAAGAAAGAAATTCATAGCAATACAGGCCTATCTGAAGAAAGAAGAACAATCTCATATCAACAGTCTATCTTTACACCTAAGGGAACTGGAGAAAGAACAGCAAAACAAGCCCAAAGGGAGTACAAGGAAGGAGATCATAAAGACTAGAGCAGAAAGAAATGAAATAGAGACCAAAAAAACAGTACAAAAGATCAATGAAACCAATAGCTGGTGTCTTGAAAGATAAACAAAATCGACAAACCCTTAGCCAGACTCACCAAGAAAAATAGAGATGACCCAAATTAATAAATCAGAAATGAAAGAGGACAGGTAACAACAGATACCACAGAAATACAGAATTATTTTGTAAGAAAATACTGTGAGCAACTATATGCCAATAAATTTGACAATCTGGAAGAAATGGATACATTTCTAGAAGCATACAATCTACCAAGTCTGAACCAAGAAGAAACAGAAACTCTGAACAGACTGATTACTACCAAAAAAATTGAATCAGTAATCAACAAGCTTCCAACAAACAAAAGTCCTGGACTAGATGGCTTCACAGATGAATTTTACAAAACATTCAAAAAAGAATTAATGCCTATTGTCCTCAATCTATTCCAAAAAATACAGAAGGAGGGAAGGTTCCCAAGCACATTTTAGAGGCCACTATTATGCTGATCCTCAAATCAGACAAAGATATTACAAAAAAAGAAAACTACAGGCCAATATCCCTAGTGAACATAGATGCAAAAATCCTCAACAAAATACTAGCAAATCAAATTCAGCATCACATTAAAAAGATCATACACCACGATCAAGTGGGATTCATTTCTGGTATGCAAGGTTGGTTCAATATCCACAAATCAACTGTCATACATCACATTAACAAAATGAAAATTAAAAATCATATGATCATATGAATAGATGCAGAAAAAGCATTTGACAAAACCCAGCAACTACTTATGATAAAAACTCTTAGCATAGTGGGAATAGTGGGATCATAATCTCAATATAATAAAAGCCATATATGATAAAGCCCACAGCAAATATCGTACTCAATGGGGAATGGCTAAAAGCTTTCCCTTTAAGATCAGGAACAAGACAAGGCTGCCCACTTTCACCACTTCTATTCAACATAGTCCTAAAAGTTCTAGCCACACCAATCAGACAATAAAATGAAGTAAAAGGCATCCAAATTGGAAAGGAAGAAGTAAAATTGTCATTATATGCAGATGACATGATACCATATATAGAGAATCCCCAAAACTCCACCAAAAACTGTTAGAACTGATAAATGAATTTACTAAGGCTGCAGGATTCAAGTTGTATAATATTGTATGTCAACTATAATGGAATATATATGTGGAGTATAGTGTGGGAGTGGAGTCAATGGAATTGTAATAGATAGGTATGCTATCAGGGGGGAGGGGAATTGGGGCAGCATATTGGGGAAGGGGGATTGTCACTTTGAGGTTTAAAAAGTATAACTCTTGCACTGTGTTTTACACCTGAAAGTAATTTTAAAAATAAGAGGAAGAAAAAGAAAATGTATGAAAATTGAAGTCAGGACTAGATATTGCATCATCAACTTAGACATGGAAACATGCTCTGTCCCTTAAAATGATTGTTAATGAGGCATTGTCAGAAAACAAACAGAATGAGATCGACCTGCTGAGGATAAAATCCTGGGTAACGCTAATGTCTACAGGATGAATTGGGGTGAAGTCAGGTAGATGGAAAAAGCCTCAGAAAGAAGTTAGGATGTTTTCTTCCTCTGAACAAAAAGGAAGGAACGGATGGGTATATTTAGAAATAAAGCCTGAACGCTTTGATTTTCTTGGTGAAATGGGAAATTAAGCCATCATCAGGGAATGATGTGAGCAGGAAAGCCAAAGACAATTGGAGGGCAAAGAATCATACATTTTTGTATGAAAACAAATAGAGATGAGTAAGAGGACTCTTGAGTACTGACTTTCAGATGCATTTGGAAATCATGATGTTACAATAAGCCAACCAAATAAAGCATGCATTTCTTTAGCCATGTGAAAGCAGGACCTAAAACATCTTTGGACTCATTCAGGATTAGGGATTATTGTTTAGTGTGAGACAAAGTCAAGGGGAAGGATTTTGAAACAAGAATTTAAAAGACTAAGGAGATGAAGGCAAGAGAGGTGACAGGCACAAATTGGGTGAGTAGGTGTGGATATGAAGTGAGAGAATAGATTTTCTGGTAATGAGGGAATTGGAGAGGAGAAATGAGAGAGTGATCAAAGGAAATCTAAGTTTCAGAAATGACATATTTTTAGTGTATTGGTACTTCTCAAAAAAGAATAACTAATGTGGCCAACAACTATTTAGGGTTCTTTAGTAGGGTTTTTCTGTGGCTTTCCTGAATTTATCTTTTGATTTGCCAAAATATTGAAAGATTTTGCATGTCAATAAATAAAAATCAACTTGTCTTCTGATTTTTAAATTAATATTTATTTTATCAAACTAATACATGCACATATTTTGAAAACTAAACTGTCATCAGAAAGGTTAAATAACAAAATACAGTGGTTCTGTGCCTCACCTGTTCCCAGTTTCCCCAGCCCCTTCCTCAAAGATAACCTCTGTCTTCTGCCATTTATATACCTTCACATTTCTAAGAAAAATACACTGCTATCTTTTGAATCATCCATTTTAGACATTATCTACTTCACTTTTTTTACTGTAAATTAGAGTTCTCTTTCTCTGCCATTTTTCTGCTTCACAAACTCATGCCCCCCAATGAAGTTACATTACAATTCTGGGTTAAGTTAGTATTCAGGACTTGCATTATTACGCCTATACAAATATTGTTCACTGCTGAAAATTGTAGTAAATGTAATCAAGATTTTCTTCCTTAAAAAAACAAACTATTTTTAGAACAGTATTAGATTTACAGAGTAATGGTGAAGTTGGTGCATACAGAGTTCCAATACACTCTAGAACTTATTAACATCTTACATTAGCATAATATATTTATTACAATTAATGAACCCATATTGATACATTATTATTACTGGAGTCTATAGTTTACTCAGATATCCTTTGTTCTTTGGGCTTTTTAAAAAGATTTTATTGAGGGATTGGGGGAGGGGAACAGACAAGTTGCTGTGTTTTTTTTGTTGTTGTTCTTCAGTCTAGTTGTGGAGGACGTCGCTTCACTGGCCCATGTTGGTATTATCATTGCGCTCTTCCCAGGTGAGGCAGACTGGTTGCCAGCCTCTGGACGGCCACTCACGGTGGCTCTTGGCAGCTCATGCCAGCTGCCGGCTGCTCATGCTGGCTGCCAGCCACACACGGTAGCTTATGGCTGCAGTCTACGCCGTCGCCGATGACTCATGGCATCCAGCTCCAGGTTGAGCTGTTGTTCATCATCTTAGCTGTAGAGGGCAGTGTCACTGGCCCTCATGTGGGGCCCTGCTTCTCAGAGCTGGTGTCCCAAGCCAGCTCTTAACCAACGAGCCACTCGGCCGGCCCCAGATGTCCTTAGTTTTTACCTAATGTCCTTTTTCTATTCCAAGATGCCATCCAGTATACCACTACTTCTAGTCATCATGTCTCCTGTTCCTCTCGGACATGACAGTTTTTCAGACTTCCCTTGTCTTCAGTGACCTTCCTATTTTTTTTCCTCCTGAGGTAAAACATGCCCAATTTTTTCATTTGGTTGGTGCTTTTTAAAAAATCTATTGCTAACTTCTCCCCTGTTTTCCTATAGTCTGTTAGTAAATTTTACCACAAGACCACTCACATCAGGGGACCTAGCCATCCCAGCTGTTTTCCTTTGAGCCCTCTCTCTCGGGACTTCTGTTTTCTCTGTGCCTGTTGCATTCTTATCCTTGGGCTTTCCTTGCTCTCAACTTTGGAACTTTACCTTTCTATTGGGATTTATTCCCTATATCCTGGGTCTCGTGCCTTCCTCTTCCTTGGTTTATTCTCAGTGTAGTATATTCTCCAGGAGTGTCAGGTTAAAATGAAGGTACGGCAGAAAGCAATGTGCAAACAGCCCTCAGAGCATCTGCCTCTTGTGTCAGGCTACTCTAGTCGGGACTGGATCGTTACCTTTTAATGCCTGGCACACAGTGGTGATCCTGAAGGTTCTCTTTATAGCCCAGGAGATACAACCCATGGATTGTGTCTCTTGTTCTCTACTCCCCATGGTTTCCTCTTTATTCCCTCATTTTTGTGGATATACAGAGTGGGTTCCTGAAAATGGATTCACAGAAACTGTACTTTTGGGGCTATTTTACCTTAACCCTTGATAGCTAATTTAACTGGGCATATGTTGAAAATCGTTTTCTCTAAAGTTCTGAAGATATCCTCCATTGTCTTCTAGCTTCCAGTGTTGCTGATGAGAACTCCAAAGCCATTCTGTTTTCTGATCTTTTGTATATGAGCTGTTACCCGCCCCACACACACACACAGCCCCATCTCCACAAGACTATAGACCATCTTCTATCCCCAGTGTTCTGAAATCTCGTGAGATTTGCTGTAATATATGTCTGTTTTCACCCTGTGTGTGCTTTCGATCTGGAAACATGGCATGCAGTTCTGGAAATTTTTGTGAGTTATTTTCCTCATGGTTTCCTCCCTTCTGTGTTCTGTCTTCTTCTGGAAGACCCATAGTTTGGATATTGGGTGTCCTGGACTCCTGCTGTTATTTTTCTTTCCTATTTTCCATCTCTGTCATTTTGTTCTATTTTTGAGTGTAGGTTTTTGTTTTCTGATTGTTCCTATATGTAAGTAGCTTCCTGTGCTTTTTTTCATAGATGCAATGTCTTCCTGTATCTCTGAGGATATACGTAATAGATTACATTTTAAAGTTTTTTTCCCTCCGTTTCTGTTTCCTCAAAATTATTTTTCTATTTTGGTCTTTCTTCCATGTTAGGTGTTTTCCTCAGATGTCTGTTAACCTTTGGATGTCTCCTTATGATTAGCAGTGGAAATTGAAAGCTGATTAGAAGCTCTGATATAGTCCTGGGCCTGTCAAATTTGAGTGTCACTGAAGAGTGATCTCATTGGGCTGTTTGTAGGGAATTTCCAGTGTTGGTATCTCTAGATTTTTCCTCTTGGGCTGGTCAGATTTCCCAGAGAATACTTCTGTTTCCTGCCTGGAAGGTAAAGTTATAGCTGCCAGCCTCTATAAACTTTTAGATTCGTTATTCAATATGTATTTGGTGACTTACCCTCAGACTCCCAACTATTTTTTAATAAAAGTTTGCATCCTTCAGCTAGGCCAGTCAACTTCCACTGCAGACCTTTTTTACCTTCTCTCGAGGAAATGTCCTCCACAGTTGTGTGGAGGTGGAGGAGGGGACTAAGGGATATTCCTGATTCTCAGCTTTCACTCAGCCTTCTTTATTTTAGCCAATTACCTCCTATTCTAGAGGTACTGTTCCCTGTCTCTGAGCCTTTGTGTATGGTACTGTGCAAATCAGGTTGATTTTTAGCTTAACCAATGCTGGCTTAAATTTGACTTTTTCTTGTTTGCTGAAACAGTTACTCTCATTTATGGGCTTTCTAGCTTAAAAAATATTGTTGCTGCCCTCTCTTCTTCTGTTTTTCCTATCTTTATACATTTTTTTTAAAGGAAAAATTCCACTGGGACTAGAAGAAGGAGTGAAATTAGTTATGTATGTTCAATTTGCTCTCTTAACCCAGAAATCTCTATATCAGTTTTTTAAGTGCAACATAGTATTCATAATGTAGATACACTAACACATTTTTATCCATAATAGAATTTGTTTCAAAATTTTTACCGTCATAAACAATGTAGTACTCCTGTATATATCTTTCCTGCCTGACACAGAACTACTTCTAGAACTAAAATTTCTGGACTGAATGTGAACTGTAATAGCTACTTCCAATTTGGCATTTGAAAAGGCCGTCCTAGTTTACCATCTTACCAATAGTATTCATTTCCCCACATCTTTGCTAATACTGGAATAATCTTTGAAATTTTTGCCAATCTAAAATATGAAAACTTCTATCTCATTAATTTGCATTCCTTTGATTACTACTGGAGTTGAGCATCTCTGTTCATAGTTACGTGGTCGCTAGCCTCCACAATGGCCCCAATTGATTCTTACCTCTGGAATGCAAGTGAGTTCCCACCCTCACTGAATAGGGCTAACCTGTGTAACCAGTAGGGTATTGCAGAAATGATGAAGTATGATTTCTGAAGGTAAGTTATGAAAAAGTCATCATGTCCTCAGCCCTGAGCTCTTTTGGATTTCTTGCTTTGAGGGAAGCCACCCTGGATGTCTTCAGGACATTTAAGCAGCCTATTGAGGTGAGGGGTCACAGTGGCTAGGAACTAAGGCCTCCTGCCAACAACCAACATAAACTTGCCAGGCATGTGCATGAACCACCTTGTGTGGATTCTGCAGTCTGTAGAATCGAGATGACTGCAGCCTTGGCACTTGACTGCAACCTAAGCTGCTTCCAGATTCCTAACCCACAGATACTGTGAAAGATAATAAGTATTGCTTAAGCAGCTAAATTCTGGAGCAGTATGTTATGTGGTAATAGACAACTAATACAGGGGTTTTTGTTTGTTGTTTTTTTGTGTGTCCATTTAAATTCTAGGAATGGCGTTCACACTGTGTTCATTTCCTACTGTGCCATTTAAAATTATGTAGTTATTCTTTACATATAAAATATACATCAGGGCTGGCTGAGTGGCACGTTGGTTGAGTTGGCTTGGGATGCCAACTCTGAGCAGCAGGGCCCTGGTTCGGATCCCACATGCAGGCCAGTGACGCTGCGCCCTCTAAAGCTAAGATGGTGAACAACAGCTCAACCTGGAGCTGGGCTGCTGTGAGTCACTGGCGACGGTGTAGGCTGCAGTAGGGCTGGCCGGCAACTGGTGTGCGTTTTCATGAGTTTCCATGAGCAGCCGTGAGCAGCCGTCCAATGGCCAACGAACGACTGCCTCACCTGGGAAGAGCGCAATGATAATACCAACATGGGCCAGTGAAGCGATGTCTTCCACAACTAGACTAAAGAACAAAAAGGACAGCAACTTATCTGTTCCCCTTCCCCGATTCCCCAATGCTGTTCCCTCCCCGAATTCCCCAATAAAATCTTTTTTTAAAAAAGAGGTATACATTAATCCTTTGTTATGCATGTTGCAAATATTTTTCTGCTTATTAAATTTTTAAAGATTTCATATGTATTATATAATATATAATTATATAATTATATAATTATATATAATATATAATTATATTATATATTATATATTTTATATGTTATAATATATATTATATATAATATATATATTTTGTTTTTATTAACAGATACTAACTGTTCAATGTCTTATATCTGTATTTGCCATGTATTCTCATTAATGTTCTGTGGAGATATTTAGCTGGTCTGTCACAGATTTTAGAGTCAGACTAAAAGATTTACAGAAACAGCAGGATACTACATTTGCCACGTTCTCTTACTTTAGTGCTATTTTTGCTCCCCTTATAGAGGTTACTCATAAAACCTGGTTAGAAATTTAGCTCTTCTAATTAGCTAGTAATTTCATAGTTATTTATCCTCTCTGTGCCTCAATTATGCCATCTGCAATAATTAAAATTATAATACCACTTATGACTGAACTGATAGACCCTCAAGAACACACTCCTGTATTGAGAGCTTGTATACATTTTCAGAAAGGTAAAATTAAATTATAATCAGCTATTAGTAGAATATAGCAAATAGGTTTCATTTGGACCTTCTGTCAGATCTTCATGGACCCACACATTTCTGCCTCTTAAGTCCATCAGGTAAATAGGTAATCCATGCCAGACAAAAATATATATGTCAGGCTACTAGCAGGCTATTCTGGAAGGATGGTATAGAAAGCATATTCAAAGCTTGACCCGCAAGCTGTAGCTCAAGGATTCTATGGTCACACAATCCTGGGTTACATTACCCACTGAGACTTTAATAGCCTGTTTCAACCAATCTTGAAATGGTTTTGGGGTTCTCTGGCATCAGCAGTGATAATTATTTTAACAATATAAAAAGGAGACACTACTTCTTAGTCCTTGAAAGTCCTATGGGGGCCTGCCGAGTGGTGCAATGGTTAAGAACTGGCTTGGGACGCCAGAGGGCCCCGGTTCGGATCCCACATATGAGGGCCAGTGACACTGCCCTCCACAGCTAAGATGCTGAACAACAGCTCAACCTGGAGCTGGGCTGCTGTGAGTCGCTGGCGACAGTGACGGCGTAGGCTGCAGCCCCTGTGGCAGTGGGTTGCCATGGGCTACCGTATGTAGCCAGCAACCAGCTTGAATGGCCAGCAGCTGCAGTGAGCAGCTGTCCAGAAGCTGGCAACTGATCTGCCTCACCTGGGAAGAGTGCAATGATGGTGCCAACTTGGGCCAGTGAAGCAATGTCCTCCACAACTAGATGGAAGAACAAAAACGACAGCAACTTGTCTGTTCCCCTTCCCCCAATTCCCCAGCACTGTTGTCTGTTCCCCTTCCCCCAATTCCCCAATAAAAATATTTAAAAAAAAAAAGAAAGTCCTATGGTACATAACACTTCCTCACGGGATTCTTATGAAGGTTAAATGAGACATGGTAATGTAATAGCATCTGGTCACAGCATAGTAGCATAGTACCTGTTGCATTCCATTGGTTTTGTAGAGATAAGTATTTAAATGTTTATATAAAGCTATCAAGAATAATATGCCAGGCAATATGCCAAGCGGGGATAATAAAAATTTTTTAAGGGCACTTGCCCTAAAACCTGGTGGGTGAGGAAGTAAGTAAATCACAGAACATAGTATTGGGTTGTTGGAAAAGTCATAACGTATTTTGTCTATGCTTTTCAAAGGTCATTTATATAAAGAACAAAGATCAATCAATGATATATTGCTTGTTTTGTTCGATAACCTTTTGCCATCTTTCAGTGAGCTTCATAATTCCTCATTCATAGAAGACCCTGTCTTTATTTGCGAAAAACTGAACAAGGTGCTGATTTACAGCCTCATCTGAATTGAACGTTATACCACACAAGGAGTTTTGAAGAGAGTGTAACAAGTGGAAGTCTGACGGTGCAAGGTCAGGCGAGTATGGTGGGTGTGGCAACACATCCCATCCAAGCTCTAATAATTTTTGACGGTGATCAAACTTGTGTGTGGTCTCACGTTGTCGCCATGGAACACAACTCCTTTACAATTAACAAAACTCTGGACATTTCTGGATGATGGATTCGTTCAAACTGTCCAATTGCCAACAATACACATTCGAATTGATTGTTTGCTTCCTTGGTAGGAGCTTGAAAAACACGACACCTTTAAAATCCCACCACACTAAGGGCATAACATTCCTCTGATGAATGTTTGCTTTTAATGTCGTTTGAGGCGAATCATCACGTCAGGACCAAGACCATTTGCACACCACATTGTTGTAAACAATCCACTTCTCATCACCAGTTATCAGTCGCTTCAAAAAAGGATCATTTTTCTCATGTTTAATGAGCATATTGCAGATATTTTTACGCGCCATCAAATGAACTTCTTTGAGTTCATGCAGAACCCAAATATCGAGCTTGCTTACATATCCCAGTTTCTTCAGGCAGTTGTGAACGCTTGAATGATGGATGTTCAATGTTTCTGCAATCTCTCGTGTCGTGGAACGTGGGTTTGACTATCACTGCCTTTATTTTGTCATCATCAACCTCGGTGGCCCTTCCTGACAGAGGAGTGTCGTTGAGATCAAATCACCAGCATGGAATTTTGTGAATCATCATTGGCACTGATGTTCTTGTAGAGCATTGTAACTTTTCACAAACTTGATGCATGTTCTTCCCTTTATGGAAGTAAAACAGCAAAATGTGGCAAACATGCACAGTTTGGTCTTCCATCTTCAACTTATTGTAAAATCTCCAAAACTCAACCAAATTGCTCAATTTTTTTTTTTTTTAGAATAAAGCTAGAACTGTCAGCTGTCAAATGACATAGCAATAACGTAGATGTGAATGACTCTAGTGCTTCCAAAAATGAACTGGTGCCATCTGTCGCAAACATGCGTCATGACTTTTCCAACAACCCAATATATAGTCACCGGAGACGTAAGGGAACCTACAAGCTGGGCTCTGAACTCAGCATTGAGTGTATAGAGCTGTTTGGTTACATCAGGAGGTGGTGGCCAGAAAAAAAGAGGAAAAGCAGTCTGGTCACAGGGCACAGCTTATGCTGAGGCATGGAGTTCTGAGAGGAAGACATCCTGAAATTGCAAGTGTGTGGGTGAAGAGGATGGGCCTTCAGATAAGGCTTTGCAGTGTGCACATCAGGCAAGTTCTTAAAGCAAAGGGCCTGATTATTTCTCTTTTCTATGATTTATGGTCTCATCATAAACTTCAGTCACCAAGTTGAAATGCCCCCTGGCCTCAAGTGCAAACTGAGTTAGGTGCAGCTGTTTGCCTGCAGCCCAAGAAGCTTGCTGGCTAAGGTCACTTCTAAGTAACACAAAAGTCACCTCCAAGTTTCTATTCTGCTCTGTGTTCTAACCTTAGGAAGAAACTCAGAGTTTACAAATGTAACCTGATAATCCAGTTTTCTCAAGTGGTACACTTCATCTTTTAGATACTTTCAGGTTATTACGTCGGGCGGGAGGTGCGGATTAGGCCCTCACATTTTTTTTTTTTTCCGTCTTCTGTTTTCTCTTAGAGAGCCCTATATAGCATTTTAGAATTGGAGCAAGAAGTCAGAGCGTTTGTCTCAGTGACCACCGGACTTTCGGGCTCTGAATTATACCATTCCCAACTTCGATGGCTAACTCAGAACGAGACACTCACTGACCCTGGAATCAAAGAGAAACAGGAAAGTTTTGGTAAAAGTTGGAGGGTTCACTGTTAATGCCAGCCAAGAGTTAAAAAAAATCAAGCAACCAAAACAAAATCAAGATGTACCATGCTTTTCTAGTCCTTGCGGTCTTGCAATCTGTTAAATGTGGTGTCTTGCAAATTGCAGGCCCAGCGCAAGCCCGAGCCAGAGCCCGAAGGGCAGCGAGCGCCCGGATGCTGCCCAATCCCCGGCGCCCTGCGCGGAGGCGCACACCCCTTTTCTGCAGATTCACAGGTTTCAGGCCCCGCCTCCTCCAGGACCAGCTGATCTCCAACACCCTTCAGGCCTGGAACCCAGGCGCCCAAAGCCCTGCACCCTTCGCTCGCGGGCCTCGGGGTCCGCCCCCGGCCCCCCGCAGAGCGCCGCGGGCAGCGCGGGCAGCCGCCCTCCTAGGTCTGCGCGGTGCTGCCTCCGGGTCCCGCAGGCACAGGGAAAGGAGGCGGGGCGGCCCTGCCGGGGGCGGAGCGGCGACGCGACTGAGAGCCCGCCCCCCGCCCCCCGCTCGCCCTCGGCGGGCCGGCTGGCGCGGCCATGGAGGTCTACATCCCGTCGTTTCGCTACGAGGAGAGTGACCTGGAGAGGGGATACACGGTAGGCGCGGGGTCGGCGCGGGGTCGGCGCGGCGCGCGGCTGGGCAGGGCCCCGGGAGCCGGGCCGCGGCGGCTGAGCCCGGGAGGGGCCCCGGGCCCCGCCGCCCCCGCGCAGGGGGTCCCTCCGCTCCCTCCCCTCCCCCGTCCCAGAGGAAGGGCTGTGCCCCGCGCGGTTGTCAAGGAAACGGGCGCCCCCTCCTCGGTGCGGCGGCTGCGGGCGCCCGGGGTACCCGGTTCAGTCCCTTCCCCCTCCCTGCCCCGCTCCGGGTCTGGGGAGCAGGAGCGCCGGGAGCCGAGTCCCTGGACGCCGCGCTCGCCATTCTCCCGCCGCCCGCCCTCCGGAGCCCGGCTGCGCTGCGTTGGTTTCTGGCACAGCTGCCCCCTCTGCTCGCCGCGGGTTGATGTGGGCTTCCAGGCTCTGTAGGATTCATTCAGATGGATAATATGCTGATTTTTAAAAATCATGTGTAGTTATTTATTAGCCACCGGGAACACGTGTGCTGTTTTTAGATGGTTTCCAAAGTTTTTTTTTTGTTTTCTTTTCCTTTCGAATTGTGCTGTGCCATGAAATAGTGAAATCAGGTCTTTAATGAGCACCTGTTCCATAGCTAGGACTGTAATCACTGAGAAATGAGGCGTAGGGCCCCTGCTCTCAGTAGTGGAGGGGTGGGCAGGGAAGGCAGACACTGAACCTGGGGCCTTTGGGTAACAAGTTTAGAAAGGAAGCCGTAGGTGGTTGGTTTCCCAATGAATTCAGACGACTTTCTCCAGGCAGTCATTGCCAGTGGGAGGAATGCCTCCCGCTGCGTAAACCTTGGAAGAATTTATTTCCAGTTGCTAAAGAACAGGTGGGCTTTGGAGAAGACTTTAGAGGGTAGTCTGAAAGGATTATTTCATTCACTTCGAATTCACTCACGTGCTAAACACCAGTTACATTGATGTGGGAGAGAAATATTTTAACCTCTCTCTCCTCTAAATGTTATTGGATTTTGGTGACAGCCTATTCAGAACCTTGTGTTTTCATAGGGAGGATTAAATCACCCTCTCAAAGGAATTTTTAGAATTAAGAGGACTGTAGTGGTTGGAAAAAAAAATGCAGGGAGTATGTGGATTTTTAGAATGTGAGTAGGCTGCTGGATCCAAGTGTCCCAAAACAAGTACTCAAAGTGCCCTCCCTTGGGGGAAGCCTGCAACCAATGGGAGCAGAGCTCCTCAGTGGCCATTATTTATGTAGCTAATTCTTTCCAATGAATTAACATTTGGTTAAATATCCTGTATCTTCCTTTTAAAAAAAAAAAAAGGGCGGGGATAGGGTATGGAACTTAAATTTGAATTTATTCAGGGCTTTCTCCTTTTAGGCCTAAAACCTTGGTTGTCTTTCGCTCTTCCAGGTACCTCACCTTCCATCAGCATCAACAGCCAGGGAGTACCTACCAGCTTTGGGTCATTCTTTTAGGATCTAAAGATTAAAAGGCTGCTTTATTAGGGGGCTTGATCTTTAGATGAAGGTGGTCTCAGTGGTATAAGCTAAAAGTTAATTACCTCCCTCAAATAAGCACTTTTAAATAGATCAGCATTAAGGCTTATTAGCCATTATTTATTTTCTTCTATTAGAGGAGCTGTGTTTTCCTCTCAAGTTTTCATATCTTTTTATTGCTTGTATTATTACCGGAAATGTGCCAGACTCCACATTGTAAATTACACTGATTTGGAAGGAGCCATTTTCCTGGTAAACTTGGTAGCTTATATGATGAGAGTCTGTGTGCTTTTTAAAAGTTTACTTTTAAAAAAATCCTAACTCAGCTTGGTAACTAGGTTGTTAAGATACCTTCTGCACGTGATATTTTTCCTTTGTGAGTTTGTAAAGCAGCTATTAGATACTTTGTTCCCTCTGAGCAACTGTTTTATAAATGTATAACAGCTTATTCATTCAGCAGATACTGGGTCTGGGGAATTTAGCAGTGAATAATATTTTACCTGTAAAACAAAACAAAACAGAATTTAAAAATATAATCTTAATTTCCTAAACATGAAACTGGTAAAATAAGGTATACTTAGTGTAAAAATACCTTTTACTTTATGATTGTATTGTGTGTTAAATTTAAGAAATATATCGCATTTTAACAAATTCAGTGTTAGGAAGTTTAAAGTCGAAAAGGGTGGCTCTTCCTCCCTGCTTGTAGTCTTGTGTCCTCAGAGATAATTAATACACACAGGTCCTTTCTTAGAGACTTTTCCCTCATGTTATGAAAACATGTTTCTTCCTTTTTAGAATAAATGGCAAAATTGTACTGTCACTGTCACCCTCTAACTTATGGATATCTTTCTGTGTCACCATAGATAGATCTGTCTCCTTCTAACACTAGCAAAGGGCTCTTCCACGGAAGGAATGTACCATAATTTGTTTACCCAGATCTCTGTGGATGGCCACTGACATTTGCTTCTAATTTTTAGCAACTATGTCAAAAGTTGAAATAAGACATCCCTGTACATGCTTTTCTATGCCTTCTAGGATATCTGTAGAACATTAACTACAAGTGGTGCTTCTGGGCCTTCTGAAGTTTTTATAGCTATTGTTCAGTTGTTATTCAGATAGTTTATACGCAATTATGCTCAATGTACAAAGTAATTTACTTTAAAAGCGTAATAAGTTGCCCTTTTAACATTTAAACATTTAACTGTGAGTCTGCATTCTGTTGGGTGGGGAATTGAAAGATGGAAGAATGTTGTTTTTGCCCTTGAGGCTTCTCCTCCCATCAGGAAGGGCAAGGTAGGGAAGGGTTAGGTAAAGGAGGGTTAGGCAGGGGAGGGTTAGGCAGGGGAGGATTAGGCAGGGGAGGGTTAGGGTGACTGATTGTAGCTGTCTTGAGGAAGGACTGCAGTTCTGCTCTGCCTTCGGGTGGTGTGCTGGGGGTGGGGTTGGAGGGTGCTTAGGAATGCTGAATTTTGAAATCTGGTTAGGTTTTTGCAGGATTGTGAATTCTACAAAGAGGAAGTGCAATGCAAAAATCTCAGGGGAAAGGCATTTTAAGTTCCTAGATTCATCAAAAAACAAAGGGGGGAGGGGCCACTTCTAAATCATTTTAGTTTACAAAGAAGCGGGAAAGGATATTGTAACAAAAGACTAATGAACTCAAATATTACTTCATGGGGAGGTTACTATTCTCTACCAGCCAAGCTCTCCGCCTCCCTCCCTCTCTCGCTGACACCCCCCATAGCTTTTTTCTTTAGCATCTGTTTCCCTGCTAGACTATAAGGTCCTTGAGGCTAGGAGAGTGTCAGTGTCCACTGCTGTACCCTGGCACAGAGCCTATCACATAGTAAGAGTTCAGTACCTGTCTGCTGAAGAATTAATGAATGACTGAGTCTTCTAATAGGAGAAACTTAGAACAGTGACCCTGATGCTTGAAGCAGCTCAGTGGGTTGGGTGGCCGTTAGGGTGCAGACTGGAGTTGAGAATAAATAGCAGGGATTATGCAGAGTAATTCCTGATAGGTGGGGAGAGACCTGCTCACCAGCCTCAAGAGCTACAAAGCAGGATGGATTTCAACCTCAGACAGTTGGAAGTTGCTGGGGAGTTTTAAGGAAGGAAGTAACATGATTAGCTTTGCATTTAGCAAGATGACCCTAAAGCATTAATCATTTAAGAGAAGTTTGCAAAACAAACAGAAAGAAAAGGATGAGGGACTTGGTCAAAGGCAGCTTGGGAAGGAAAGGGGATGACTACAAGAATTCCCAGGGCCTGGTGACCAGATGGGACACAGGTTGACTCCCATGGGGGTGGGTGCCGGTAACCAAGTAAGAACTGAAGCAGGGAGAAGGGGGTGGGTCATCTGGGGACCTGTTGAGTCATTTTGTGGGGTGAGGCTATTTGATTTTGGAGTTCAGGATATAGAGAGGCCTGGGCCAGAAATATGGCTCCAGGGGGTCATTCAGCATAAAAGATGAAAAAGCATAAAATTTGATGCTTTTCTCAGGAAGAGCATGTGGAATGAGGAAGGAGGGAGAACTGAAGGTAAAATCCTACAGTGTGCATGAGCAAAGAATTATTAGTAAGCATCTATAGCAGCGGTTCTCAACCTGTGGGTCGCGACCCCTTTGGGGGTCGAACGGCCCTTTCACAGGGGTCGCCTAAGACCCATCAAAAAGATATTTACATTACGATTCATAACAGTAGCAAAATTACAGTTATAGAGTAGCAACGAAAATAATTTTATGGTTGGGAGTCACCATAACATGAGGAACTGTATTAAGGGGTTGCGGCATTAAGAAGGTTGAGAACTGCTGATCTAGAGGGAGAAGGAAACCAGAGGCGTGACGCCGGAAGAGAAAGAATGGTTGACGCTTTGTAAGATGGAAACTGCTGAGCCGTCTTGTTAGGTGAGAATGGATGACCATCCATTGGGCATGAGGGTAAATGGTTCTTGGGTGCCAATATAGGCTGGTGTTTACAGTTTTCAGATACATTGTTGGTAAAACAACCAAACTAGAATTACTTAAGTAACAACACAAAGGTTTGAATGTATTAGATTTCATTTTTCATAGCAGTAAAAATTAAAGCATTCAGTTAGATGGTTTTTCAAGTCTATTTTAACTGGATGTCGAACTGAGTGTGTTGTGCTTATGCAGATATAGTCTTTCTTAAGATCTGGACCCTTTTACTGATTTCTTAGTATATCATGCTTTTCAGTACATAGGCAGCTTTTTATATATGATCATAATATTGAGATACATATAGGGATCATTGTTTCCATCTTTTATAGATTAAAACAAAAAATAGAACAATATAATCAACCACCATTTACCCATTACTCACCTTCAGTGTTTCACAATTTTTATTTCATTCATCACCCCTCATTCTTCCATTTTTTAAAATTCTGGAATATTTTACAGCAAATCCAAGGTACAGTTTCACCTGTAAATATTTCACTGACTATTTGACAGGTAAAGACTTTAAATAACATAACGAAAATGTAAATATTTTTTACAAAATTACCAATATCTTTATATCATCCCAATTCTTAGTTTTTTTAACCTTATTCACAGTGCAGATATCACCTTGGAATTAACATTGATCTGCAGGAAGTATTATTGCTATTTTATATTTGTGAGATTGAGACTGGGAGGTTGAGTTAGAGGGCCTGGCTACCTGAGTGGCCCTCCTCTCTGTAATTGCTTTCATCCTCAGAGTAGCATCCACCTGGTGAAAAAAGGGTAACAAGTTGCAGATTTAAGAACTTTTTTTTTTGTATACTACAACACCTAGAGGAAGGGGTGGTAGTGGTGCCCATTTTTTCCCAGAAGCTCTGAACACATATACCTCTCTTCATATTTCATTATCCCCACTGGGTTTCTGAACCAGTCCTGTTGCCAAGACAATCCTGTGACTCGCCGAATGACAGGCCACAGCTACCTGAACCAATCCCCATGGCCAGGATAGGTTAACCAGTTGGAGTTAAAATAGTAAGAGGGGCATCTCTGTAGTTGAGAATGAGGTTAGGCCATCCCTGCCATCTAACTATAGACACCACAGTGGGAGAAAGTCAGAAGGACAGTGAGAGCACAGTGTCCACAGCAGTAGTTTTCAGGCACTCATTGTCAGCATCTGTGATGAAGGAGGCCTTTGTGTGGCCAGGACAAAGCTGGCACAGTGACCCCTGGTAAGTGAACAGCATAAGCAAACATTAAATATGTTGAGTGATTCAGTCGAGCTTGTGGAAGATAGGATCCTTACTTAAGGACAAGAAATACAGTTTGAAAATATTCCTGAACATTAACAAACAGAATGCTACATTTATTTAAAAATCAGAATAGGTACAAGAGGATTGAATTTTGTAAATAGGGTGCTTAGAAATTTGGAGACAGAAGTAAGCTTGTTTTCACTGAGCTAGAAATACATTTCAATCTTTTTTTAAAAAGTAGTTTTTACTTTGTAATTTATTCTTTTACTATAAGTGGTTCATTTTGAAATAATTTTAGATTTGCAGGAAAGCTGCAAGGTTAGGCCTGAGAGGGCCTATAAACGCCTCACCCAGTTTCCCCATTGGTAATATCATGCGTGACCACTGTAATGTTGAAACAGGGAAATTGAAGTTGGTATACTGTTAACTAAGCTCCAGGCTTTGTTTAGGCTTCAGCAGCTTTTCCACTGCCCTTTTTCTGTTCCCGGATTTAGTCCAGGATACCACCCCATTGCATTGCTCTGTATGCTTTGATGTGATCCTTAGTAGTCCAAATTGTAGCACACCGTTGCCTCACAAATGAGGACGGGGTATTGTTAGAAATGAGCCTGTATAGGTCAAATCAAATAGTGGTTATTTCAGATGCTTCCTAGGTAATTTTTGCCATTTGGCAACAGCCTGTTTATAATATTCCAGCCAAAGCTGCCAGTTTACAGTCTAAAGGTGAAAGGCACAGACTGGGAACTCATGGTGTCTGTGTTAAATCTTGCCTCCAGCATTTAGTCCGAAGTCTGACTCTGATCAAGTTACCTAGTGGCCCTGTTTTGTTTTCCTCATGTGTGAAAAGGAGTACTAGGACCTCCCTTGTGGATTGTTGGAGGATTAAATGAGATAATCCTTGCAAAGTGCAAGGAGTGGTGTCTCTAAGCTATGTTTGTGATCAATTCTTATTATTTCAAGTAGGGACTGCCTTGAATTTTACTTTTTCTAAAGCTCTTTTAATGTGAATTAATAATGTTAAAAGAAGTCCAGGAAAAATATTTATGCTATATAAAATAAACTCTTCTCAAATACTTTGAAGTACTTCAGAAGCAGCAATTACATATAACCGACTTTCCAACTGTGTATGTCAATTCAGGTTTAGTTTTTTAGCCTGTATTTACTACATATGTGTTTTTTTTCTTCCAATTCATAAATGCTAATATGCCTACATAAACGATTAGGAAATAATATTATGGAGGGCACAGAGATACATATTCCCCACCATCTCCATTCTCTTCCTCTTCCACTGCATCTCTCCAAAGCAAAGGAGCCTCATGGTTCATACCTGGCTTTCTTATGTTGGTTTTCTAGGTACTCATTCAGATTTTTAATAAAATTTCCTGTTATTTTGCTTTGTATATCTCTTCTCTGTTTTAATTTTCCATTGTTGTCCTCCTCCTCCTCTTTTAGAAGTAACTTTGTTATGGAAAATTTTAACATGTAGCTGTTGAGAGGATACCTCTTTACTCAGCTTTAAAAACGATAAACACCTGGCCAATTTTGTTTCCTGCTCTTCCCCACTACTCCCTGCCCATCCTTCCCACCGTTTGGTTTGGAAGCAAATCTCAGACCCGTCTCTGAATATTTTCAGAGTCCAGAGTGCTCATCATTACACTATGGATGATATTTTCAGTTGGTGTGTTTAGAAAACAAAGCCTCCCCCTTTTAAAATATAATTACAGTATCATTATAAGGCACTTTAAAATAAGCAGTAATTCATAAGTATCAATCCATTTTTACATTTCCTTAATTTTTCTATGCATGTCTTTTTTTAATGCAATTTGAATTGGGATTGAAACTAGATCCATATAATGTGATTGTTTAATACATCTCCTTGGTCTTTTTTAACCTGTAGGGTGTTTGTCCACCCCCATCCCCTCTTTTCTTTTATAATTCTTTTGTTGTATAAACTGTGACATTTGTCCCCATAGAGTGTCCCCCACTGGGTTTTGCTGATGTCTTTCTTCTGTTGTTATTGATATCCTTCTGTTCCTTACGTTGTGAAAAGGTAGAGCTTGGTCTTTTCAGGTCCGATTTGTGATGCTGGCAGCCAGACATTGGCGGGCATTGCCTAGATCTACTAACTCATTAGTGGTTGCTAAGTACTGATATTCTAGTTTTACCATTCTCTCTTCATTTATAGGCTTGTATACATGTGTAAATAGAAACTTTGCATCATAAGTTAGTTACTCTGAGGTGTGCTTTTTACAAAAAAGGTAGGATAAATACTTGATTCTTTCTTTTATTATTTATTTTTCAAAATAGCGTGTTGGTTGCCTCCAAAGACCACAAACTAAAGGTGATCACAGAGGCTTTCTTTAAAAAATTAATATTGTTATGAATGTATGGATATTAGCATATGATGTAGTTCAATCCATTGCCTTTGTCATTCTTGGATACATTTTGTTATGTTTGACCACTTTCAAATTTGGGCGTGTCAAGTTGGCTGCTGTGTCCTGGACACCACTGTAGGGGTCTTAGATAACTTCCTTGCTTTCTAGTATAACAAGATATTCCCCATACATCTTTTGCCTTTCCCACCCCGATCCAGAATTTGATTTTTTTCTAAAGATACCTGGTGGCTTTTAGTGGGAAATGATGTTTGGAGACCACGATTATACAGTACCACTGTGTTTGTGGAGGTTTCTAGATCTTTTCAGTGGCCAAAGCTAGGAATTTTTTTCTAAAGATAAAATACATGGCAAATTCAGAACAAGATTTGTTTTTCTTAGTCTCGTCTATCCTTAACTATGTCTTTTTTCCCCCACACTGAAAATCTTAGTACTTTAGATGCTGAGATTAATAGAATTAGAATATCGTATGGTTAACAATTTACTTAATCTCACGTTATACACATCAGTGTGTCTTAATTATAATGCCAGTACTACCAGCAACAACATGATAACTGAATACAGCTTAAAACTTTTTTTTAACAAGTTCTTTTGTTCTTCGATCTATCCCACTAGGAGTGTGCAATCAAATAACTGTGTTTGAAAATCACTTGAATTGGCTCTTCTCTCTTTATAACACCAGCTAGCTACCCGGCCTCATTTTATTTTGTATTCTTAGGGATTTTTTGAAAAATTAATTTTGTTTTATACTTGTGTAAGGCATATACGGCGCCGGACTTATCTGTGGAAATCTAGCTTCTCTTATGTCCTTTTCACACTATTTTCTTCCTCTCCCATTGAAGACGATTGAAAAAAAAAGTTATGGTTTTTCTTTCCATTAAAAAAAATACATAAACAATTTCAAATTCAGAGGGTGCTAAAACGATGTATACACATTTGAAGATAGGAAAAAACTGTATTAAAGTTGTCATACTCAATATATACCGAAAACAAAAGATGAATGCAAGTCCTATGTATACATATTTTGGCACCCCCGTTATATTCGTGTCTCCACCCTTTTTCTTAAACAGTAGTATATTAAAATGCATTCTCCCACCTGCTCTTTTTAACAGTGTGTCCTGGTGATCACTACACAGGCGCATACACAGCGACGCTACCGTCGTTTCTGTAACTGTTGTTCTCCACTGTTGGCTGCGGTCACAAGCCTTGTGCATTTGTGTTTTTGTGTTTTTGTCAGTGTGTCTTTAGAATGGGTTCCTAGCAGTGGCTTACTGGATCAAAAGGTAAATGCAGATTTAATTGTACCAGATACTGTCAAGCTCCCTTCTTGAGGGGTTGTGCTATTTTGCATTCTCAGAGCAGTTTATGAGACTGCATGTTTCCTCATAAGTTTGCCAGCTGCGCATGTTGTTAGGCTCTTGGATGTTTGCCAGTCTGATAGGTGAGCAGTGGTATCTCAGTGTCGGTTCTATGTGGTTTGATGGTAAATTCTGATTACTAGATTGGGCATACGTGAAACATGCCAGTGTCTCCTTCCAGGTGCCTTTTTTTTTTTTAGAGAGAGAGATAGGGTGGGTATTTGAAACATGCTGTTGTCCTCTTCTATTGATTCTTATTTAAAAAAGTAGATTTATTCAGGTTTCCACATTATAGTTCTTATTCTAAGGAAGAACCAATACATGAATTGAGTCTTACCAGCTGCCTTTCCCTCCTTCTTTGAATTTGGATGAATTTAGGAATTTAGACGTTGGTTTAGAAGCTGTAAACCTCTCCCTCTTCTGCACCCCACCTTTCTCTCCACCTTACTATTGGAAATTCATCTTATTGTCAGGATTACTGAAAGCAGGTGGAGCAAAAATTCATTCTTATGATTATTTTATATTTGTTATGTGCCTACCCTCTCCCAGGCATTGTACTGGTATTTTAGGTGCAGGGGTAAGCTTGTTGGGAAGGATGAGTGGAAGTTTGTTGTTTGAGAAAGGGAAGATCATTTCAGATTTAAGGAAAGGCACGGGAAAAGGTAAGGATGTGGATAGTTGGTAAAGAGGGGTAGGTGGTGGGGGTGGGACTGGAGTTTGAAGGTTAGGTTGCGTGGTTTAGTGGGACTGTAGATACCCAGATAAAATTTTGTCCTTGAAGCAGCTACAAAGTGATGAGAGCGGTTGTGTTATTAAGAGGAAAGAGACATCAGAGGTACAAATGACCAAAACTATATGAAAAGATAAGGCAAAGGTGAAAAAGAAAAAGTTTTTTAAGTTCATGGGCAAAATGAAAAAGATTGATAAAAACCAGTACTAATGAGAATGGGGATGAGAGGGAACAAGATCTCTAACACACTGTGTGAGACTCTGACTTGGAAGATCAATTTTGGAGGTCAGTTTGACAATATTTATTAAATAAAATACTTATATACCTTTTGACCCAACCGCTCCACTGTTTGGTCTGTATCCACAAATGGACACGTTATTCATTGTAGCATTGTTTGTAATATCAGGAGAAAATGGAAACAAATCGTTCACTTATTCAACAAATGTTTATTGACTACCTACTAAGTGGTAGTCCCTAACTAACCTGCTTGTTGGGATGCGGCAGTGAATAAAACAGTCAGAGGTCTCCTAGGAGCTTACATTCTAGTTGGGCTGGTGGGGAGAGGCAGAAATAAACAGGGTACTTAAATTATCTGTAGTCTCTCAGATAGTGATAAGTGGAACTGAGTAAAATAAACAACAGAAGAGGGATACAGAGTGCTGAGGGACCATCAGAGAAGCCCTCCCTGGGAAAGGGATATTAGAGCAGAGACCTGAGGGAGGTGAGGTGGTAACCTAGGAGGTTAGCTGGGGGAAGAGTGTTCTAGGCAGAAGGAACAAAGCGGATGAGATGGCAACATGCCCAGTGTCTTTCAGATGTAGAAAGGAGTCCAGTGGAGTTGAACTGGAGTCAGACAGTAGAGGGTAATAGGAGATGAGGTTATAGGTAGTGTTGCATGAACACAGGAAGAGTCAAGAGGCCTTACTAGAAAATAAATGTCGATGATTTAGTCAAGCGTCTTAGGGTTTGCAAACCAGAAACACTATTAGGCAATACCCAGAATGTCCTGAAGGAGAAAGAAAAGTCTGAGAGTTCTATAGTAACAAGTACATTTTTGAGAAGAATCAGTTCTGCATTCTTAGCCCCTGGATTGGTCCATGATGGTATTTATCAGATGTCCGGTGGTCTGGACAATGGGACATTTTCTTCATGAGGTCATTCAGGTGATTAACTGAGGTTTGCTGTATGCCCGGGCATTAACACACACCATACTGATATGTATCCGGGTATTGAGGTAGGATGGGAAAGTTCAGAAATTTAAGTTCCCAGAGCTAGTTAAAACCTGAATCATCATTTCCTTATGCCTCAGCCCACTTGAATTCATTAAGTTGGCAGCTTGACCACAGTGACTCCATTTTATTTCTTCACTCTACTCCTTAGTAGTTCGGTGGGGTAGATAGTGTGAGGTGGAGGGGTGGGTGGGGAGAGCTTAGCCAGTAGGCCTGCGAGGGAATGGTAAGGCTTTTACACTAAGAGATGGGAGCAGAGGAGCGATGCGATTCAATAACTTTTTACAGATGGAAATTCCTGCCCTTACATGTTGTTTGTATGAGTTATGTTTTAAAAGGATCAGACTCGTTTTGATGTGAAGACTAGACTCTTAGGCGGGTGGGGCGTAGGCAGGGAGCTTAGTTAGGAGGCTGTTGTGGTATCCCAGGTAAATCCCAGGTAAAAGGCGATGATGGCTTAGAGCAGCTTTGCAGGTGGAAGTGCTGGAAGATGGCTGGGTTGTGCATGGATTTTGATGATGAAATCAATAGGATTCATTGATAAATAGAATGTGGAATGAAAAAAGAAAAAAAAGAAAATGAGGAGCAGGATGACTCCAAGGTTTTTAGCTTGCAGTTGGAAGAATGGTGGTACTGTTTACTGAAATGTGTAAGAATTTAGGTAGAACACGTTTGGGGGGAAAGATCAGAAGTCCTGTTTTTGGACATGCTTAATTTTAAATGTTTCACCAAATATCTGGGTGTCCTGTGGCCCCATCAAATTGACACATAAAATTAACCATCACAAATCCACCCTTTGTCAACTTAGCAACCATACACACCTCCTTTTAAACCATACTTAATCTCCAAGCAAAGACAACGAGGTTATAATTCTGCCTGACATGATATAACTATCCTGCATATAACTGAAAACACACTACTCCACCAGAAGAGGAGGCAAAACCCTTGAGTCATGTCTACTATTCTTCTTGATATCATGTAACTTAAATACTATGATGTGAAGTTAACAATACTTAAATACTACGATATAAAGACATTGCATCTTCCATTACATGATAAGGGGGCAAGAGAGGGAAGGAAACAAATATATTTGCTTTATATATGTGAATAGATATGCATATGCATATACAGAGGGTGCCAAAAAAATGTGTACACATTTTAACACGTTATGGGCCAGTGACGCAGATTTGCATCGATATATTTAAATGCCCCGTCCTCAATGTGTTAAGAAAGGAAAAAACTTTATTAAAATTGTAATACTCAATGTATAACAATAAGAAAAGATGAATACAAGTCATGTGTATGCGTTTTTTGGCACCCCTGATACACACACACACACACACACATAATATTCATAACAACATGAGTGAATACTCATGACAGTTACAGTTCTCATTTCTGTAATTGGTCTTGTGGCCGTAGCTCGTATTTATAACTACTTTCTTGAACTACCCACTCCATATTTCCTTTTCCTTCAGCAAGCACCAGAGCTGGTCCTGGTTCTTTACCTGGCGGGGTGACCCAAACCTTTATTACTGAAGGGTCTAAGATATTAATTGTCCTGCTTGAATTAGATTGTTTTAGTTTTCCATTGACTTTAATCATGAGGCATCATAATACTAAGGGATGCCCTAAGGGATCGCCTGTATTCCCAGATATAGTCTCCCTTACCTCCATTGTGAAGTCGTATCCCATTTCCCCTTCCCATCAGGATCAGTCACCTAGTCAGCACGGTAACTCCCGTCTGTGCCTTGTTAATTCAGACATTACGAGCTAAACGTGGCCAGGTATGTCTTAATTTCCAGTTCAGTGCAATCATTGCTGTAGCTCCTGATGGAAGCACTCTTCCCTTTGGGAGAACAACTTCAAGGCCAGCAGAGCATAAAGCTATGGGGACAGGAAGTACAAATTTTGCCAGTGGTCCTAGTGGTGAGTAGTGTCACTCTCATTTCCACGCCTTGATTCCTGGACCTGTGAATCTGGTTATTAGAGAAACAGCACCATGTATTGGATGCTGATTCAGAGCATATATAGCCTCCTGGAGAACCTTGTCCCAGCCCTGCAAGGTATTGCCATGTAGCTGGCACTCTAACTGAGTCTGCAAAAGGCCATTCCACTATTCTGTCAAGTCAGATCTTTCAGGATGCTGGGGAACATGGTGAGACCGGTGACTTCCATGATTAGGGACCCATTGCATCACTTCATTTGCTGTGAAGTGAATTCCTTAATCGGAAGCAATGCTGTGTGGAATGCCTCAATGGTAGATAAGGTATTCCGTAAGTCCATGGTAATTGTGGAAAAAGCACTGCATGCAGGGATGGCAAATCCGTATCCAGAGGAAGTGTCTATTCCAGTAAGAAGAAAACATGGCGCCTCCCATGATGGAAGCAGTTCGATGTCATCGCCCTGGGGATGGCGCCATATCTAGAGCTCAGTGTTGGGCTCTGCTGCTGGCAGACAGGGCCACTCAGCAGTGGCCGTAGGCAGGTTGGCCTTGGGGAGTGGAAGTCCATGTTGCTGCTGAGGCCACGCGTAACCTCCATGCCTGCCACCACGGCCACTTTGTTCATGAGCCCATTGGGCGGTGACGGGGGGTGCTGGGGAGAGTGGCTGCCTGGAATCCACAGATGGGGTCATCCTATTCACTTGATTAGTAAAATCCTCCTCTGCTGAGGTCACCCTTTGGGACATACATTTCTTCATTTTTTTGCCCATTCAGAGAGGTATCCATGGTATCTTTCCCTCAGATTTCCTTATCACCAATTTTCCAATTGTGTTCTTTCAGACTCCCTGACCATCCAGCCAAAATCATTGCTCATAGCCCATGAATCGGTGTATAAGAGCACATCTGGACATTCCTCCTTCCAAACAAAGTGAATGACCAGGTGCACTGCCCGGAGCTCTGTCCACTGGGAGGATTTCCCGTCATCACTGTCCTTCATGGAGGTCCCAGAAAGGGGCTGTAAATGCTGCCACTTTTCACTTTGGGGTGGTGCCTGCATGTGGTGCAGGCCCAAGTCTTCCTCTGTCAGCTGACTGAAGGGCACTCCCCATGAGGCCATTAGTAGGCAGGCTGGGAGAGAAGGTAGTGCAGCAGGAGTGGGAACCCTGGGCATTTGGGCCTCCTCTTTCACTTACATGTGCCTTTCGGGCCTGCTTGGGCCTGATCGTGTGTATACCACTTTCACTGATCATGAAATGTTGCTGTGCACACTCAACTTTATAGCTTGGTGAGTCAGGTAATACCCAGTTCATGGCAGACAGCTCAGATTTCGTGGTAACTTGGCCCATGGTTAAGTTTTCCATTTCTAGCAAGGCCCAGTAGCAGGCCAAGAGCTGTTTCTCAAAAGAGTAGCTCCCAACAGCAGTTAGAGTCCCGGCCCGAGCTGAGCACCGCTGAGCTGCCAACTGGTAGCAGGATGGCTCAGCTAAAGAAAAAAAAAAAAAAAAAAAAGGCAAAACAAAAAAGAAACAGTTTGTAAAAGAGTAGTTCCCCACAGAGGATGACAGGGCTTTGTTCCCAAATCCTAAGGGCCTGTGCTGTGATTCACCTGCAGGGATCTGCCAAGGGCTCCAAACAGCATCCCTACCTGGCACTGTCCAGCAGATCCCACTGATTGGATCTGCTGCACCAAGTGGCAGAGCAGCTTGTACATCAGCCTGGGCCTGTTGCAGAGCCTTGTCTTGTTCTGAGCTCAACTCGAAAGAAACGAGCAGCTTTTCAGGTTACTCAGTGAACGGGCTGGAGTAACACACACGGAATATGTTGCCTCAAAATCAAGAGGTCCGTCACATTTTAGAGGGCAGTCTGCTTTACTCAGTCTACAGGTTTAAGTATTAATTTCTTCCAAAAAACACTTCCACAGAAACACCCAGAATGTTTGACCAAATATCTGGACATCCCCATGGTAAAAATAACCATCACGCTTCCTTCCAAAAGTGAAATATATATGCGTACTTCATTCATAAATAAATATTTTAATATTTTTCTCCCTTTTGTTTTAGTTCAGATGAGTATAATATGTGAAAACAAGCCATTATATTTTACCATCTCATATTTATTTAAAACTATGTTTAGTCCGTCCTGCAGTTGGAAGGTTTTTTCTTCTGATGCACACCATGGAAAACGTGTGTCTCCGTTTTTAAAAAGTGGCCATAGTGCAGGGAGTGAAAGTTTGTAGAAAAGGTCGGTTTTCCTTGTTTATTATTAGTGAACAATTAGATCTCGTTGTCAGTAAAAATTGATGGCTGCGGCTTCCAAACTATTGAGCCTGTGCTAATAAATGCAACAGTTGTTCATAATTTGGTGGTAAATGACCTTTAAATGTAGACGTTTACAGAGGCTGCCCTTGGGGAACAATTTAACTTCCAAATGACACCCATGAGTACTTGTTATCATTTAAATATGCTTCCTTTTGTCAATAACAGAATAACAAATACTGGTTAGATTTCTAATGTTGATTCAGATACCAGGAAACCTGCTGAATAAATTAGTGTACATTTGATTTATATTGACCAAAATTTTTTCCATTGCCATGTTACAGGTCAAGGTGACATGCATTTAAATGCACTGCAGAGCAGAGGTCATGTTTGACTGACATGAATGCTTACAGTGTTTTTAATTAACTTCTAAATATTATCCTAAAATTCCCTCTCAAGTACCAGTTATTAGGAAGAGGATTGAAATGAATTTAGGACATTAGTGGAGACCTTACTTTAAAAGTCGATACTGTTGATTGTTCCCATAAAAATTATTGGAGTAAATTATTGCTGCACTTTATCTTATAATCTGTATGGAAATCAGATCTGCTTTTTCCATTTTGGAGTCCGAATTCATTGTCTGTGGTTTTCCATTGATAGTTTTGCAGAAATAATGTAACATAGCATTGAGAAAGGCAAAGTAATGAAGAAAGTCTTACCCAGTAGGAAGTGCTTTATCAAGCAAATGCATTTTCTTAATGTTATGAACTTTTTCATTGATGTTGATGTGTGTATACGAAGGAGGGTGGTTTGCAGGTGAAGATGTGGATTAAATTTGTCAGCCATTCATTAGTAGTCCAGAGTAGTATAGGTTTTAGGGACGCTTTAATCAACACCTGATTTGCCCTTTGAAAGAATATCTTTACAACGAATGCTGCTTCTTGTATGCATTAAAATTGTTGGATAAAAAAAGCATTTTGCTTTCCGTGTAGAATTTTTCTCATTTATGCCCCATGTAAGAAGGTTTACGTAACTCAAAAGTTTAGAACTGAAATGTTTAGAACAAAGATTTTTATTCTTCTCAACCATGGAGCTCTTTGTTATCAATCAAAAAGTGTGCTTTGGGTATTCAGGATAACCTGCTGAGCTGCATGTAAAGAAAAGGCAGCCCAAAGCTCTGCTACTTTTCAACTTTCCATGTGAACTGTTGTTGATGTAAACAGAGCTACCTTCCAGAGCAAAAAAAGCGCATCAACTCTACCCGCTTCTAGTGCAAGGTATCATTCTTAGATGTCAGTTTAGCTTCAGCCACACTCTGGTTCCTTAGCCTGTAGCTTCGTGCCTGGTTTTCACATCCCTAAAATAGCATTGACCCCATATGGTCCACGAGTGCAAAAGAAGTGGCAATGTTGAAAATGCTAAGAGAGAAGAGGAAGTGGAGATAATACAATTGAAAGTGGTGAGAGAATGACAAATATGTGCATAGGAGATGAATCATTCACTAGTGGGAATGATTCTGAAGGACAGAGGGAAGGTCATGCAGCATTTCTCGTCAGTGGACATGCACTTAAGTGACTGATAAATGGAAACTTTGGGGTGTCAGCATCAACTTCGGTGCCTGATACCAAGGGAATTTGAGAAAATGACTAATGGTTGATGTGACGGTGCTGCTGGTGAATGGCGCATTGGAACACTGTGCAAATGAGGACTTGGTCTCCTAGTGCAGATAACGAGCTGCTAAAGCTGTGATGCTCTGCCATGGCTGCACATGGGAATTACCTGGAGGTCTTGAAACTGCCAATGCCTGGATCCCACCCTCAGAAAGCCTGATGATTCTGGGGTATGGGTTGAGCATCAGAATTTTTACAAGGTCCCTGGCTGATTCCAATAAGCAGTCAAAATTGAGAACTGAGATAAAGACGTCCCCACGATGCTTGTGGAGATCATTAAAGCGAGTAACTTGCACCAACACATCAGTTGTTCTGTGGAGTGATTAAAATTACAGATTTTCATGCTCGCTCTAGTCTCAGAGATTCTCATGTCACTGGGGCCCAGGCTTGGTAATGGTTTAAAGCTCTCCCAGTGATTTTAAGTTTTAGCTAAGCCTGCAAACTATGGAAAGTAGGTGTACCCTGTTTTGAAAAAGATGCCCTGTAGAGGGGATGAAACACAGCTTTAAAGGACTGGGGCACAATCTGATTCAGCAAAAGCGCCTTTAGAACTGAGCATTGAAACCGTGCTGGATTCTTTGGATTCATAAACAAATGAACTTCTGAAAAGCTTTTCTGACGTCACCCAGTTTGAGGAACTTCTAAGGAGCGTCATTACTAAGCTTTGGAGTCAGACAGACTTGGCTCCACATTCTTGCTTTGGGAACTTGTGCAAGTCATCAATTTCCCTGAACCTAATTTCTCTAGAATGAATATCTCCGTTTTTTTCACAAGGACCCAATTTAAGTACTGAGCACATAGCAAGACGTCCCCATGTGTTTTAATTAAATTTTGCCAGTAGGAGTTAATATGTCATGTATTTTACCTTCCTTTCATCTAGAATGATTTTTTTTCTTTTTTTCTCACCTTTGAATAATCCCATGTTTAACTCACTACTTTAAATGAATTCTTTTTAGAAAGCAATGTCAAAAGATCCTTGCAGTGTTTTCCAATTAGAGAATGACATCTAAAGGGTACTAATTACTTCTTGTAAGAACAAATGAAGAACGTTGATTATGTGGTTAAACAACCAATTGTTGGCAACTGCTCTTTATTGATCACAGTGCTTAGATGAAATTCCAGTTGCTTTATTTTTGCTTTCTAGGCTCCTAACAGTGTTCTCAGGTAAAACCTTGGTTTCCTGCTTTCTCCAGATAAGAGTAGTAGGTCTTTTGAGAAGAGGCCAGACCACCAAAGCTAGGTTTGTAAGTGTTTTATTTTTGTGTATGGCTCTAGCCTGGCAGTGGGGGCAGGGCCAGTTCCCATCCAGACCTGTTTTTTGTGTGCTTTCCTCCCAGCAGAAGTAGAACTTTGACTCCTGATGTATCAGGGTTCAGATTTAGCCGGTTCAGATGAGGCCAGCTCTAACGAATGCCATTTTAACTCAGAGTGTTCTTTTTGAAGCTGTTAGTTGAGACAGGTGTGCTCCTTTGGTGAGTGCTGGGCCTAAAAAGTTCTATGGTGCTCATCTATCTGTGACCCAGAGGATTCTGACTGCCTGGCTGGAGTGGCTGACAGTCTGTTTAAGGGGAAGTTTAGCTTAGACTTTCTGTGATGTGCTGTGAGCATGTTTGCATACTGGGTGCCAGGTAGGGCCTGAAGAGGGGGCTAGCTGGGAGAGCCAGGCAGAGGTACCAAGCAGGAGCTGTAAGAGAGGCCAGTGGATGAGGGCTGGGGGAAGGTACAGAGATGCGGCGTGTGCGGAACAATTTTGTCAGCTGCAATATTTACTTGCATTCATTTATTCAACTGATAGTTCTTGAAAGCCTGCAGTGTACGAGGCACTGTATTGGGCCCTTGGGGTCTTTCCAAGACCCTCAAGACATTCCAGATTTCCCTCTCAAAGTGATTCTTTGTATTTGTGAACACAGTGTCCACGAGAGCTGTAGTTAAGTCAACTTCCTGTATTGCTTCGTGGAGAACTGAACATATAAATACAGTTCTGTTAACAAGCTTAAATATGACTAAACTGTTAACCTTAGTCTCCTGATCTTTAACATAGGTTGACAATAGTACCTAACCCGTAAGCTCATTCCTGAGATAAAATGATAGACTGCGCATGAAATGCCTGGCAAGATGTTTGCCTCAGTGTATAGTTAGCTCAGTAGGTATATACCGGGTGCTATTCTTAGGCTTCTCTCTGCCTTCACAGCCTGGGTTCAGCCTCTCCCCTGGAGGCCAGGTATAAAGAATACAGCCAGAAAGCTAATGCGAGAGACAGGAAGGCAGCCGGAAAGGGGTCTCTCAGCAGGTCTCTTTGTTGCCTAACATATTGGGGAACCAGTGGGGGGATGTGCAATAGGTGAGGTCAAGTGCAGAGGAAAATTGATGCATACCGTTGGGTGCTGGCCAGCGTTGGCACGTTTTACTTGTTGGGATACTGGACCACGCAGCATTAGAGCCACTTCTTATGAATCAGGAAGAATTGGGGTTATGTTTCTCTCATAAACTGGGCTTCTTTGGAGGGGAAGTAGCAATGCGGTTCAAGAGTGGGCTTTGGAGTTGATGACACCTGGTCACTTCCTCACCGGGTTTTTAATGGTCTAGTGATGTATGCTTTGAGCCCCCTTAATGGTGTACGAGTAACTGCTTCATAAAAACAGGAAGGCCGGCCAAGTGGCTCAGTTGGTTAAGAGCTCGCTCAAGAGTGCGAGCTCTGAGCAACAGGGTCGCTGGTTCGATGCCCGAGCTGAGCTGCTGCTGAGCTGCCAACAGGTGGCAGGATGGCTCAGCTAAAAAAAAAAAAAAAAACAATAGGGATTTTAACTAAATGAAATAATTGGCGTAAAGTCCTTAACATATAGTGGGTTCTATAGTAGTTAGTGTTGGCATTTGTTTCTAAAATTTTAAATCTTTATATTGGATTTATAGAGAATTCTCTGAGTTAGGTATGTGTAGGATTTCTCATTTGAGTACAGTTGATGCCATAGACTCCTCTCTAGTTGCTTCGCTTTACTACCAACACAAAACAGAAACAACAGAAATCATGCCTTTCAAGTAAACATTTGATAGAAATCCCAGTATGGCAAAGGGATTTGAGGTTCATGAAGTAGAATTAGAGTTTGACCTGTGTTTATTTTATTCATGAACTGTATAGAATTGTTTCTTGTGTCCAGTAGACACACTCTATCAAAACTGATTGATTAATGATATAGTTTTAACAAAAGAAAAATACAGTGCCATGAAAAAAGATGACTCAGCACTCCAGAGAGCTTGCATATTAAGACTTAATTTTTATGGGGAAAAAGTACATAAGTCTTATAGATTGCCCAGGCAAATATGCACTTCTTAAGAAGTTTTCCTTTAATACTTTGCCACCATTTGCTTGAGGCTTATGCAGTCCAGAAGGAGTGTAACAGAGCAGAAGGTGCCTGGGCTTGAAGGTAAACCAAAACCAGACCTGGATTCTCACCTGGGCATGCCTCCTCACACCTCGGTCTCCTCACTTGTACGATGGAACAATGCTAGCACCAAGAGCTGTGAGGGCAAAAATGCAATTGAGATAATAAATGAAAAGCACCTAGTACAGTGCAAGGAATGTACTAAAGACAGTTGCTGTTGCAATCCTGGATCAAAAGAGCAGGAGGAGAATGGCAGGCTCTCTTTATTGCAAGCTGGGCACAAGAAGCACTCTTTTTGCCTCAGCGTGTGTCATCTGTGCCTCTGGGCTGGGCGGCCCAATCTCTTGCTCAGTGCCACCTGCCCAGGGGCCCGAACTCTCTTGGATTGACACTGCACAGGAGGCAGGGCATGCCAGTTGTGCTCTGGCAATGGTGAGGGAGCCTGCTGTGAGTCCGGTGCTGTGAGAGACCTTTCTGCTGTGCAGAGTTATCCTTGACTGGACCAAAGTGCCAGTAGCTGCAGGGACCAGGGTCCTGCTTCAGCCATTTGGGTCCCAAGGCCTTGCTTCTTTCTGCCTGAGTGGTCTGGGGGAGGGGGATGGGCATGCTGGTGCATGATGGGATGTTCCTGGGCGTGCAGGCGATTTGGAAGTAATATTTGAAATGTGCCCAATTCATTGGGGGTTTATTTAGGCAACAAAAGAGAGTTTTCCAGTATTGTCATTAATACTGGAGGGGAACTTAAAACAGAAACTCATTGTAAGCTTAAATGTCAAGTAAATGTGTTGTCAAAATATAGGAAACACTTTCTCCATAAAGAAAGGTATATGGAACCAGAAGTGCCAGGAATTGGCTTATTAAATAACAATGGTTAAAGATGATTTAAAACTGTGTGTGTGGATGTGTGTGTGTGTGTTTAATGTTAGATTATGTGAAAGGTGGACATACACAGTCCTTTTGTTACAAGTTTTTGCTGATTTGGCTTTCCAAGGCCTATGCAGGAGTCCTTCATTGTATAATGGAGGAGTATGGACTGTGAATTTCCCTCCAGAAATTCTTGTGGGCCATTTTGTATGTAAGTCTTTATAAGCTTCCACTGTTTTTTTTCATGTGATATGCAGACCGTTCTTAAATGAATATAGGTAGGCACTAGGTTCTTAAGTTGGCTGTAGTGCTGTCATTTTGAAAGTGTATATTTATTTTACAATTTTTTAGATTTGGAGGGTTTTGTTTTTAAAAAAAACATTTACTTTATGTTAGAGATTTATTCATTTTCATTGGTTTATAAAAATGAAGACATAACTGGTTTTTGATAGCCCCTCAGCATATTTTGAACTGCCCACTTAATATATTTGTAACATTGTATGATAGTTAATTTTAAGATTTTAAGAGATAGTTCCATAAAAGATGGATGGAGATTATTAAAGATTGGTGCCATTTAACCTCTTTGCTCTTACTCTAGCATGCAAAGGAAGCAGAGCATTTATCCATTATAAAGTCGCATAATTAATTAATGTAACTTAATAAATCAAGTCTTTGAATGCCTGCTTGGTGCCAGCTGCAGGTAAATGACAACTGTAACCCATGATTTGAGAACCTCAAGGAGCTTGCACTTTAGCTCTGCACCAACCGACAGTACCCACAAAGCAATAATGAATGCTTTATGGTAATCCATAGCAAAATAGGAAATTGTACTGAATGGAGATTTGGAGAATGAGATCAGTGAGGAGTGAAGTACCTGAAAGAATTCCTGCAAGAAATTGTGCTCAAGTAGGATTCAGATAAGCAGATGGAAAGGATAGGCCCTTTGTGAAGGAACCCACTCCCCCAAAAGATGGAGAGATGTAAATGAGCATTACATGACGGAGGATGAGAGCGGTGTCCAGTGTGCAATGGAGGGTAGGGAATGGAGGTATTTTGGATACAAGGGGCAGGGCCAAATTGCAGAGGTCCCTGTGGAGGAATGATTGCCTTTGTTCTGTTTGCTCCTGGAGGGTGGACAGTGACCAGTGTTGAAGGTGTCAGAGCCCATTCCACTTTTGATCAGGAGAGGAAAAGGAGGGCACATACTAGTAGGTGGAATGTCTGAGTTGCTTTGAGGGGAGGGTGCAGAGGAGAAAATGCCCATCACTGGCATCAGGTAAGGGTGGGATCGGAAACTCTGAAATGTGATCATTTTGTGCAGAAACCAACAGGGCGGTGTAGCATGTTTCAGAACAGCAAAGTGACCTGATAACGGGGAAATCGTGTTGATTAAACTTAGCTTGGTGTGCAGAAGGTTTCCAAAGGAGGTTGATTGGAGTCGTCTGTGGGACTGTTGCTGTGGCCCCAGCTGGACTAGGGGGACGGAGAGATGACCAGGATGAAGGTCTGGACTGGCACAGAGGCATAGAATGGACATGAGAGATTCTAAACAGAATGTCAGGGGGCTTTAGAAACTGTCTGGAATTGACAGCTAAAAGAAAAGGATGGATAAAAAATAAGAGTTAGTGTTTCCTATCTCATCTCTACTTACCTCTCCACTTGACATTCTCTGCCCTCCATGCCTGAACTGCTCCCCCATCCCTCAGTTGCTGGAGGATTGGGGTTCCCATGCCTCTGAGTCTCATGTTCTTCAGCCTGCAGGATGCCTGTCCTGCCCCCCACTCCCCTTCCCAAAGTTGGCTAGCTTTGGTGTCCCTTCCTGAACTAGTCTCGTTTCACTTCCTCCTAGTAGCCAATGGTGAGATTTTTCACTTTTGCCTAAGAGTTTTCTTCCTACTCCCTCATCTTCAAGTCTATAAGCCAAAGAGTAACTGTCTCCCATGGAAAACCTCAGGCCATGCTCTGAAAGGCGGCAGCCTCACTGTCTGGCTTGCCATTCTGTTCAGATGATGCTTGAGACTCTACCTGATTCTGGCTTTTCTTGGACAGGAAAGGTGGGGAAAGGGGGGCCATACAACAGAATGATGGCTAACCAGGGAGGACCCCTGAATGGCACAGCTGCAGAGAGCCACATCTGCCTTGAGCTTTAAAAGAATTCCTAGAGAATGAGAACATCCTACTTGGGACCAGGGTTGGGAGAATGGGGTGGGGTGGGGGTTGGTACCACTTCCGTTTTTGTTCACAGAACGCGATAAATAGATTTCTTGGCTCCCTTCCCAAGTTCCTGGTTGGTGTTCAGTTCATTTGAAGTGTGTGGGTAGGAGAGGTCCTGTGTGTGGTCAGGGGACCCAGTGGTGTTCTAGAGGTCAAGAGAACGAGGTGAAGAAAGGGCCTGTGGAGATGCTGAGGAACCTCTCAGAAGCGGTTTCATCAGGATGAGGTGGAGGAAGGTGGGGCGGGGGGGAGATGGAAGTCAGATTGCAGTGAATTAAGGAAGTTGGACAGAAAGTGAGGAGAAACGAGTGTGGACCCTGCCAGATGCTTTGACCATGAAAGGAGGGAGAGATCATAGCAGCAAGGAGGGAAAGCAGGGTCAGGTCAAGGCTTTTGCTAAATCAGGACACAAAGTGGGAATGCAGCTTCCTGGGAGGCAGAGGGCTGTGCTTGGAGTTGCTTTTCTTATCAGTTGATAGATTTGTGCTGATAATTCAGCGAGATAAAGTTTGGGATTAAGGGATGATTTTCAAGCAGCAGTGTCCCATAGAAATATGATGCGAGCCACATAGGAATTTAAAATTCTCTAGTAGCTATATTTAAAAAAGTAAAAAAGAAACAGATACTATGAATTATATTTTATTTAGCCCAATACATCCAAAATATTATTTCAATGTGTCATCAATATGAAAATTGTGATTTTTTTTTTATATTGTATTTTGTAGTAATTCTTTGAAACCTGGTGTGTTTTTACTCTTACAGGACACCTCCTCTTGGACTAGCCACATTTATTTATTTATTTATTCATTTATTTATTATTTTTTTTTTAGTTTATTTATTTTTAGCTGAGCCATCCTGCTACCTGTTGGCAGCTCAGCGGCTGCTCAGCTCGGGCTGGGCATCGAACCGCTGTTGCTCAGAGCTCAAACTCTTGAGCGAGCTCTTAACCAACTGAGCCACTCAGCCGGCCCCTATTTTTTTATTATTATTATTTTTTTAGCTGAGCCATCCTGCCACCTGTTGGCAGCTCAGCGGCTGCTCAGCCTGGGCCAGGAATCGAACCGCTGTTGCTCAGAGCTCAAACTCTTGAGCGAGCTCTTAACCAACTGAGCCACTCGGCCGGCCCAGGACTAGCCACATTTAAATGCCCAATAGCAGCACGTGGCATATTGGACAGCTGCCATATTGGACATGGCAGACTGAGAGGAAAGGAGAGGGCTCAGGGTACAGAGAAATCTGTAGTGAGGCAGGTATAAGGGTATCCACTTTGGGGAGCTGAAATCCCAAGTTTTAGCTTCTTTAGCTACCGTTGAGAAGTTCATGTCACTGTTATTTGTCTGTGCTGTCACCGTGTACCCTCCATTTTGCTTTTGGCTCAGAAGAGGTGTATTGTGCTTGTGGTGGACCCAGCCTTAAGTAGATGGAGCTGGAAGCAGTTATTCAAGGGGCCTCAAGTCACTCTTGGGGCTCAGTTTCCAGCTCTACCACTTATTAGCTGTGAGTCACTAAGCAAGTCACTTTACTTTCTGTGCCTCAGTTTCCTGATCTCTAAAATGGGGATCGGAATAACACATGTCATTATATGAAATTCTACAGTTATGTCATAGGGCTGTTCCAAAAATTAAATGTGGAGGGCTGACTCACAGTTAAGATGTAACAAATTTTAAACAATGTTTTCGATTACTTTGAGTTCATGTTAATCATCGTAGATTTTTTTTAAAAACCTTTTCTAGGGACTAGAATTTAGGAAATGTTATTTGAGGTTGGAGTCTAAACAAAAAACGGCTCCTTCAATCTTGTGTTTTTCTTTGGAAAAGTATGAAAACATAAAGTTTTACATTTACTAAATTAAAATATGTGGAGCAGTAATTAATATATTATTCTTAGGAGCCACCATAGGATACGTGAAACTCTTTAAAATCTTTCAAAAATGGAAGCGCAAACTTGAATTCGAAAACTCTGGTAATTCTGGAAGCGTGCCGCTGACATAAGGCAGTTTGATTCTGATTGCATCCCATGTTGGAAAACCTTTTTCTCATTATGAATATCTGAGTAGACAGGCTGTTAGGATGGAGCTGAGGGTGGGGAGCAGGGGAAGTAGAAACCATGTATAAGCTTCTGCGCATGTGTCCTTTATCTGTCAGTCAATGTCCCATTTATCAAATGAGCTTTTACAATAACCAGATAGCTGGAGCACCACCCTAAGTAAGGATGCAGGAACCCGCGTGCCTGCTTATGTCCAGCTCAACCCTTCTGACTGAGCCCAAAGTTGGAAAATGGGCCTGATAAAAATGTTTAAGTCTGCAGGGCCTCGTTTTATTTATCATATCAGAAAAGAACAATGTTTTGTTGTGTTGTGGTCAAAATAGAAGCCGACCTTGCTTGTTCACAAAAGCTCAAATCCTGGAGATAAGGGGGGCAAAATAATAGAGTACAATGGAAAGAGTAGAGTGTAATTATTTGTAGCTTGTCAAGTAGAGCCCTTTCAAGCCCCAAGTGATTCAAATCTGGGAACTCTGCACAATTCTGTAAACGAACCACAACCAACATCAGAGAAATCTCCCCTGGCCCGCAGACAGTGCTGAAATTGCATCAGTTTGTCATGCACTGAGCATGCCAGCCTCACACAATATCATTTGGTTGCAAATGGGCCTGCCCCCAAAGCCCTGAAACACATTCTGTGGTATCTGACTCTTGGCCTGCGATTTGTCATGTCGCTGCTGCTATCAGTGTACAGTAATTTTAATAGATTCTGATGGTTTCCTGGTAGAAACACAGGATGCATCTGGTTTGGGCCTAGGACATGGGAAAGGCTTTTCTGGCTGAAGACAACAGAAGTGTGGGCAGAAAAACTGGAGATTCATTTTATTTCATTAAAAATTGGTTTTAGCTGATAGGGTTGTATTTTCTGAATTAAGGGAAAAAAAATTGCCCCGTGCCATTTAATAGCAATGAAACATATTGCTTGTTTTTATCTTTCAAGTAGTTACCTCTGTAGAAATGTATTGCTGGCACCACTCTCAACTTTTAGAAGTCACAGCTCTAAGTATGGAATCAGTCAAATGCAGTAGTTTACTTAGCCTCTTGCTACTCAAAATGTGGTCCATGGATCAGCAGCATTGGTGGGAGCTTGTGAGAAATGCAGGTTCTCAGGCCCCACCCCAGACCTACCAGAATCAGAGTCTGCATTTGATCCCCAGAGATACCCATTAAGAAGCTGAGAACCTCAGGGCTAGAACAGAGGCTTAGTCCGAGAGACCTGTATTCAAACTCCATCTCTGTGACTTAGTATGTTTGACTTTGGGCAACTCAGTCAATGTGCTAAACTTCAGAGTCCTCGTCTATAGAGTGGGGATCATATAACTACATCACATGGTTATTTTGAGGATTAAATAAAATTATGGATGCATAGAGACATAAATATCTCTATCTATATACCTCTATCTATATATACAGTGTCTGACATAGAGAAAGCATACAATAAACGGAAGACATATAGTGTGGTACCTTCATGGACTTTTACTTAAGGGCCTTAAAATTTGTCCCGTTGTGAAATAATGCACTGCAAATAATTCCCACAATACAGGGATTATGAAATTTAGAGATGAACTGTAGCTGACAATGGCAGCAGTTAGTGTCCCTTCCCCATAATCACCTATCTTATTAACCTCTGTCGCACAGATTATTCTGTCATGATTTAGAGTCTGTGGGGGAGCCATGGGCAATGCTGGCTTCCTAGAGAGGTGTATAAAATGCCTCCTCTGACTCCTGGCGCCTGGGCTGGGTACTACCTCAGTGGTGACCAGTGCCTGGTTCCAGAGCCTCCCCGTGGCTCCTGGCCTCCTGGCCCTGGCCCACCATGGAGGAAGCCCCGCCCTCATCCCTATGCCCTGTGTTCAGATCCTGCTGGGGGTGCTGGCGGCAGTGTTCCCAAAACCTCCTGATTGTCACAGGTGGGGTGCAGGCACTTTTTCCTAGTGTGGACCTGTGGAAAAAATAACGGAGACAAAAATGAACAGCCTGGTATAAAACAACATTTTGTTTTTCCTTGGAAAACAGTATTATTCCCTCCCTCCCTTTCTCTCTCTCTCTCTCTCTCTCTCTCTCTCTCTCTCTCNTCTCTCTCTCTCTCTCTCTCTCTCTCTCTCTCTCTCTCTCTCTCTCTCACTCTTTTTCCCCCACATAATTATTCGCTCAACTTCTGTGTGTAAATGTGAAAATTTCAGCTCACTGGCTTTTATAATTGTGAACCAGACCATAAAACTTTAGTTAATTAAGTCACCCAAATATACAATTTATTTCCATATCTGGATCACTTAAAGAAATGAGAGTGGGAGGGTATATGGTGAGAAATGGGAGTGGGCGAGGAATTGGGGAAAACTGGGCAGAGAGACAGAGGGATGGGGTGTAGGACGGGATGGAGCAGATCAAGGGGAGAGGACAGAGAAAGGAGAATGGAGTACAGAGCAGGGAAGTGTGGAGACCGAGAGGAGGATTGTTCATTGTCAGCTAACTAGCTCATTAGTGTTGCACAAGGTAGGAGGTGACTGTCCTTCAACACGGGTTCCCAACCTTGAAATTGCATGTAAAATCTTGCACATATGTGTAGGTTTCCACAGAGGTCTTCAGCTTTGTAAATCTGTGACCCCCAAGTAAAGTTGTGAATCATTTACTTCAAATCACAACTCGAAATGACCTTTCTGCCAAAGCTGAAAATGTTCGCTGTTGTATTTCTATATATTTAAGGTTTTCCTTTTTGTTAACTTATTAATATAATAATGTCTTCCTGTAATTGTTATATATGGTTAGTAGCTAGTTAAATCTCTTGCTGGGTCTTGAAATGAACAATGGCCTTTCTAAATATTACCATTGCATTTCAAATGCAATGGTAATATTTAGAATTTTCTTTTCAAATCTTGTCCTTAATTTTGGTTATGTGGTGTATCACATTAATTGATTTGTGGATAACGAACCAACCTTGCATCCCAGGAATAAACCACCCTTGATCATGGTGCATGATCTCTCTGATAAATTGCCGAATTCAGTTTGGTAATATGTTGTCAAATTTTGAACTGACTTGATTAATTGGTGGCTTTAGTGATGGTTAGTTTCTGCCATAACTCTATGAACTTCTATTAATGTTAGTGCATTACATTAAAGTGTTATGTATCCAGTAAGCTTTCAGAACTGTCAGAAATACATTACTCAAGATTGTCACATCATTGATTCTTACTTTAGAACTTTGCTTGGATGGATTGATATATATGTTTTCTATGGTAATCTCATTGGTCTGTAGAGGAATGAGATTTAGTGTCAGTATTAATGAACACTATTTGATTTATTCAATGGAATATGTAAGCATCCATTTTAACCTATGAAATTAGAATTTGGAAGTCTCATATGTGAAACATTTTTTCTAATTTTTCCTTGAATTCCTATAGGAATAAGTTGGTCTGACGTGAATTCTGGATCTTCTCTACTTATTGCTATATTGAATTAGCTTCAGTTTTTTTTTTAATCTGACAAAACATGTCAGACAATTAATTTCTCTCAATAAACTCTGTACCCAATATTACAGCCCCAACCTAAGTTGACTCACTTTAAACTTTAATAATGGAGAATATAAAGTGCGTCAGGTGAAGATTAAGAGAAAGGCTCTGACCATAGAAGTGGGGATGGCAGATTGAATAACAGGTATCACAGAGTCGGGAAGCTGTGTGGTTACCAAGGGTAGAGAGTGTCTTTCTTCCTAAGGGTCTGTGTTCAGACCTAACGGTCTGAAGGTACGCAGCCTCTCTGAATGGGGTAGGTAAAGACTTATGCCCAGCTTCTTAGAAAAATGCATCCACTTCAGAAAGTGTACCAGGCTGGCACATATGTTCTAGAAAATTCATTGGCTATTTCAGAGGCGTGTGTTTGTGGAAAAGGACATGTGTGTTTGGAATGAGATGGGTTTATGAAGTTGAGAAGTGAACAGGGCAAACAGTTCAGTTTCTTAAAAGCACAAGTGAAGGGCTGGCCTTGAATAGGGGGAGGAGCTCCCTCCCCCTGTGAGGATGAATGGAGGAAAAGGGGCTGGATTTATAGGGCTGCATAGGGGTGTGTGAGTACCCAGCCCCTTGTGCTGGAACGCTCCTCATTTTTCTTGTGTGTTGTTTCTTTCCTGCTTGTCTTCCTGCCTCTTCTCCTTGGGTTTATTCTCTGTGTTCCATCTGGAGCCGACACCTGTTGCTCACAGCCTGGCCTAAAGCATCCAGTGCCCCGCCCCCCCCAGGCCCCTCCTGTTCCAGAGCCCCCCCCACCACCACCTCTAGGCTTGGAATCCCCTGCAGCGTCTCCCACCTTTTGTGTCATTCTCTTTTGTGCGTTCTCTGAAAATTGTAGTTTTCTCCTTCCTCCTTTAGAATGTCTTATTCTCTGTACCAGCTGTTGGTTTACTGTTAGCAGCCATTCTTGTATTCTAATATGAACACAGATTTCTTATTTTCAAATATTTTTCTAAGGTCATTTCTAGGAACTTGGGGCAGGAGGGAGAGCCTGCAGCCAGCCTCTACTCAGCTCCCCAGCTTAACCCTGTACCAAGCAGCCCCTCCTTTCCTTTGGACCCTGACTTTCATGGATGAGTACGAAGTTAAGGAACCAGTGGATTTGGGATAAGGATAGAGGTTAGGAGGATTCTGGGTTTGGGAAAAGTAAGGGCAAATGGAATTAGGTGTAGAGTGTTCTTGAGTACTGGGAGGAAGTTCAGAGCATGTGGTTGGTCTCAGAAGAATCGGCAATATGGTTGTAGGTAAGAGAGAGACCGAGGAGACACTAAAGCTTCATGGTGATAGCTTATACTTGACTTACAGTAGAAGACTAAAGATATTTAATTCATTATTGACACTGGGAAAGCATTAACTTTTAGCAATTAATTTGCAAATTCATATGCAGTACTTCGTAGAAGAAAATTAATGTGAGCTTTAATAAAGTTGTCCATTTACTTTGATTAGTAATGCATTTCCATCATCTTAATTTGTGTTTTCTGTTTATTAGGCTTCGATCCTGCCTCTTTCTCTCCTTTCCTGTCTTCTATTAGATGGCTAGCTTTCTTTTTCTCTCCTTTGTGTGTACTTCTCCAGCTGTTTTGGAAGCTATAAATTGTAGAATTTTTAATATTAAAATGTTAACATTTATTCTTTGCTAAATATATTTCTAATAACATTTAAAATTACTCATTACTTTTTTTCTTTTGCCTGAGCAAGGCGAGAACCTTAGCACACCTTAACTACTGTATTCTCCCACCACCCCGTTTTCCTTTTTATGGGAGTGAGAGGATCTAGAATTTCTTTTTTCCTTCCTTTCCTTTTTTTCTTTTTTGAGTAAGGAAAGTTTTATTGATCAATTGATTAAGAGGCACCAACCAAGAAGATGGGAAACCTAATCCTCAAATCCATCTTAAGAAAATACAGAGTTGGCTGCAGTGGGTCTGGAAGTGGTGGCCTGGCCCGGTGCTGGGCTGCCCTGCGCTCCTCTGTGCTGTGCTCGTTGGAGGGAGTGACAGGAAAACGATCTGATATCAGGTAAGAACCCGAGGCAAAAGTCAGTGAAACTGAAAGAGAAATTGGACGTTGCTGTTGGTTCCTTAGTGCCTCTGGATATGGCAGGAAAAGTGAAATGGATCACTGATCCTGAGAAGTCAGTGGTAATAAATAACTTTGAAAAGAGAGAATGGGTCCAGGTGACAGAAAATGAGGACTGGAATTTTTCCTGGATGAGCATGCAAACCATCTGAAATGGCTTTAGTGTCGAAACTGGCTGTTGGCTCTCAGACAGTCATAAGTCAACCATTTTCCAAACCATTATGAACTAACCTGGAGGGATCTGATGGTGAAGAATATGAAAAGATACAGGAAAGAGCTGGAGAAAGAAGGGAGTCCTCTGGCAGAAAAAGATGAGAATGGAAAATACCTCGACCTGGACTTTGTCCCATTTACCTACACGCTGTCTGCCGACTGCATCCCCTGTATAGAGGAGTTCAGGAAAAGCCCCTCCAGCACCTGGATCCTGAAACCTTGTGGCAAAGCAGAGGACAAGGGCATCTTTCTGATCAAAAAGCGCTTGTAATTCAAAAAGTGGTCCTGGGACAGCAAAACATCTTCGTTCGCGTCTTAATTAATCCACTAAGGAAGTCTGCGTGATGTCTCTCTATATTAATAGCCCATCACTAGTCGGCGGGAGGAAGTTCGACATGTGCCTCTGTGTCCTGGTGTCCATGTACTGCCCGCTGCACTGTTACATATGTGTATATAAGCTTGTTCTGTTGCATCTGCACAGTAACGGACACCCCCAGCACCAGCAAGCTGGGCAGCATGTTTGTTCATCTCACCAACGTTGCCATTTAAAAACATGGGGAAGACTGCAGTCACATGGATGGGGGCAAGTGGACTGGGAACAACCTGCGGCTCTACCTAGAGAGCTCCCGAGGCAAGGAGGTGACCCGCAAGCTGTTTGAGGAGACCCAGTGGATCATCATGCAGTCGCTGAAGGCCATGGTGATGGGATGAACAATGACAAATGCTGCTTTGAGTGCTACGGCCATGACATCCTCCTAGAGGATAAGCTGAAGCCCTGGCTGATGGAGGTTAATGCGTCGCCATCGCTTACCTTCAGCACCACCAATGATCAAACCCTTAAGTGTAACCTGATTAATGACACCCTCAATATTGCAGTCCCTAATGGCAAAATTACAGATTGTAAATGAAACAAGTTGCCCCCAAAGGAATTATGAAATTGTGTAAGTTTACGTATGGTTGTGCTGTCATCCTCGTGTGTCTCGGACTGAGGGGTGCCAAGGCCCAACTTGGATTTTCTGGGTATATGTGGACTTGCTTTATGTGGGCAGAGTATTTCATTTATTAATGATGTTATGATGAGTTTCCTACAAATCTCTGATAAAGAATATATACTGCCCTTATCTCCTCAAGCCCCAAAGAGAATTCCTCTAATGCTTAACATGTCTATATGCAAGACAAAGCAGAAGCTATTAGCCTGAAGGCCATGGGAATAAAGCAGGTTTGAACAAGGTGGAGTCTGAGAGAACAATTATTGCATTCTGTTACAATTCTCCCGGGATCTAGAATTTTTGTTCAGTTTTTAAAAATTATTTTAACAGGGGCCGGCCGAGTGGCACAATGGTTAAGAACTGACTTGGGATGCCAGAGGGCCCCGGTTCGGATCCCACATATGAGGGCCAGTGACACTGCCCTCCACAGCTAAGATGCTGAACAACAGCTCAACC
>NW_017731371.1:1091666-1122356 GCF_001890085.2 Hipposideros armiger
ACAACTAGACTGAAGAACAAAATGACAGCAACTTGTCTGTTCCCCTTCCCCTAATTCCCCAGCACTGTTCCCATCCCCCAATTGCCCAATAAAAATCTTTAAAAAAATTATTTTAACAAATACCTTATCAATTTAACAAATAGGTTATCAATAACTGTACTCACTGTTTTTTCCTAAATCCCAATGTTTCAGTCTGAATTTACATTTCATTTGTTGAAGTATAGTTTATTCAATTTTAATCAAGGATCTCTGGGAGGTAAACATTAATCAAGTAAAATTAATTTAAAAAGTCTTAATTTTGCCCATACTCTTGTTTAATACTTCAGCTCCATTCACAAGTCTGAGTTAGCAGTCATATTTTATCAATATTTTAAATATATTATTACACCATCTTCTGGCATCCGTTGTTGCTGATAAGAAGTCTGCAGTGAGCTTAATTGTCATTTTTCTGTAAATGATCTGATTTTCTCTCTTAATAGCTTTTAAGGCTCTCTTTACTGTCTCAGCATTTTCACTACAGTATGTCCAGGAGAGAATTAATTTTCATTTATCCTTTTTATCGCTTTGTGCTTTTTTTTGTCTAAGGTCTAATGTCTTTATTGAACTCTGGAAAATTATCAGAACTTAGAACTACTTTTAGATGTATGCAGAGGTTTCTCCATCTATCCTCCAAGCCCATTTTTTCATACTTTTATGTCCTTATCTTTCTGGTTGTGTTCTAGGTAATTTCCCAAGATTTCTCTTCCACTTCAGTAATTCTCTCTTCAGCTTTGTCTGATCTGTTGTTTAACTGAAGCACCGAGTTAGTAATTTCACTGACTATATTTTCATAGATAAGATTTATATTTGGTTCTTTTTAATGTCTATCTATGTATATTTCACTTGCTCTGCTTTGGTTTTATAATTTTTTATCTTTTGTAATGAATGTTATCTCTTCCTTTATCCCCTTGAGTATGTTAAGTGTTCTTTAAATTTTTCAGATTGTTCTATTATTTGCATTTTCCCCCCAATCATTTTTTTGTTGATTGTTCTCATGTGTTTTAGAGTTTTAGTTTGCAGACTTACTTTGAGAGTCTATCTTCCTTCCACCGCTTGTACCATCGTGTCTAGTGGTTGGTGGACTCCTATCCACTCTGCCATGCCCCATATTACTTGCCTCCAGTTTAGTCTGGGCTGCTATCACTTACGGAGAGACACAGTATTGCACAGGCACATAGCATAGCTCCAGTTGTCTGGAGCCTGACAGCCTGAGTACAAATTCTGATCACTTGTGTGTTATCTTGGGCATATTATTTCACATTTCTGTGCCTCAGTTTCTCATCTATCAAATGAATGGTAGTATGTACCTTAAACTATTGTTTTGATGATTCAGTGAATTAGTTCTCAGAAGTGTGTCTGGTCAAGCATAAGCACTCAGATATTCTAATATATTGGTAATATAGAAGATCCAGATGGAGCCAACAGGATTTTTGTCAATACCTGATTGCTTGACTGCATCAGTTATCTTCTGCTGCCTTGGATATGCAGCTGTATTTAAGCTGCAGCTCTGGGTAACAGTCTGCAGTTTCAAGCAGTGGGTGATCCTGGTTCCCCAACCCTGTTCTCTCATTATGGACTTTTGATTCCCCTTACACCACCCAAAATCAACTACCATCCCCCTATGGCTGCATTTGGTCTTGGAGTTTAGCAAGTTGCAGATGCAGTAGAACCAGAGGGGATGTTTTTAACTGAATGTTGAAATAATTTCAAATGTACAAAAAAGTTTCAAGAATGATACAAAGAATTCTCATTTCTGTTTAACCAGATTCACCAATTTTTAACATTTTGCCACTTTTCTCTCCCCGCCCCCTCTTTGTCATATATTTATGATTTTTTTTCTGAACCATTTGAGAGTAGGTTGCATACATTATACTTTTTTACCTCTCATTTTTCAATGTTTATGTCCTAAGATGATTCTTGCCTGAATAGGAGGTTTTTGTTTTTTTAAAGATTTTATTGGGGAATTGGGGGGAGGGGAACAGCGTTGGGGAATCGGGGAAGGGGAACAGACAGGTAGACAAATTGCTGTTTTTGTTCTTCAGTCTAGTTGTGGAGGACGTCGCTTCACTGGCCCATGTTGGTATGATCATTGTGCTCTTCCCGGGTGAGGCAATTGGTCGCCGGTTGTTGGTCGGCCGCTCCCAGCAGCTCCCAGCAGCTCACACCGGCTGCCGGCTGCTCACGCTGGCTGCCAGCTGCTTACATAGCTCACGGCAGCCCACTGCAGCCCCACTTCAGCCTACGCCGTCGCCTGCGATTCACAGCAGCCCAGCTCCAGGTTGAGCTGTTGTTCATCGTCTTATCTGTAGAGGGCAGTGTCACTGACCCTCATATGTGGGATCCGAACTGCAGCCCTGCTGCTCAGAGCTGGTGCTCCCAAGCGAGCTCTTAACCAACTGAGCCACTGGGCCGACCCCTGAATAGGTTTTTACTATGATGTTGGCAAACTAGAGACTTTCTGCCTCCATCATTTTTTCTTTGTAAGGAAGAGGTTTTGCTTTAAGGGGATTTTTAAAGAGTGAACTTATAGCCCAGACCTGACCATTAAGTTCCCAGTGTTATCCTTCCTTTGATCATAATTGATTATTTTTAAGGAAATGAACCTTAGATGAGCAGTGAATTTAAGGATAATCCTTTTTGTACCTATTAGAAACATTAATCAGTTTAAATTTTATCTCTTTAATAGCTTTCTGCAAGAATTATAAAGTAAAATTTAAATAATGCAAAAGTGTGTGAAATAAAAACTAAAAGCCTCTTTTCTTCCCTTTTTCTTACCTCTCAGGTAATATTTTGGTTTATGCCCCTCCAAACAAAAGTGGAATCAGAGCATAAGTATTATTCTGCAAATTATTTTTCAAATTGTGGATTTACACATCATATATTCTTGACCTTATGAAACTTTACCCAACACTTTTTACCTAAGGATATTTTTTTCTGTTTGAAATTGTTCAAGAATGTTAACTTTAAAATGCTTATTTTATTTATTTTAATATTATTATATCCACTGATTGGTGGATAACTTTAAGAACTCTCTAGGTAAATGTTAAGTAAAAAAACAAGTTACCAAATGCTATGTATAGAAGACCATTTGTGGGGAAAAGTACCAAATCAGTTTTATTTTTGTACGTACGTACATACCGAGTTGATAATCATAATTACCTCTAGGGAAAGTACTGTTTTAGGGGAGAGAAAATACAGGAATTTTAACTTTGTTTTGTTTGCATTTTGTTACAGTGATAATTTATCTTTATAAATTATAATAAATAAAGTAAAATACAATTCATGTTTTTAAAGTATGAGTTTTGCATTATTATCTCAAATTTTCAGTTGTCTCCTCCCACAATTATTGGTATTCCAGCAATTATGCATTCCTCCACCCTCCTCCCCACCCCAAAAAGGCTGTCGTTATTCTGAAGAATATTACTAGATGTTCAAGTTTTATTAATAATTTATATATACACACTCATTTTTTTCAAACTCTTATTGTTATGTTCAGCTATATTATTCAAATAGATTTTTGGGGCTAGCCAGGAAAATTAATGTTTTTGTGAAGAAATAGGTTGTGAGTGTTAGATATTGACTTGTGGGCAAACATAAGAACAAAAAGTATGTGTGTAAGTTGGAAACTGTCTGGTCACCAAAACGGTGCTTCTGTTAGTGAAAGGAATTTTAAGTATGAGAATATGAGTGTTGTGAGGTCAAAGGCATAGCATAGTGAGCACGTACAAACAGTGAGGTAGACATTGCAGCTGACATTTCTTTTTGCTTCTTACCCCCTTCTGCCCCCCCAAATGATTAATTTTGAAAAAATGTAAACCTACAGAAATATTGAAAGCATAGTACAAGGAGTATTTATATTCACTCAGATTCACCATTTGTTAACATTTGGCCACTTTTGCTTTGTATTTTCTCTCAGTGTTTCTTGCTCTACATACACCCCCCCCACACACACATAAACACACGCCCACCCACCACACACTTTATTTATTTTTCTTAGATGAACCCTTTGAAAGTAAGCTGCACAGTTACTTTCACCCCTAAATTACAGCATATCACTCCTTTGACCCATTGGTTGACTAGACTAATGATCTTTGCCCGAATAGCTATTACATTGGGGTAGTTGCAAAATGGTGGCTTGCTAATTGTATCATTACTTCCACATTTACTAACTGGCATTTTTCTGTAAAGAAGAGCGTCTCCCCTTCCTACTTCCTCCCTACAGACCCGGATTTTTTTTTTTTAATTAAAAGGTTTTTTTTGTGTGTGTTGTCATTATTCTTTTTAAGGCCCAAATTGTCCTTTATTTGCCCCATGGAACTCCTTCAAGTTGGCTCCTGCGGGTTTTTTTTTTTTTAAGATTTTATTGGGGAATCGGGGGAAGGGGAACAGACAAGTTGCTGTCCTTTTGTTCTTCAGTCTAGTTGTGGAGGACGTCGCTTCACTGGCCCATGTTGGTATTATCATTGCGCTCTTCCTGGGTGAGGTAGATCTGTCACCGGCCACTGGATGGCCACTCACGGCAGCTCACAAAAGCTCACACCAGCTGCCAGCCAGCCCCCAGCCAGCCCCACTGCAGCCTACACTGTCGCCGGCGACTCACGGCAGCCCAGCTCCAGGTTGAGCTGTTGTTCACCATCTTAGCTGTAGAGGGCGCAGCGTCACTGGCCCTCATGTGGGATCCGAACCGGGGTCCTACTGCTCAGAGCTGGCGTCCCAAGCCAACTCTCAACCAACGAGCCACACGGCTGGCCTGGCTCCTGTGTTTTTTTGACGTGATCCCATTTGTCTTTGATCACTGTTTCTTGCTTTCTGACCAAAAAGATATGCGGAGTCACCTTGTAGTTTCCCAATTCTACACTTTCCCAAGGACCTCTGCTTCCTTTTATTGGGGAATGGTATCTAGAAACCAAGATCTGGATGCTAGGCATATTATGGTTTATCATTGCTACTAGACCCTTTCAGTAGATACAACTAAGAAATGTAGTCAAATGTGTGTGTGTATATATTCATATATGTGTGTGTGTGTGTGTGTATAGAAACTTGGCTATATTTCTTAGTTTTATATATATATATATATATATATATATATATATATGCATATGTATATACAGAGGGTGCCAAAAATGTATACACATTTTAAGAAAGGAGAAACTATTAAAATTCTTAATACTCAATATACAAGTATACCGATAATAAAGATGAATACAAGTCACGTTTGATTTCTGCAGTTACAAGAGGTGCTCAAAGTGGTTACCATCAGCATAATTTTAATAGTTTTTTCCTTTCTTAAAATGTGTATACACCTTTTTTTTTCACCTTCTGTATATATATTTAGAAGTATGAGTATATACACATTTTACATTATGATTACGTTTCATGTATTTCAAGACCAAAATTATTCTAACAGTGAATCTTCTAAATAAAATTTGCAACTTTTATGGAATCCTTTTTGTCTTAAAATAATGTCCTATTATGTTTGTGTGGTCCGAGTACTGTGTTCAAAAGTTACTTGAATGAATTATTTACTTTGTGTTGTTACATGAGGAATTTAACACATAGTTAGGTTCTTTTCTCTATTTTCAATTTGTGGGTGTTTTTTTCTATATTTTAATTTAATATAAACGTATGAATATATAGAACTGATCTGGTTCAAAGCTATATAAAAAGGTATTTTTGGAAAAGACTTGCTCCTCTTGCATCTTATGTACATATCTATAGATAGCTATTTTTTGTTAGGCTCTGGTTTATATTTGTGTTTTTCTTTTGTACACACTCATTTATCCCTAATATATCTCCATCTCGTATTATATGTCCATTTCTTATTTTTCCTTTCATAATAAGTAATATATATAATCTTCCTTGATTATCGTTTTCAGTCTTTATACCCTAGAAAACACTCCGTATGAGTTCAGAAGTATCCTCCTCATTTGTAGTTGTTACATGGTACTTCATTGAGTGGTTATACCATAGTTTATCAACGAGTCCCTTTTGAATGTGCATTTGGGTTGCTTTCGGTATTTTGAGCGTACAAACAATGCGTTCACAGCAAAATTTGTTTTATGAGCAAATGCTATGGACAAGGCATTGTCTTAGTATTGCTTGGTGATCTAGTGAAGAGTAAGTGTATTTTCTGCCCTTTTAGTGCTTAGAGTCTAATGGAGGGAAGTTTTCAGAAGTGGGCTCGGAAGAGAAGTGGACACTGCCCAACAGTGTAATTTAGATGTTCTCAGTAATTCTGAGTATTTGACTGCACATTTTCATCGAAGCAGGATGAGATAAATATAGAGGAAAACATATTATCTTATGTATTCCAAGTCTAGCTTCCAAGTAAAAATAAAAAGAAAACTTTCAAGGTAAATACTCTTCAATATATCAATGTTTAATAAATTTATTGAACTACAAGTGCTAGGTTTCATGAAATCGTTTTAGTTTAACAGCACTTTTGAAAGGTAAACTATAGTTAGGGAAATTTTTCTCTTACTGGTCCTATTCAGCAAAAACAATAAGTCTGTGTTTTTTTAAATAGTTTTTTAACTTTATATCTAATTTTCATTCCTGCCTAATAAAAACAAATATAGGTTACACACCCATTTATGATTTGGAGGGACTAGTTACTCTGGTTTGCAGAGAATTTGCTTGATTTTGAAATACTGTGTTTAGAGTCACAGGTTTAATGGATAGGACATCAAAATTCCTTTTTAGTGCCATGCATTTATTGCATGGTATTACAGAATATTTAATGTAGACATAGAAGCCTGTTCTGTATATGTTGGGATTCATCGCAAATTATGAGCAGTGTGTTTATCCATATGTGATGATTACTATTTTGGTTTTTGGTTTGTGGTTACACCTGGACTAAACAAAGGGAATTTAGAAATTGAGCACATGGATTCCTTGGTTACAGTTTTCTAGCTGACTCTGAGCAGTATTTGGCCTCTCACTTCTGAGTTCTCCTTCCTCATTGTGTAGGTTTGTCCTGCCCCTATATCTGCTCCATTGTCTGTTCCCACCTTGACATTCATTCTGCAATGGTCAATTATCCAAACCCTCTCAATATTCATTTTCAGAGAAAGTTTCAAATAAATACTCTGTTTATCTGAATGACAGTTTTGTAAATCTTGTTAACTTGTTTTAAGGATAGTTCCATTTTATTGTAATTAGGCAAAACAACACGTACAACCCTGTGAAAATTATACAGTTTTTAATAATTGTGTAAGACATGGTGTTCTTTTATTTCATCATGTATTAATGTTTTCCCCCCAGTTGCTTTCTCATAATTATTTTCATATTACTATCTTCCTTTTATGGTACTGAATTTTTAAGGGTTCCTGTAATTGTGAATAACCCTAGCATGCTACTTTGCTTTCCATAGATAACATTTTAAAATAATATAAATCCTGTTTATTTTTCAGCTTTTAGAATCAATTTATGGACAATGAGTGAAAACTTGATGATGGTATCAAAACAATATAAGTGTTCGGAATTTTTGACAGTATGAGAGTAAAAGAGTAGCTGATGGGTGGTGGAAGGAGGTGACAGTAGGTTCAGGGAGAAGTTTAAAAGTAATTAGGATCTTACAGAGAGTTATTTAAAGTTAGAAAACCAGTAGAAGAACTAAAAATGGAATAACTCTCGTATATGGGAAAGGGGTAAGCAGAGTGGGGAGTAATATAATGAGCTAAATTCTCGTCTTTCATGTGGGGGTCACAAGGTAGTTATTAAGGTTCACAAATCAAGAAGTGAAAGAATATGCATGTTAATCTAGTTCTGGAGGTAACTACTACAAGATCTAAAAATAGAAACATTTAGAAGGGGCTGCCTCTGGGTTAGAGCAGGGAACTATTGCTTTAGCTTATAATGACTTCTCTATACATTTGATGTGTTAGTATATACACAAATTACTTAAAGAAGTTTTAATGTATATTTGTAATAGAAAAGTTATAAGACAGAAGTATTATAGAGGAGAAAAACCTAGGGAATAGATTTAGCCGTTAACTTCTTCATGATTAACTTATCCCCTTTTTATTAATTTTAGGCAAAACACGATGTCATCTTTAATGGACTACATTACAGCCAGGTTTAAGTGTCAAGTCCTTTACTGATGGAGAGTTCACTGCTGTTCAGATTTAGGAGTCAGCCCCTCGTGATAGTTCACACCATCTCATATCCCACACCTCTGGGTCTTGGTGACTTGACACAGAGCCCCACTTGGGTTGTGTTCCTTGTGTTAAAGGCCCTCAGGTGGGGTATCACCTGTCACCCCTGTCAGGGGAGACTTGCGCAAACCCTGTTCCACAACCACCAGCAGTCACTCCTTTGCCAGGTCAGCGTGCCCTGAGTCAGCATTGTCCCTGCCACTCTCACCATGCCTTGCCAGCTAACCAAAGAAAATCTCCCCTTCTCCTTATTTGAGCCAACAAAGGGCTGTTTTCAAAGTAAATTTCAGTCCAAAACAAAGGGAATGACCAAATACACAAGGAGAAAATGCAGCAGGACAGAAATAGTTGAGGTTATGAAGCAGAGTTGTTTGTTTTTTTGTTAATCTAGGATAATAAGGCTACTGATCTTTTAATTTCCCTCCTTTGCACCCGTGGCAGACATTGCTAATTGATCCCAGCACTCTTTTCTGTTGGCTCATCCTTGGAAACCTTAGCAGCACACTGTAGCCCTCCTAGTCAGTCCTATTTGGCATGTAAGAAGGCATATCCTCTTTTTAAGATAATTACATTCTGTCAACAAGTTGACTTCACAGACAGAACTTACCATGCACATATTCATAACATTCTGTTTCGTTCCGCCTGACTGAGGCCTATTTGGTTGCCGCTGGCTAAGGGTGGGTCTGCTCTCATAGCTTGGTGACCTCCATGGCAGCCACCATTCCTGTCAGAAACCTCCCGTCCTGTCCCAAACCCTTCCATTTCTATTTGAAGGTTAGACCACCTATAGTTTTCCAGATTTCTGATTGATGCTCTACTGACTTACCCATATTTTTTCCACCTGCTTCATCTAGAGTTTATTTCTATCCCCACGGCCAAATTCAACAACAGCATGTATACAGTCAGGAAAAAAAAAGTCTTGTAAGTCTTGCCTTGTTTCTGTGATAGACCACAGCTTATTTATAATAGGACGCAGCTTATTTATAATGGACCACAGCTTGTTTATAAAGCAGCTCACTCCTCCCAACTACTATTTTCTTGGTTTATATGATTTTTAAAAATTATCACGTTATGTGACTGCCCTCAACCAAACTTATTGACTTTAGTGAGGTCTGAGGTTTAATTCCAACCACCAAAAATAAATGCTTATGGTTTTTGGAAAATGTAAAACGAACACTTAAGTAAAGCCTTCAAAATCCTGTGTGTTTCAGTCACATGGTGCTCAGTAACTTGAAATTGAAAAACTGGAATGTGGCCTTTCCTCTAGCTTATTTTATTTCTAATATTAGATCAATACAGCATTATGGAATATTGTACTTAACTGTCATTTAATATGAGGCACATGAACACATGTATGTCTGAGGTCTCTCTGCCTATGTTTGAATTTTCCTATCTTGTCTTCATTGTCTCATCAGTATGCCAGTAGGTGTCACTGTGTACATTAAATGGAAATCAAAGATGTCATTAAGTGCATTTCCAAAATTAAGCATCACCATAATTTTTTTTTCAAAAAGAGAGCTCCCAACAGTAAGTAAGAACATTTTTACCTCTTCTTTTTTTAAATTTAGAAATATAATCTTCTTAGGCTATTTTAAGAAAACTTGACAGCATTTTTTCTCTTCCCCATCCTACTATCTGATTACTTTATCTGAGCTCTTAAATACATGTAACATTATCTGTTTGAGGTGAAGTCAAGAATCGGAAGACAACATATAGCCTAACATATTAAATTGAAAGAATGGGTCATTTTGCACTTGGTATGTCATTCTCCCATCATAGAACTTTGTTGCTAGAAACTGTTTTGCAGGAAGGAGTAGGACTTTCTCACTCCAAATATTTAGTTGTGACAGTATTAGAGTATTTTTAAAAAATCTCTTAAGATGCATTGACTAAATCTGTGTGCTGAAGCACATAGACATTTGCCACCTGAAGATTTTTTTTAACAAGTGTTTTTAGATACAGTACATTTTTATTATTTTATTTAGGAAATCTTCAGATGTCTAAATTTTTCTGTAATAGAAGAAACTGTTTACTGATGATGTTTCCAATAATATTAGTGGACCTTGATTGTTTAAATATATGAGACTTTTTCTATGGGTTCATTTTTTTGCTCACTACTCAAAAAAGTGAAAGCAGTTGACTCTTTGTCTTCTATCACTTTTGGGGTGGGGGGGAACCAAGATACTTATTCACTTATAAGGCTTTGCTATTAAGATTAACAGTATCATGGAATGCTTTCATCAGTTTAGTAATATAATTCGAGGCTGTACACATGTTCTGGAAAGCGCTGTGTGTGTTTGTGTGTGAAGATTGCATTCTGTTGTCTGAAATATTTGTGTGATTTTTTTTTCCATTCAGTAGAAAGTTGATATTACTTTCCTGCATAATGACTTAGAGAAGCTCCACGGTGACCGAAGTGTACCTGTGTGAGACGTTTGAGCATAGGTGTGCACCTGCAATGTCAGAGTTAAACTGTCTTTGACCTTATTTTCCCTGATTTGCAGAAATCAAAATGGAGGTGTGTTCTAGCTGATGGCAAGGGGAAAATTGGCTGCAAGACATAATACATATGCAATTAAAATTCATTGGGGCTTACTCAAAATTCCTTTCCATTTATATGTTTTTCAGTTAATAATTAAACTCTAGACCCTGCAGCCAGTGTTACAGTGCAGTGGGCCACGGGCCTGGCATCAGAGGGATGGAGCTCCCGCCAGTCCATCAGCAGCCCCAGTTGTGTGTTTATGGGTAGAGCTCAGAGTTTTAGTTCCCTGGCCTGGGAAGATGGAGACAAGTATTGTCGTGAAGGTTAAATATGGGTTTAGTTGAATCAATAACATTTTGTTTCTTAAAAGAAAAAGTGAGATCAAAGTCAATATGGAAAAAATGTAAACATCTGTTCAAGCTTGACGGTGGGTAGATGTGTCTGTTTTCAGTGTTTTCTACCAAGAGACTCTGATCCAGTTGATCTGGTTGGAGGCCTGGACATGGATATTTTTAAGCTGTTCTGTGGATCATGAATGTGCAGCCATAATTGAGAACCATTGGTGAACTAGGCTTCTTGTTACAAAGCGGCCCAACCACATGTGGTTGGTTGGCAGTTAGTTCTCCAATCAGAATCCAAGAATTGGAGTCAGAGAACTTGTAAGTGTTCCCCGTCCTTGGTGGGGGTAGGATGGCGGCCAGAGGCTTACAGTGTGCCTGCATTATTGGTGGTGGGCTGTCCTGGCCATTTTTGGGAGCCACTTTTTTTTAGTGTTGCCCATGATTTGAAAGCTTGGCTTTTTGTCCTTTCCTTTGGGTTAACTTGCACCACCTGCTACCAGCCTCCAGCATGAGATCTGTGCCTCCCCTGAAGGAGCCTAGCCTGCTCTGCCTTCTCACTGCCGTAGTCTTCAGCCTCCCCCTGGCTGGGGAATCACAGTGACTTTGGAGTTGAGTAGTAAGTACCTTCCTGTTGGTAGGGTTCTGGCAACAGAAGTGCCAAGGACAGGGTTGGCGCCGGCTTGTAGCAACAGTAGCTTGAGTGAACTGCTTTAGCTATCACGAAGTCAATGGAAATGTAGTCTATGCATTAGAAAGTATGTTTAAATTTCAGTTCTGTGTGGCCATATGGGTATCCAGTGGTATTAGAAAGCGTAACTGGAGAAAGATAAAATCTTACCTGTCAAAGAACCAAGAGCCATAGTTTTATTTTCTTACTAATATAAGTATTGCTCCTTTTTTAGAAGGAAAATGACCTAGATATTTTAAAAAGACAAAATATTGTTGTGTAAAGTACTATGCCATAGTACTTAAGGTTTGGATTTCTTGAATTATAACTTGTTTTCTTTACATCTAACAAGTGTTTAGTGTGTTCCTGCTTTATGCCTTGTATATGGTTGACGCTAAACAGAATGTTGAAGAAATATATAAAATGCAATTTCTTTCCTGCAGGAATTTTTAGGCAATTTGAAGAGATTTAGTTACAACAACAAAAACTAGCATATAGTTAGGAACAAAATACAGAGATAATAAGTGGTCTTGGCATTCAGGGGAAATCAGCCTGGTCCAGAGGGGCTGACATGCAGCAGCTATGTAGGCATCCAAGGCCTGCTGCTGCTCAGGTTCTGGGTTTGTCGCTCCTTGCTGTCTTTGTCCCATACTCTACTCCAAGGTTTGCCTCGGCCTCTGACTCTTGACTTTGTCTCCCGTCATTGCGCATTGGACGTCACAGATTTATCTTCTAGGATCTGACCCTCCATCCTCTCGCTGGGAGTGCCTTGCACACTTGTTCCTATTCTGTCTGACCTTAGCCTCCCGTGCCCAGCTGATGCCTGCTCCCAGGACCACCTACCGCAGTGGCCCATTCAGAATTCCTCAGTCCTGTCTTGCTTCCTATATGGTGTCTCCATCTGGACATCCCGTAGGTTCCTCCATTTCAGATGTCTGAAACTATTTACCTGAAATACCTATTGTCTCTGCCCCCTGCCAACAGTCTCCTCCACTTTCCTGTGTACTCATGGTGGCAGTGCCACCTCACCCTTCTGTATAGTAGGCTGTCCTTTGCTATGTCCCTCCATGCCTCTTTTGAATTTGCCTTTCAGCATGTTTCTGCTGCCTCTTGGTTGACTGTAGTCCGAAGGTCGGACTTGTAGGCATGGTTAAGAAAAGCCCCTTCCCAGTCATGTCCTAGTCTGCTTCTCCGACATCCTCTCAACTACTTGCCCCTCCCTTTATCTCCCTTTGCCCAAGACTTAGCCAAGTTTCAATTCATACCAGTTGGTTAATGTTGCATAGATAAATCATGTCAATTCTGGATCTCTATCTTGTACTTACTGCTCCCTCGTCCAGGAGTGTCCTCAGTCTCTCTGGGTCCATGTCTGCCCTCTAAACAGAGAACTCAGTACCTAGTTCAGAAACTTGCTTGTCTGGGAATCATAGCCAGACTGCCCCAGATGGAGCTGGTCACACTCGCCTCTGCACCTTTAATGTGCTGTGCATAATGTACCTAATGCCTATCTATGATGTATACCAACTTGGGTACTGCGTTACAATGATCTGAACAAATCCATTTGCTCCCTGGTCCTTGAACTCTGACCTGCAGATTATGGTCCATGCATCCAGTTACCTCCTGCACACTGGGCACCTATACAGCGTGCAGCTTGTCTCTGTTGGGTTAAAGAAAGGCCATGTTGCATGGAGTTTTAAAACCTGGGAAGTTTTTGGCCGTGGATTTAATGTTGAGTTTTGTTTCTTTTTTTTTTTTTTTTAAGATTTAAAAAAATTTTTTATTGGGGAATTGGGGGAAGGGGAATAGACAAGTTGCTATCCTTATGTTCTTCAGTCTAGTTGTGGAGGATGTCGCTTCACTGGCCCAAGTTGGCACCATCATTGCACTCTTCCCGGGCGAAGCATATCAGTCGCCGGCTTCTGGACGGCCGCTCACAAGCGGCTGCTGGCCGCTCACGCTAGCTGCTGGCTACACATGGTAGCCCATGGCAACCCACCTGCCATCGCTGGCGACTCACGGCAGCCCAGCTCCAGATCGAGCTGTTGTTCAGCATCTTAGTTGTAGAGGGCAGTGTCACTGGTCCTCATATGTGGGATCTGAACCGGGGCCCTCTGGCATCCCAAGCCAGCTCTTAACCAACGCACCATTCTGCCGGCCCGAGTTTTGTTTCTTAATTATCTTTACATTTTGGTTTGTTGCAGTGTATCTGCCCTATGCACCTGAAATTTAAAGCATTGCTCTGTGACTCTGTTTGAGAAGAGAGAGCATGTTTCTGATTTTTTATACTTTTGATAACCTCTGGCTCTGCTACGTTTATGATGATGTTCCCTATGGTGGGCTACTGTTTCTAATTAAAATACTCCATTTACTACACAGATACATTTTGGTTCTCTTCCTTTCCTAGCTATGCAGTATTTTTCAATAGCTACATTAAGAGATGTATACATAGAATACATATTAAAACTAAAAACGCAAATTTATGAATGTCATGTCTATTTAGTCCTAGAGTTAAATGGCACAATAGGGGTTGGAGACCATATGTGTGTTTTCTGTAGCCCTTCTGAACTCTTGGATTATATGGGTTCAGTTTAACATAGAAAGAAAAGCTTGAGAATGATAGGTTATCGAAGTAAAGCAGTCACCCAATAGAATGTCTCGTCTTTTCAAAAAAAAGAAAAGAAAAAATTATATACGTATATTATTTTAAAATTATTTCAAGGTCATTAAATGCCCAAATGTCATTTTTACAAATCTAAACTTACATGCTCCTAGGTTTTTAAAAAATTGCCTTATAGTTACAGCTTTTGTCCATATTTTATAGACTCTTAAATTATTGATAATTTACATACTCATCAGATAATTTGGCTTCATATGTTTAATCCTGTTCAACATGCTGTTTAAAATGAACTCTATGACCAAGGGAACACAGAGAGGAAAGTGCAATGTTTCTCATTGATAATAAATCTGAGATTAGCTTCTCTTTTAACTTTGACTTAAACTCCATGGAGTTTAACTGGAAAAAATGCCACTGCTTTGGGTCGTGTGCCCATGTGGAAGAAGACAGCCTGGGACCCCAGGCACGCTTGCAGCATTTACCCAGTCACTCCATCGTTGGCTGCTCGGGGCCTGGTGAGGGTGTTGGCTCCCAAGAGTCATTCTAAGTGAATCTGTAAGAACATAGACGTTTCAGTTGAGAAAAGTTCTAAGTCCTTAATGTCCTCAGTGGAAGAGTATGTTAGAACATATTGTGTCTTTATAACCCACACACACTCTGGCTGTATAGATGTGAAACAGGACTTAAAGTAGGCTTATTTGATTTCAAGAGTTGCTTTTTGGTTGTTAGGCAAGGATCCTGATTTCATTCTGAGGTTGTCATCAGTGGGTGGAGAATGGACGGAGGTGGGAGAGTGGGAGGTGGGTGTGTGGAAGGGTTAGTTCCTGACAGATGGTTCGTTCTCCCAGTACATGTGAGAGGTCCCACCACCCATGAGAAGCAGTCTGTGATTTGAGATCGTCATTGTGTGGATGAGGGGTGGCCTGTCTCAGCCACTCAGCAGGAGGTTCGGGAAATACAGGCACTCTAGGTTCTCTGTATCCATTTATAATAAAGCATCCCAGCTTCTCCTGGGAACACCTGTTTGGAGGTCTGCCCATGTTCCTGAGCACTAGCTTAACGTCCTTCTCACTTTCCACCTCAGCTATTACTCCTATCTATAAAATTATGTTTGTATTTATGGTTTTCAGATTCAGAAATATTACTTAAGAAGTCAAGTTTAGATGAATTTTACCTGACCATTTACTGCCTGCCTTCTTAAACTCAGTCTCCCTCAGTTGTGTTCTAGTCCTTTGAGGTGTGAATGTCTCAGGAGTAATCATTCAACCAAAGTTAAGGACCTACTATGTGGCAAGGTCTCCATTAGGCACTGGAGATGGAGTAACAGCTAAGTCAGTTAGAAGATATGTATATAAAAACAAATACATATAAAACAATGAACCACAAACACATCACGTATATAGAATAAGCTGTAAACCACAGAACTGGCATGGAGTTGGGGGAGAGGGGGGTTTCTCTGCATTCTTAGGGTGGCCACAGAACTTATTCAAACTGAACATGAAGATAAAAGGTGGTGGCATTGATCAGTGTATTGGGATAACAGTGGTAAACCTGGGCCATCTGGGGACAGCAGGGTGCAGGGGTCACTCTCCCCCTGTCACCGCACACCTGGCTTCCCCTGGGCTCCATCACACTGCCCAGTCTATTGTCTGTCACTGTGCACCTCACAAAGCTATAGTTAACAGTTGCCATGCGCCTTATTAATTGTGAGTACAGCAGTGTGGGTCTTATTGGAGACAATTTTCGGTTTCCATTTAGGTGTGGGACACAAAATGTGTGAAGCAAAAAGTATTTGGAAAATCACATGTGGCCTGTGATTTAGGAGCACTGAGTTTCCAAGTGCCCTAAGACATACATTTTGGTCTGGGTGATCGAAAAAGAATTTATCCTAGTGATCTCAACATACAGAAAGAAAAAAAAAGGAGAAAACGAAGCTGGAGCGTTTTGTATGATGTGATGTGTAAAGTGGCAAAACAGTACTTCTAACATGTTTGAAGTAGACAGAGTAAATACCTTTCTGCTTTTCTGTTACTTTTTTTTATTACGTCAGTGGTGCTATGAGAAAAAAAGCCAGAAGCTACGCTAGACACACCCTCGTTCAGACCTCCCTGACCTCCCCCAGGAGACCTGACCTGTGCCGGCAAGGCCTCCGAAGGGCGCGTGACCAGGGTGTGCGATCCCTGAGCGGCTCCCGCCTGTGCTGGCTGGGCCATGGGGACCCTGTGAGGGGAGACTTGGCCTCTGTCTTCAATGAGCCTCAGGTGTGAGGGGGAGACCCACATGTAAAGCAGGTAAATACGCTTGAGCAGTGTTACTGGAGCCCAAAGGACAACAGTCATCTCTGCCTGAAAGAACGAAACGGGACCCGGGTGAGGTGGGGAAGGAAAGCTTTTGGCATGAAGGAGGCTGCGAAGTGGGTCTGAAAACCTCTTGCTCAGTCTCCATGTTTTCCTTGTTTATGTATGTTTTTTTTTTCTTTCCCTTTCTCCCCATTTCTTTCTTTTCTCTATGCACCCTCTGCCTTGAGTTTCTCCTGTTTGTATCCTTTTAATTTTTTTTAATCTGAAAGTCTGCCTAAAGAGATGGGAAGAAATGAATAATGACAAAATTGATTAACCATTTTCTTAGTGTCAGATACTATGCGAAGCACTTTCCATACATCATCTCATTTGCTCCTCAGAGTAATTCCTTAAGGTTTATGAGCTGTTAGTATCTCCTTTTATAGATGAGAGGTTAAATAACTTGATGGGGGGCCGGGGCGCGTCACGTAGTAGATGGGAGGGAAAGGATTTGAACCCTTCACCCTGCCCCACTCCTGCCCAGCCAGTTTACTGTGTCTGCGTTCCCTGTGTTTGGATACAGGCCACAGGTGCTACAGGAGATCATTTCAGTGGTGCCTCCACCTTAGATAATATTGATCTACTAGGGAGAAAGTTATTCCCTTCACTTATCTTTAATCCTATACCATTTCCCCTACTCCCCTAGGAAATTCATCAAAAGTTTTAACTTGGCTTTACTTCGCTGATCTCTCTTCGTTAAGCCTCAGAAGCTTCAACAAGAAACAGAATTTTAACATGAGTATTTCATTTTATACCTTAAGTTTTCTTTACATTTTATTGGAGTAACAAAGGCTATTTAAGGAAAAATATTAAGTCCAGATAGGATGCAGATCTGGCCAGGTTGAGAAGTGCTTTGGGAATGTATAATTTGGGAGAACACTCCTGCCTCAGAAGAGGAATTACAGAGAAAAGATAAAAGCGAAACAACCCTTGAGGGTAAAGGTTTAGCATTTTCCCCTCTGGGAGTCAGAGAGCGCTGGTAATTCTGTCCCATTTGCTGCTTTTTCCTTTTCTTATTTGTGGCAAAATATTAGGAATGTCTCTGGCTTCACGATCCCTGTGCAAGACAGGTACTGACGTGTAACTTTATAGTTCTCTATCTGCATTGGCAGTGGAAATGGGAAGAGGTTAAAATTGTTATCTTTTTAACTAATGGGAGCAATTTGTATGCAGGGGTCCCTAATCTGGTATTTTCATTCTTAGAAGTAACTAAATTCTCCCATTTATAAATAAATTTCGAGTGTATCTCAGTTTATCATTTTTTGCTTGTTTATTTTCCTGACCATGTCACACGAATCCAAAAAGTGCCTATTTAAACTTCTTTACATAGTAGTATAAAAGTTTTAAACTGAGCAGCAATGGCTCACTAAGTGGTAATTCTTTTTTTTTTTTTCCTTTTTTAAAGGACAGCACAATTAGATTTTAGTAAGATTGAGATTTCAGTGTCTCTTGGTCTATTTGTCAGGACAGGTTCACAAGTAGTTTGCAAGGGTTCACGAACAAATCAGGTTAGTGATCCGCTGATACCATCACGAATGGATTGTCCTCATCACCACATAGACAAAACAGTCAGAAGATGGGCTGGGCGCTGTAAGCACAAGTGGCATGATATAATGAAGTTGTATTCCATTAAGCTCTTGTGTACGGGGAGCAAAATGTCATCACCTGAAAGTGGCTGCATTTCTGTGATACAACCTCATCTGTTCCGTCAACTAGTTTTGCTCTGATCAATAAGCAGTTTTCTGTGGCCTTTCACTGCTGTCAGATGTCATTGAGTGATGTAAATGCACGTCAGAAACTAGAAACTTGACAGCTCACCCAGAGAGGGAAGGCAACGAGGAGAGGGAAATCGCAGCGAGAGACGTGGTTGACAGCTGACATCTCCTCGGGGTAACTGATTGGATACTGTAGCAGCGGCACTTTTCCCATATAAACATGAGGAAAAATGATCCGGGTCTGTATAAAATACAGAACAGATGTCTTAAAGTAATTTAAGGGCAAAATTATTATTGTAAACTGTGGCATAGCTGTGTAGATTGTTTATGTAAAATATACCAAAAATAATTCGTTGCTGTTAGTTTTTGACTAAGAACAATTAAGGCAGATGAAAATAGGATTATTTCTACCCATTTTTCTCTATCACCCAGTGCCAAAACTTTAATTAGGAAAGTTTGTGTCAGTCTAGGAAAAGATGTAGCCAAAAAGACATTTATAATAACAGTATCCATGCAGTAGAATACCATGTAGCAATAAAAGGAGGAAAAGGACAGCCTTATGTCCTCACATGGGAAGATTGCCAAGGTCCACTGCTAGTGAAAACCAGGAGGTGGATCTGTGTGTAATGTGTAATGTGCTGCCTTTTGTGTAGAAGGGACGGACGTAAGACTGATTGTTCAAATGTGCACAGAGCAAGGCTAACGGGATCTGTTAACAGTGCATAACCGAAGAGGGACTACTGGGTGGGACCTGCTCAGCGTTTCAGGTTTCGAGGGAGACCCCACTGTTTTTTTTTTGTTATCCTTTTTTTTTTTAACCACATGAATGTTTTACCTATTCAAAATACTGAATTATAAAAAGACATTTATTTCACATAGGAAATGTTTTAAATACTCAGAGTAGTTACCATACTAACAAAGGACACATATTCTAAGAGCCCTCTGATTCTTCATTACCAAAGCTAGAAAAAGACATTCAGATGTATTAGAATGAGGGGTTGTTAGATACTAAAATAGTTTAAATTATTTTAATACCATTGACTAACATTCAAGGACACTTAGGTCATGAAAATAATAATAATACCTTTTATTTGTTGAGTGCTTACTATAAGCTGAACACTATACTATGTGCTTTATAAATATTAACCTACTTAAATTCTCACAAAGAAAGTATTACTATATTTAACAGATGAAAAAACGTATACTTCGTGAGTTTCAGTAACTTACTGTAGGACACCCAGGCAGTAAGTGGTAGGTAAAGCAGGAATTTCAATCCAGGTTCTTGGTCTCCAAAGGTAAGTCCAGGGTCTGAATAGCAGAGTGGCAAGAACCGTAAACAATGCGGGCATGTGTATACCAGGAGGACAGTTGCCTTAGCCTGTCCATATCACCAAGACTAGAGCGCAGCGTTGAATCTCTGGGGTGTCCTTCATTGTCCAGACTGAGCCAGGCTTCTTCATCAAAATTACATTGGCACCATCTGCATTTTCTTTTCCATTCCTATTTCAGTCATAATCATGTGCATACGAGGTCAGACAATTAAGTTCATGAACTCATTCTAGAAAAAGTGCTACGTACCTCATTGCTGAATATCACTATGGTCACCTTTGAAGTACTCCCCTTGGGAAGCTATACACTGATGCCAGTGCCTAGTCCACCCTTCAAAGCCATTTTGCAACTCTTTTTCTGGAATGGCCATTGGAGCTGTCGTCATATTACCCTTGATGTCCTGAACGTCATCAAAATGCCTTCCTTTCAATATTTCCTGTATCTTCAGGTAAAGAAAGAAGTCATTGGGGGCCAGATCAGATGAGTAGGGAGGGTGTTTCAATACAGTTATTTGTTTACTGGCTAAAAATTCCCTCAGACAGTGCCGTGTAAGCTCGTGCATTGTTGTGATGCAAGAGCCATGAATTGTTGGCGAAAAGTTCAGGTTGTCTAACTTTTTCACACAGCCTTTTTTCAGCACTCCCAAATAGTAAACTTGGTTAACTGTTTGTTCAGTTGATACAAATTAATAATGAATAGTCCCTCTGATATCACAAAAAGGTTAGCAACATCGTTGCAACAAGTTCAGGAACTTAATTGTCAGTCTTTGTAAAACTGGTTAATCTCTATCTCTTCCCTGAGTTCCATGGGAGAGAGACCATGTCTCTTTTGCAAGCTCAGAGCCTAGCCCACAAAAGTACTTAATAAACGCCTGCTAAAGGAATGACTTATTTTGATATGTAGCCCCTGTAGTAATGAGAAGATTGAAGTACACTGGTGTGGTTATCTTTTGCAAGCTACCTAGTGGAATAATTCTTTCTAGTGCATGCTTTTCACTAATGTGGAGTGCAGCATTGAGGCCAGAGTGGACTGAGAGCTTGTAGGTTCAAGGCGGGAAGATACCAGTTTATTCTGTAAAGAGTGACCATCATCCTACTGTTAGGAGTAGCAGCTGTAATGGGAGAAGATTAGGGAGTGAAGAAAATCACCAAAGATAAAGCTTACTTTGAAAAAGAGAGACTTAATTGAAGAGAAAATCCAGTAGGAAGTTAGGACTTGAATCCGAACACTGTGATGTTCAGGATTTGAGGTACTTTGCCGTGTGTCTGGGTGTCTTGAGACCTCTGCCCTCCTAGGCTAATCCCCTGGGCTACAGCCCAGGCTGCTTCTCAGGGCATGACACCCGATCTCTACTTTTGTCTTTACTTTTACTTTTGAAGTTCTTTTCCTCTTTATTTCAGGACCAAGGTTATGAGATGATGGAGAGGGGTTCAAAACGAGGGCCACCCCCACTGCTCCTCCAGGGCCCAGCCTGAGGGAAGGCAGGCTTTGATGGATGAGTGAGACATGGGGAAGAAGGAATTTAGGTGGGGGTGGCTCTGTTGAGGATGGAGACATCTCTCCCTTTCTTCAGATTGAGGTGGGGGTGAGACAGAGTGCTGCTAATGGTTACAGGGGAAAGTGTGCTTTGGGGCTATTATCAGTCTTTTCCCCTTTTCTTAAGACTGGCTGCGAGTGACTTCTGTGTCCTCAAGCATTTCCCACAATTCATGACTAGAGATACTTATGCACCAACATATCCTTATCACCTTCTCCGAGTCACCTGCTGGGTAGGAACCAAGACCTTGGTTTGTACTTCCTGCTCACACTTCAGAATCACATCACCAGCCTAATGATTACTTAGTTCTGACTGCATCCCAGAGTTGATCATTGTAACATGTAATCCCAGTCATAAAGAGAAGACATTGTTTCATTCCAGTAAACACTAACCTGGAGATTATAGATCGTGGCCCACCCTTACATGGATTCCTGTCATCAGGTACTTAGCCTGTGGAGTTATCTGAGGACCACAAAGTTGTCTGCCTCAGTTTCTTTTATAGGACAACTCAAATAATTCTGTTTCTCTTTCAAAATTCTAGTCCCTCAATCGTGTTACCTCAGTGGTGATTTTGGTATTCCTGTGTTTGTTTAGTTCTCTTTTGACCTAAGCAGGCAGCTCGCTTCACCCTTGATCCCGCACTGAGGGAGCCCTGTGGATGCCTTCTGCCTTTCTCCTTAGTTTTGCCCCCCACCCCACCGCTCCCCTTCCTTGACCCACTCCCTCATCCCCACTCCTGGATTTGTTTCCTCTGGGAACCCCTGCAGACTCCTGAGTTGCACTACCTGCGTTGCCCTACAGGGGGCTTCACATACTGTGGGCGAGGTGGAGGACCCCTAACTCATTCTTATTCCTTCCTTAGACCTGTAGTGCTTTTCTCTGTCCTCTTAACCAGCAGAGCAGCCTTCTGTTGGTCTTGCATGGATGAGGAAAGGAGAATAGCCTTTGATGAGAGAGTTCTTAAGAGGTCCTGGTAAGTTCATTTTTAAAATGCCAACTATCCACTTTCTTTTTAAACTTTGAAAGGCCTAGCTTTCTAATTGTTGTATGACTGAGCTCATTGTTTAGTTGATACAGTATAATTATTAAATGCTTTAGTGAAAACATCAGAAACAAAATGTTTGATGTGGAGTGGGATTTTGGAGAAGACCTTCAGCTTCCTATTCGGTTTTCTCCATCCTCCCTGAGCTCTTTAGAATCCATTGTTTTGCATTCAGAAAGATTTTTCTGCACATCTGATCAGGTTGGCTCCTGCTTCCAGGCATTGAGTGGTTTCTTGTTGCTCATTTGGTCAAGGCAGTCAATCCTTAGTGTGACGTAAGAGGCCCAGCATGGTCTGGCCCCTGCCTACCTAAGTGGCTATTCCGGGTCCTTCTTCTCCCCCTGAGCTCCAGTCTCACCGTCTCAGTTCCTCAAGTAAATCTGCTTCTTTTGTTAAACTAACCTTCTCCCTTGGCCTAGGTCCCCTCGAGCCCCAGCTCTCCCTCAGGCATTAGGTCTCAGTTTCAGCACCACTTTCTCTGCGAGTTAGCCCTGACCAGGCTGTCCTGTTTTCTGCCCTCGCTGTAGTCTCTCCTTTCCCTCAGAGTGTTTATAAAACTATGCATTATGCTGTTCTTAGTTCACTGTATTCCCAGCATTTAGCACATGTTTATACATAGAAGTGATCAATACATTTTTTAAGGAATAAAGGAACTGGAGCCAGAAGAGAGAGTAAATTATTTATCCGGGATTGCATAGCTACTTAATAATCAGAGTTAAGACAAAACCCACAGTGCCTTCCACTGTATCTGGTTTTCGTTTCATCAGTGGTCTGTGTCCACACATGTGACTTGTTCATTCTGATTGCATGAGGAAAATGTTCTCCTGACTTTGTTTCCAGGGAGACCTGGATCTCTGCTTTTTGTTTCCAGCTCTTCTGTGGCGTTGGTTCCTTCTGGTGCATTCCCTGTGCCCCTCATGAGCTGCTTAACCAGGGGGCTGCTTTGTTCTCTTGGTGTTTTACAGCAAGAAGTTGAATGTTTTCTCACATTTCTTAATTCTTTAAAGCGACTATTTCAGATTTTGTGTTTATAATTATTTGTGCTTTTGTATTCGAGAAGCTTTTATTCCAGAGTCTCTATCTTGGTGCTTTGCTTGTAAAATGCTTTATCTCTGAATAGGAGACCTGAGGCTTTTATCTTTAACATTTTGCATGTCAAATTCCATGTTAGCTATTTTGATGGCTTAATGATACCCCTACCCTTATTGACTTACTTTAAAGAAGGAGGCTGTTTACTTAACAGGGGCATTGTAGTCTGTTTTCCCAAAATACAATCTCTGACCAGAAACAGGCTGGATAGTAATCCTTCCTCACGGAAGCTGCCTGGAACCTGTCAGTTCAGCCTTATCTGGTGGGCGATTTGGGGTGTGGACTCCTTATTCCTGCATGGTGAACTCTAAGTCGTGATCCTTTTTCTCAGCCCTGGACTGGACAGAAAATTTACTTGCTAGCCTTAATTTTGTTACTGTGATCGACAGAACTTCACTGTGATCCCTTTACTCGTTTGCTCTGCAAATATTTAAGAGTCTGCTTCCCTGGGGAAAACATCTCTTCTTGCTTCCCAAATGCCCTAGGGAAAGAAAGACCTCTGGTGGCTTGTGTGGCTTGCCCATGGAAAAGACTCATCTCATGCGGCAATGACCTGCTTAAAATGTGGCATCCAGACAGCCCAATACTCCTTTAGAATGAAGGGTGATTCGGTATGGACTTAGTATGCAGGTTTCCAGCTTCAGTATGGAATTAAAAGAAGAGTGTGCTGTTTGTTTGTGTGCTTGTTTCTGCTTTTTCTTTTTTTTTTTTTAATTGTTTTCCTCTTGGATTCAAATTTGGTTGCCAGACTTGCATGACAGAGGATTGGAAGAAACCAGTGCAGTGTGGTTTTAAGTTTGTAGCCGTACTTTCAGGTACTGGTGGTAGGGGTGATGCTTAGCGTCAAGTTTTAGGCCTTAGTGTAAGGACATTGTCCAAAATCCATCAGCACAGAATCTAGAAATTCATATGTCAAGTTCTTCACATATCTACTTAATATATACTAGGAGTGGTTGCTATAGCTTTAGAATGTTTAAGGTAAACAGTAGGTACTATTTTGAGTGGTGCTGACAAACCAAGGGACATCATTAAGAGCCCTGAAGATTTTTCTGGAGAGTGAAAAAGCCACAGGAATGAAAACTCCTATGGCCTTATTCAGTGATTAGTTTTGTAGAAAGTCTACCAATGGTCATATCCCGGAGCACAGACCACTTGCTGCTTAGCTGCGAGGCTTTGGAAAAGTCATTTACTTTTCTGATCCTCAGTCTTCTCATCTATAAAATAATGACAATCACCTGTATTTTTGTGCCTCTCATGAGTTATTAACTAATATTACAATGCGGAAATAAGAATGGTTAAGTGATTGCTACACGACTGTTAAATGTTTCAGAAGCATTTTGGTTCAGGGACAATGGCTCCATTCACGGAATTTGTTGTTTGCCCAAGACCAGTGTTAAGTGACCACATAATGAATGCTCTCTCTACTGTTTGCCTATAGATATGAGTAGAAAGCCAAATCCTACAACTTAGGTGACTACGAAAGAGGATGCATCGCCCGTTTATATGTACAGTGATTCCTTAGTACATCTTGGCAAGATCATTTGGTTTATATCATTGGGATAGCATTTTTATATGTTGCTTTATATTCATTGTGTGATTTTTTTTTTATATATACCAATTATATTTTTCTTCTTCGGTACATTTAAAGCCTTGGATGCTATGGATTACAATTTGTATACTATCTCACTCTTTCTGTCGTGTGTGTAGGACTGAGCCTAGCAGAGGTTAGGGATTTAATAAATATTTCATAGACTTTTAAAGCTGCAAGTGTACCTGGTGGCCATCTAGTTTAACATTCTCACGTATTTACAGATGGAGGAGAAAAGGAGACTCGAGGAAGTTAAGTGGTTTACCAAAGTCACCGAGTCCGGGAGTAAGCAGAGCATGCGTGGTCTTTCTGAGATGCCGTTTCCGACTCTTTACAACAGAGAGCACTGCCTTTGAATAAACTTTCAATGAGGGTTAAAACTTGTGTTTTAAGAGAGGATGTTTGATACACCCTTTTAAATATATCTCCGCATATACAAATTCAAGGGTGTGTATGTCTAATCCATAGAAAAATGTATATGATACTCTTAGTGCAATTACAACTTTTGGCCGCTTATTAAGACTTCAGAGATACAAACCAGTAGCTCAGTAATTGCTTTCTTGAATCTGCCTTTAATAATTACATTTAGTAAAGCTGTATTGAAAATTAGAAAGGCAGAGACTAATGGAAAACTAGATTTTTCACTGAATTAGAAAGCAAGACAATCCATATATTGACAACACTTCAAGTTGAACCAGATCAAGAAAACTGTTTTGGACTGTTTGTGCAAAGAGGCAAACCTGGGCCTGATGGGCAGTGGCATCCGCGTTTTATGGAAGCAGAGAAACTCTAAGAGATTTCATGTAAATCGGCATGTGGAGAGGAGAGAGTCCAGGTCTGATTTAGATACAAGTCATTTGAATCTTTTAAAGCCGGGAATTTCTCTGTGTTACTAACAAACAAGTGAAGAATGAACAATTGTATTAATGAAGTGGGAATATCTTTGAATTTTAAAAAGTACAAAATTCATTGCGGGGGGGTCTTACCTTGCAGCTGTGGGAGGGCTTCGTTTAACTTGCTTCTGTAGTGTTTGGTCTAATGTTTGGACTTCATGGCCAGAAACATTAGTTCTTTTAGTTTTTCTTTTATTTTGGAAAACATATTAAAGAGATCTCAACAGTAGATTAATTCAGGGTTGTTTAGGTGTTAGGGAAATCATTTAAACTGAGATATAATGATGTTCACTAAAACGTAAAACTGACACCCCTTCTTCACCTGTCAGAGGGACGATGGGTTTTTGTACAATAGCCAAGAGATGCACCAGCTGTCCTCTTGGCATCAGGCTCGGGCTACACGGGTGACACCTATCATGGCCCAAGGAATCCTTTTCATGATGGAGACACAGATTATAACAACTGTAGAAAAATGTGGACCCCATTTTACGTGTTACGTTGTATGGATCACCTAGACTCCGGTCGGCAGACTGCGGCTCGCGAGCCACATGCGGCTCTTTGGGTACATTCCATCTCAAAAGTTTGCTGACCCCTGGAAGAGCCAACCCTGTGCTTCACAACAATTTAAAAATTATTAGAGAGCCATAAATATATTTTTACATAACCACCATTATGTGGATAATATCCTTTAAAAATTTTATAAATGAAACTAGGATAGTTTTATTTTCATTTTCAATTTTACTTCAGAGCCACATGTACGTACTCAAAGAGCTGCATGTGGCTCGCGAGCCACAGTTTGCCGACCCCTGGCCTAGCTGAATCCTTTTAATAGTGCACAGTGGGGCCACATCCACCCCTTCTCCACTGACAGTGGGCTGTTTATGTGTCCCTCTGTAAGGCAAGAGGAAATGTCTAGAAACTAGAGAACTCAGATAAATAGTCACACACAGGCTCTGTTGCATTTCCTTTTAGGCCAAGGAAGAGAGAGGGGGGTTAGCATTTTGGAAGAGAAGAAGATGCCGGTGGGATAAGGTATGAGAAGAGAACAGAGCGGTGTGTGGTCCAGTCTTTTGGAAAAACACTGTCTGGCCTAGATTCCATTAGCTAGAGCCCCCTGATTCCACAGCCGGAAATTGCACACAAGGTATGAGAGGAGGGGAGGACAAGCAGGGAAGGGGGCAGGGTTGTCTGCCCCGAGAACTGAATTTGCTGTTTGGTAAGAGAGAGGGAAGTGTGAGACAACTGACTGAACAGAAACATTAGTTCTGAAGATAGTGATTTTTTAACAGTAAGGAAAGCATGTGTGGTTAGCTGTGAATGAATTAACATTTGTTTGCTCTGCCTGGTGTGTAAAGCGTGGCACAGAATATGTGTATGTGGCACAGTCTCTGCCTTAGAGTGGACTTGGAGAGAAATATAGGTGACAAAGTGATATGTAGTTATTGTACATAAGTAAAATAGTAAGATGTTGGAAAGCATCTGGTCGACCTCCTCGTGTTATAGATGATGAGCAGGCTCAAAGCTAAGAAGTTATCTTCCTGTCTGTATGGCTACTAAGTGTCACAGAGGGACTTGGAACCCAGAATATCTGATTTACAGCTTATTTTTTCTCATCAAAGCATGTCTTCACACAGCATTTTAGAAAATTATATGAGATATACACCTTTAATGCAGAAAAATGGGGGAAAACATGAAATGTGAAAAGAAGAAAAAAGTTATCCACAATTTCTGCAAAACATTTCAGTGTTGTTATTTTTTTCTCCCAGCTTTTTTTGTATATAGGGGGATACACTATTTATCCAGATGTTTATTTAAACATGAAACACTTTCTGTAGCCTGCTCTTATTTTATAAAAATGTTGACAACATTAATAATGCTATTTTATGTTAATAAATCTTCTGAAACATATGAATGTGCTATCATTCATTACTACTAAATATTAGGATATTTATAATTTTTTATAATTATAAATACACTTTTTCACTTATGAAGTTCATATTTCAATTGTGATTTGGTACTGCTGTGTTGAACAAATAATTCATGTCAGTATATGTTCATATATTGAAAAATAAGCATCCTCATATATTTTTGTTCTGTTTCTATTCTTCATATATATATTTAGATTAATTTACTTTTGTGATATATCCCATGTAAAGCTACATAATAAAATTAACTCTCCTTTCCTACTCTCAACTATATTTAAATTGTATATAATTTATTTCTGAGGGCCAAGCAGCTCACCTGTCTGGAAATGTTTTCCTGTGTCCATATTAGACTGATACTGTGGATTTAAGTTTGTAAAAAGATAGACTTGGCAAAGCCATGGTGAGAAGTAGAGTGCTCGGACACTGAGAGAGCAAATATTTGGAAAAGGACCGAATTAATTGTGGTTGGAGGTATTAGTTTCCTGTCTTGTGAGCCATCCCCCCTCCCCCCTTTCAGGAAAGAACTTGATCAGAAAGTTTCCTTTAAATCTGTGTATTGTCCCTGGGAATAAATGTCTGGGCAGAGGTTCACAGTTGCACTGGTTCTGTCCATGTGGAAACACTAGGGAGGGAAAGAAAAAAGTGTTCATATCCAAGCGCTGTAGGTGATTTAACTGTGCATGCTAATACATTAAACCTAGAGGTAATGGTTGAAGAGGAGGCTTACTTAGCCTTCCTATCCTCGGGAGCAGTGTAAGAGTTTTCAGATGTTGGCTGCTTTAGATTTTAGCCCAGGCTCTCGGGAACGGCACGAATTAGTTTCACATTTTCAGTTTCTCTGTGGAGACCACATATATCATATTACTAAGGGAAAGTGACCCATACAAACAACAAAAAACTTGCAAAATAATTATATTTTTGCAAGTCAACACCTTTTCCTGAATCCATTGTTCTTTCCTTAAAGGAGTCAGACAAATTAAGTGATTATGATATATCATGTAACTAGGAGAATCTCTTTGTTTGGAATAAAAGAAATCAATATGAGAAGCTCTTGGACTACCTTTTCCCCCCACCTCTTTAGCAGCTCCTTATATATGGGTTTAAAAATGCTGATTCTATGTGTAGAATGACAGTGATACATGCTGAGGCCTGGCCTCATTAGACTCCAAGCTTCTCTCTGAGATTCTTTGGCACTGGTGTGTGTTATATAGATTTAGAAATGGTGGTTAAATACAGAAATGTAAAATTTCTGTTTTTAATTTTTTCCTGTATTTCATTTTTAATTAATGTAAATTTTTCATTGAACTTAATTTTTAAACAGTCATGTATCAGTGCATGTTTTAAAGTAGCTTAACTTAAATTTAAGGTGAACAATAAATAAAAGCTATTACTAAATTAAGATCTATGATATAACTTCATAGTCTTCAATTGCCGTCTTCTCAAAGCTGACCTCTCCTACCATTCTATTTGAAACTGCAACTTTTCCCCCAGCACTCCCAATTCATTTTACCTGGCTCTATTCCCCCCCCCCCCAATACCAAGTAATCACTTACTAAAACATACTGTATAATTAACTTTTAAAAATATATCTATTGTTATCTGTCTCCCCTGCTAGAATACAAATTTCATGAGGGCAGAGCTTTTGTTACTTTACTTCAACAGATACCTTGAACAGGGCTTAGCACATAATAAGTGCTCAATAAATATTTAGATAAAGAAATATTATCATCATCATTGTTTTTTTACAGTGTAACAGTTTTAAATCAAGCCTATATTGGGAGTGTAAAATACTTGATAAAATTTTTTTTTCTTAGGAAGGATTGAAATTCTGAATTTTGAAAGAAGGCTGAGCATTCTGTGATCTTTAAGAGCTTCCTTTCTTCTTGTAGGTGGACATGTTAATGTGGGCAGACACCCCCTGACACCTGTCTGTAGAACAGAAAAAGCTGCTTTCCCCTCAGCAGTAGGGTGCCTCTTCATGAGGTGGACCCTCGGTTGTGGAGTTTATAGACTGCCAGCATTCTTTTATGGGCACAGAGCTTGTCCCCCTCCATCTGCTCTCTGCCTGTCTTTCAGAGCTGAGCAACAGAGCTTTGAAGCTGGTAGGCGTATAGCCGACTGGCAGTGACCAGGCAGCCTTCCTTTTCTGGTTCAATAAAGACCATAAGTTCAGTCTTGGTAGAACAGGAGAATCTTGGATCTCATCTTCTCGCTGCCTGTGGAAAGAAGCCCGACTCATCATGAATGAGAGCAGTCATTCTCAGCCACCCAAGCTTACTCTTTGCACTTCTTTTGGTTACAAATAATAATCTGCCTATCTATAAATATATGTCTGAGTATGTGTGTACGTGTCTATGTATTAATATATGTGTGTTTACATGTACATATGTACATATATTGGGAGAGAGAGGATAGGAGGGAGGGGTGAGTATCTTAAAGTTTTTGATCTTTTGAATTGCTAGGTTTTTAGCAAAAATAAGCATAGCACATTGTAGTACTTCATGGTGTGTTAGAGAAATAGAGATTATTAATAACCTCAGATTGCATTTAGATTTGTGAGAAACCCAGTGACATTCAGGTAGGTGCTAAAATGTATTGCACACCAATCATGTGCCTGGCTGGGTGCTAAATGCTGTATATACCTTGTCTTATTTGTTTACCCACCACCAGCCCCAAGAAATGTATATTATCATATTACATATGAGGAAACTTAAGGCTCAAAGTGGATAAGCAACATCTGTAAGAAAATATAGCTTGTAATTAGGGGTCTGACTCCAGACTAGCTAGCACTCTGTACCTACATTGGTAGCTTCTCCAGAATTGTATTATTAAGACATAGTTTCGGGCCGGCCGAGTGGCGCGATGGTTAAGAACTGGCTTGGGACGCCAGAGGGCCCCGGTTCGGATCCCACATATGAGGGCCAGTGACACTGC
>NW_017731371.1:1124044-1134928 GCF_001890085.2 Hipposideros armiger
ACGGTAGCCCATGGCAACCCACTGCAGCAGGGTCTGCAGTCTACGCCGTCGCCAGTGACTCACGGCAGCCCAGCTCCAGGTCGAGCTGTTGTTCAGCATCTTAGCTGTAGAGGGCAATGTCACTGGCCCTCGTATGTGGGATCCGAACCGGGGCCCTCTGGCGTCTCAAGCCAGTTCTTAACCATCGCGCCACTCGGCCGGCCCAAGACATAGTTTCTTTTTAATGAAAGGGCTGTATTACAAAGTTATTCTCATAGCTTTCAGGCCCTCATGAACAGTATTCTTTTGACCAACTACAACAAGTTTTCTACAAGAAACCATTTTATTTTGCACAATCTGCCTCTTCATATTGAACTCAGCCATTGTTCTTTGTAATAAAAATAACTCTTAACACTTTTCACTGTCGGACTGATGAGCTGGGCTAAGGAGGAGTTGTATTCTTCCCAGTGCATTATCCTGCTGGTCGTTACTTGCTCGCTTTTTCTTTTCCTCTTTGCTTCCTCTTTTATTTCATGGATTCATCCTGCTTTGTTTTGCCAGGTGCTGTTTAAGGCAGTGGGGGCTATACTGTGAACAAAATAGATGAGGTTCCTGTCCTATGGAGCTTATAATTTAGCGGAGATACAGACAACCAAAGAGCCAACCAACCAACATCCGTGTGTGCGTGCTCGCGCATTAATGACACACCCTGGTAAATACAAAGAAGAACAACAAAGCGAGGTCTGAGGATAGAGAATGATGGGGGGCTCGAGTTGCTGGTTTGGATGGTGTGGTTAGATAACACCTTTAGGAGAAGGTGACCAGGAACAGCAGTTTAGCATAGTGAGGGGGAGCTTTCTAGATAGTAGAAAAAGAACAGCAAAAACCTGGAGCTGGGAATGTGCTTGACATATTTGACAGTCAGAAAAGAAGCTGGTACGGATGGACCAGGGCGAGTAAAAGGGATGTGTTAGGAACTGAAAGAGAGGTAGGGACTCTGGAGCTGGGCGGCCTATGTAGGGCCTTGTAGGCTGGAGGAAGGGCTTTAATTTTGTCCTAGGAGTGATGGAATCCCATTGGGAGCATTTAAGCAGGGGTGTTGTGTGATTGGATGGAGGATTGTAAAGGGCCACGTTGGCTGCTGTGAAATATAGATTGTTACAGGGTAAGAGCAGAGCAGGGAGATAAGGTGGGAGCTTGTGAAGTGAGATCTTGGGCCCTGATGAAGGAAAGCACTTCAGAGTTGCAGATAACTCAACAGTTTGGCAAAGACACCAGCTCATGATGTGGAGGACAAAATCGGTTTTCAGAAAAGCTTCAGCGTTCTTGTATGATGGGTTAAAACTGACATGATAGTATTAAACAGATCATGTAAAGCCTGACCTCAGCTCTGAAAATCACCTGCTCAAGAACTTTGGGGAGAACCTGGGAGCAGGGGGCTTATTTGACCTCAAGGCCATCATGCCAACAGTAAGCTGTGGATTCCAAAAACATTTAGGTAAATACAGATCGCAAATATGGAATCTTAACCTAAGATTGAGGGAAGTCAGGCTTCTGCGGGGTCTTAGGTGCTGGTCAAGCCTCATCAGGAATACAGGGCTCTGACTGGGCATTGACCAAGGCACTGCTGGGTCAGCCAGCCCTGGCGATGGAGAGAGAAGTAAGTACCTTCCCTCCTGTAGGGACGGTGGGTGTTGTCGGTAAGCTACTCTTACGTGTCATCATCTTTCTCCCTCCTTCCACCAACAATTCTCCTCTCCCCGGTGCTTATTGATAAAGAAACAGTTATCACAGTGACTAGATGTTAATAATGACATTACTAGGCAACATTCTTGTTTGGACTCTTGCTAAATGGCAGACAATTTGGTGAATTGTTTACATTGATCATCACATTTAATCTTTACAACAAACCTAGTTGAGAGGTACCATTACACGCTCCATATTATAGGTGAAGAAACATAAGTTTATAAAGTTTAAATAACTTGCTCCAAATCATGAAGTGTTAGTGGAGCCCAGAGGAGAGCAATAGAAGATACAGGATTCAAACCCAGGTAGTTTGATTCAAGAGTTAGAATTCTTTTTTGTTTTTTTAGCTAAGCCATCCTGCCATCTGTTGGCAGCTCAGTGGCACCTCAGCTCGGGCCGGGAATCGAACCGGCAACTCTGTTGCTCAGAGCTCGCACTCTTGAGTGAGCTCTTAACCAACTGAGCCACTCGGCCGGCCCTTCAACAGCTAGAATTCTTAACCACTGTGTTATATTGCATATCTGGTGGGTGAAATAATATTAGTATTGTAATTTATATGCAGTATGGGCTAAATAGGGTTTTCTTCTGGGTTGAAATCTATCTTTTGTACTGATGCTATGAGAAAATCCATTCTGAGTTTTAAACTACCTTAACTATGGATTTGGGGACATAATCCATTAATTACTTAGGGAATGCCTATATTTCCTTAACTCCTGGATTCAATATTTTAGGGGGAATAATGACAAACTGTATTTTATCCAGAAGGTGGTCAATAGAGCAAGACCTGAAACCAGGACACCTGAAAGACAGTCAGAGGAGCTAGAGAAGTTTAATTCAGAAGAGGAGGGATTTTAAAAGGCTCCTCCTTGCTAAAATGGTAAAACCATAAGCCCTGATATGATCTCAAGACCCCTAAATGCACTTGTCTTCCTCGGTAGTCAGATCTGGTCTTCTGGCTTTAAATTACATTCACTCTCTGATGACTCCCAAATTTGTATCTCCGGCTAAGACTTCCCCCTAAGCCCAGACTTTTAAAGTCAGTCCTATTCAGCATCTCCACTTGATGTCTAACCCTGTATCTCAAACTTAACCAGGCCAATACTGAGCTCCTGTGTGCCCCCCAAAACTGGCTATGTGGGAGGACTAATGTGGGAGGACACATAGTCCTCCCAGCTCAGTGACAGTACCACCATCCTTCAGGGTGCTCAGGCCCCAAATCTCACCATAATGTTTGATTTCTTTTTTTAAAAAACAAAAACTCCACATCCAATTATCAGCGTGTCTTATTGTTTCTAATTTCACTACCTCTTCCACCATCATTCAGACCTTATCTCTAACTCTTCTCCTTTCTGATCACTCTAGGCACGTACACTTGTCAAACATTTAATCTTCCATCTGCCTGGAACCCCCATCGCCACCCCCAGATAGTCTTATTTCCTTTAAGTCTGTGGTAAAAGGAATAATGCACCTCCAAAGATATCAACCCCTGAATCCCCAGAACCTGTGACTACATTACCTTACATGCAGAAGGGACTTAATAGGGGTGATTATGGTTAAGGACCTTGAGATCACACAGACTGTTTTGGATTGTCTGGGTGGCCCAATATAACCACAAGTCCTTAAAAATGGAAGAGGAAGCAGAAAAGTAGGTCAGAGAAAGGTGGCCTGAAAAGGACTTTACTTGCTGTTGCTGGCTTTGAAGATGGAGAAAGAGGGCCACAAGCTAGGGAGTGCACGTGGCCTCTAGAAGCTGGAACCTGCAATTAGCTGACAGCCAGCAAGTAAATGGGGACCACAGTCCTACACCCGAAAGGAAACGGGGAACTTTTCTCCCAGTGACCTACCAAAGGGAACCCAGCCCTGCCGGTGCATTGATTTTATCATAGCTCAGTAAGACTTGAGGCAGAGAAACCAGCCAAGTCCACTGGACTTCTGACCTAGAGCGCTATGAAATAATAATTGGGTGCTGTGTTTGTTACTGAGAAATAGAAAACTAAAATAAGGTCTCTGCTCAGATCAGAGTTTATCAGTAAGACCTCCCCCAACCACCCCATGTAATGGTCATACATGTGATCACCCAAACCCTCTCTGTCCTCATTATCCTGATTTATTTTTCTCTGTAGCACTTATCGCCAGCTAATATGCATTTATTTGTGTGATTGATTGTCTTAGTCTCTTCCCATTAAAATGTTAGTAAACTTTGTGAGGAATCTTTGTGGAGCAGTTGGATGGAGTCAGCCTTTTGCATCCTCTCCAGCCTCCTGCAGAGCTGCTCCTCACAGAGGCTGGCTGCGCTGCACTCGGCTTCTTTNTGTTAGGGAAATCATTTAAACTGAGATATAATGATGTTCACTAAAACGTAAAACTGACACCCCTTCTTCACCTGTCAGAGGGACGATGGGTTTTTGTACAATAGCCAAGAGATGCACCAGCTGTCCTCTTGGCATCAGGCTCGGGCTACACGGGTGACACCTATCATGGCCCAAGGAATCCTTTTCATGATGGAGACACAGATTATAACAACTGTAGAAAAATGTGGACCCCATTTTACGTGTTACGTTGTATGGATCACCTAGACTCCGGTCGGCAGACTGCGGCTCGCGAGCCACATGCGGCTCTTTGGGTACATTCCATCTCAAAAGTTTGCTGACCCCTGGAAGAGCCAACCCTGTGCTTCACAACAATTTAAAAATTATTAGAGAGCCATAAATATATTTTTACATAACCACCATTATGTGGATAATATCCTTTAAAAATTTTATAAATGAAACTAGGATAGTTTTATTTTCATTTTCAATTTTACTTCAGAGCCACATGTACGTACTCAAAGAGCTGCATGTGGCTCGCGAGCCACAGTTTGCCGACCCCTGGCCTAGCTGAATCCTTTTAATAGTGCACAGTGGGGCCACATCCACCCCTTCTCCACTGACAGTGGGCTGTTTATGTGTCCCTCTGTAAGGCAAGAGGAAATGTCTAGAAACTAGAGAACTCAGATAAATAGTCACACACAGGCTCTGTTGCATTTCCTTGTAGGCCAAGGAAGAGAGAGGGGGGTTAGCATTTTGGAAGAGAAGAAGATGCCGGTGGGATAAGGTATGAGAAGAGAACAGAGCGGTGTGTGGTCCAGTCTTTTGGAAAAACACTGTCTGGCCTAGATTCCATTAGCTAGAGCCCCCTGATTCCACAGCCGGAAATTGCACACAAGGTATGAGAGGAGGGGAGGACAAGCAGGGAAGGGGGCAGGGTTGTCTGCCCCGAGAACTGAATTTGCTGTTTGGTAAGAGAGAGGGAAGTGTGAGACAACTGACTGAACAGAAACATTAGTTCTNGTGGCTACTTTATTAATCTCTCTCTCTTACTAGCGTGTAAGCACCACAGAGGCGAGAACTCTGGGTTTGCTCACCATTGTTTCTGTAGTTATAGAATTATAGGACAAAAGATTGTGGACTCTGAAGCCAGATTGTCTGGAGTTATAAATCAGCTCCTAGACCTGTGCCTTTGTTATGTAACTCTCTATGGTTTGGTTTCCTCACATATGAAGTGGGAATGATAACAGTATCTATATCATACATGGGATCCTGTGTGGATTACATCAGTGAATAAATGAAAGTGCTTTGAATACTGCCTAGTACATAGTAAGCAGTCAAAAAATCTGCTACTGCTGTTATTAATACCAGATACTTAGTAAATATCTGTGGAAATCCATAAGTGAATTGCATTAGAACTTGATAGTTGTAGTATTTAAAAATGAATAATCATTTGTTATGTTTACTCTAGTTTGATTTTAGAAGGCAGAAATTTGATTACATTTTTTTCTTCTAATTATAAAAATGATATATGCTCTGGTGAAAAATATAGATTATAGAGAAAATTATAGTAATTTGTAATTCTACCACTCAGATATCATTTTGGCCTATTTCCTTTGTTATCTTTCTATGCATACGTATATTTTATGTAGTCAGCAGCACAGTATGGATAAAATATTTTATCCTGCTTTTTCAATTAGTATTAGATTGCAAATGCTTTCTCAAAACATCATTGTAGATTATTCCTGATGATCATTTTTTCCTAAAAAATATTATTCACAACTTCAGTTTACTTGGTGTATAAAACATATTGATATGAAATAGTCAATAATAATACATTTGCTGAAAATTAGAGAGTGTGACTGCACTTTAAATAATATGATTGTGCCATTTAGATGATCTGCTTAAAGGGGAGGTATGGAAGACAATGATGCCTGAAGTTCCAGAAGGCTCTGGAATGGAGGTGGAATTTCATTTGACGGCTGAAAGGATAGGACAGGAATCCTCCGCCTAAAGAGGCTCATCCGCAAGCAGAAGCGCTGGGGTCGGGGCGCATGCTCTGTGAAGTCGGTGCCTAGCGTGGGAAGACTTAGGAAGGACTTGGCTGTGATTGTCTCCTCCAGAAGAGCTTGTGGAAAACAAGATTACATTGATGGGCTGGGCAGATTCTGGAGGATTTGGGGGGCAGGTGGAAGATTCACTCCTTTTTGCTGACGTCATGAGCTTCTAATGAGGATGTGCAATCTATAGCTCAGTAGTTTGAGGGAAGAATTATGGATTTTCTTGTTTCTCCATATGACAAGCTGTTTCAACCACAAATCCCTTCCTTAAGCAGCCTGGGAGGAAGACTGCTCTCAAATACCCATGAAACCCATTCTGTGCTTCCTGCCGGAGACTCTGTCTGGTATTAATAATTAGTAATGATTCATCCCATTTCAAAGCCTCATACAAAGCACCAGGACATTTATTTTCTAACAGATTGGTACAGTAGACATCATTTTATCATTCCTTCTTTATTAATGAAGATGCTATAGCTTAATATTGGGATTTGCCCAAATTAGTAATGCAGATAAAATTTATCTGTTTTCATACTTTCAAAGCAGATCATAAAAGAGAATAATAAAATTCATATAGTACCTACCTTCCAGAATGCTTAATTGTTTAACACAATATGTGATTTATTGCCACAACTCAGGTAATCAAAGAAGGAGCAGTGTGTACATTTTATAGAAAATCTAAGGTAAACTTATGTGATATTAGAACTAACAAAAAAACTGCGTTAGCCAATCAACATGTATGACCTGATGTATTTGAGTGCATTTTTCCCCTCACCCTGAATTGATTGATTGGTTTTGTGTCATATAGATACAGTTTAAGCAGAAAAGAAAAATGGAGACTTTTCATAATCAAATAATCAGTCAAAGAGCTGCAGCTAAAATTAATCAGTACTGGGGTTTAGACTGAAAATCTGAAATCCAATAAATAGCAATAAACTCAAGAAAATCCTTCGTTTGTAACCAGAGAGATTTAAAACTAAAACATTTAGCAAGGATTTTTGTCATTATTAGGATGTCTGAAAGTAACACATGTACGTGGGAAAAATTCCAACATTACCTAAGTATATAACAGGAAAAATAATGTGTCTAGTACCTTCAGAACCAGAAGTTAGTTGATAAATTCAAGATTTAAGTAGGATAACTTTAAATAGCATGCTTGTATTGTCTATTTCTTGATACCTGAGTCTTAGAAAATGTCTGTTGTCCCCTCCACTTTGAAATAGGAATTTAGTTCATGGCATTACAGTATTTCCTTCCCTTCCACACTCAATTTTCACTATGTATATGATTTTAATTTTATCTAAAATATTAACAGTATAACTTTTTCTGTTTGTTACTTTGTAACTTTAAGCACTTTCTTCATCCACTAACTTTCAGTATTACTAGTTATGTAAGATGAAAAAATTTGCACCCCGTGTACTTCCTTTCACCCAGTTCCTCTCCCATTCGTCTCCTATTTTCTGCTAGTTATGCCATGATTTTTTACAAGGCTTAAAATATTTACAGTCTGTTCTGTAAAAATAATTGTCTTCTATGCTATGTAGATTGATTCTAAAAACTGAGCACAGTAATGTTCCCAGTATTATAATTGTATATGTGTATGTACATATGTTTATTTATATTTTCATTGTATAATCCAGTGTTTGGAACAGTACAGACTTAGTAATTTATTAGAAAGCATCCTTCTGTTCTAGAGAATTGTATGCTGTTGGTATATGGATCAATGTTGTAGCTTCCAATGAGAAGAGCACAGGCTCCACATAGTTGGGGGATAAAGACCTCATGCCATGCCCTTACCTCCTGGCACCTGCCTGTGTCCTGTGTTCCTGCAAAGTCCCCGCCAGAGGATAGACCCTTGGGAGGAGAAGGGATGGAAAGTATTGTCATCACTCTAGAATGTTTTCTGATTTCCCCCACTTGCAAGTGTTCAGTTTCTCCAATGGATAGGGAGGGCCATATGAAGGAGGGTGTCCATTGGGAGTCAGTCTTGTGCAGTGGTTAAGAAGGCAGATTCAGGAACCAAATCACTAGATTCAAAATGCAGCTCTCCCTTGGGCAAGTGACTTAATCTGTGCCTCAGTTTCCTTACATGTACCCATCTCATATGGGGCTATTGTGAGAATTAAATGAGTTATTAGTAAAGAGCTTAGAGTACCGACTGTACTTAGTAAGTACTGTTGTTGTTATTATTGTTATTATTATCATTTGGCAGGGAAAAATTACCTAAATACTTTAAAAATAATGATTAAAGAGTTAACTGGCTTTTAATTATACATTTTATCATAAACATGATACTTTATATACTTCCTACTAAGTTAAAACTTAAGTGAAGTATATATATTGAATCACTCATAAGCTTGGTTATTGATAGAAATATTTGAGAAATTTGTCATCAAACTTTTCTTTCTTCCTTTTCTACGTAATGTCACATTTTATCTCTGGCTGCTTTTCAGAGTTTCTCTTTCTTATTGGCATTAGGCAATTTGATTATGATGTGCCTTGGATTTTTGTATGTTTTTTTTCCATGAATTTTTTGTGTTTGGGTTCATTGGTCTTCTTGATCAGTGGGTTTATAGTATCCACCAAATTAGGAAAAATTTTAGTCATGATTTCTTCATATATATTTGTCTTTCTCCCCAATCCTTGTCCCCCATCTCTCCTCTACTCTGAGGACTCCAATTATATATATATACACATATATATATACATATATATATACACACACACACATATATATATATATATATATATATATATATCCATTTAAAGTTGTGCTATAGTTCACTAATATTCTATTTATTTTGTAGTTTGTTTTTTTTTCTCTATTTCATTTTGGACAGTTCTATTTGCTAGGTTTTCAAGTTCACTAATCTTTTCTTCTGCAGTGTCTACTCAGGTATTCATTTCATCCAGTGTATTTTGTTAAATCCCAGACACTATTGATTTAGTCGACAGGACCCAGACCTGTTGTCTGAGTCTTTTTTTACATCTCCCCTGCCTCCACTTAACAAGATCAACCTTTCCTCTAGATTCTTGAACATAAGAAATTCCCTTCTAGTCATGATTTTAATGCTCTTGTTTACTAATTTTATCATCTGTGCCATTTCAGGATCAGTTTCAATTGATTGGTTTTCCTTCTCATTATCAGTTGTGTGTTCCTACTTTTTGATTGGATGCTAGACTCTGAATTTTATCTTTTGGGTGCAGGATATTTTTGTATTCACAAAAATATTGTTCTGGCATATGGTTAAATTACTGAGAAACTGTTTGCTCTCTTTGGGTCTCATGTATAAGCTTTGTTATACTGGACTAAAAGAGCTTTTAGTCTGCAGTTAGTTTTGCCCACTATTAAGGCAAGTCCCTTCTCAGAACTCTAACTAATGCCTCATGAATTATGAAGCTTTCTGCCCTGGCTTTTGGGGACAGGTGCTTTGCACAGTTGTCTGTATGCTCTGAGCACTGTTCTTTCTGATCTCTTCCCATCCTTGGGTAGTTTCCCCAATCTTATGTACTGATGAGGATTCATCTGAATGCTGGAGAGAAAACCATGTTGGCCCCTCTCCCTCCAGCCTCCCTCTCCCGAACTCATTGGACCTAGGGCTTAGCCTGTGGTCATCTCAAGGCTTACCTTGTTTGTTTCCTGTCTTTCACTGTCTTCCTTTCCTCATGTTCAATGCCTCGAGAGCCATTTTGTCCACGTTTTATCCAGTTTTTTAATTGCTTCAAGTGGAGGTTAAATGTGTTCTCTGTTACTCTATCTTGCCCAGAAGCGGAAATCAGCCTGCCCTAGACTTAACTTAAAAACTTTTTTTTTAAATAGGAATGAAAATAAGTCCACCCACTCCCAGTACAAAATTCAAGAGGCAGCCACATTCAACTCTTGTATACTTTTTTCCCCAGTGTACCCTTCAGATGTTATAACTCTCACCGCCTCTCTGCTTCGAAGGCCTTCTCTGACCACACCATGTAAAACATCACCCTTGTCCAGTTCTGTCTCATGACCCTGCTGTAATGTTCTTCACAGCTCTTCTCATTTCTTGACGTCACCTATTTGTTCATATATTTGTAGTCGGCCTCCCTCTCTAGATAGGATGTATGCTCCACGAAGGCTAGGCTCTGGCCTGTTTTGTTCACTGCTGAACAACCAGAGCCTAGAACAACTCCTGGGCACACTGTAAGCCCTCAGTCAATACCTGTTAAAAAAAGAAATCCGTGAATGCCAGATACTGTGCTTTGAGCTTTCCAGGCATCATCCTGTGCTGCTCCCATCTTAGAGGTAGATACCTTCTAAGAGTTTTCCAGGAAAGCAAAGCAGGAAAAGCATTTTTCAGTTAGCAGGGACAACATGTATTTTAAAACTCTTTTTTAAAAAGTCTGGTATAGTCCAGCTGAGTGGCGCGTTGGTTAAGAGCTGGCTTGGGACGCCAGCTCTGAGCAGCAGGGCCCCAGTTCCGATCCCACATGAGGGCCAGTGACGCTGTGCCCTCTACAGCTAAGATGGTGAACAACAGCTCGACCTGGAGCTGGGCTGCCGTGAGTCGCCAGCAACGGCATAGGCTGCAGTGAAGCTGCAGTGGGCTGCCGTAAGCTACCGTGAGTGGCCAGTAGCCAGAGTGAGCAGCCGGCAGCTGGCGTGAGCTGCCAAGAGTCGCCGTGAGCAGCCGTCTAGTGGCCGGCGACCGATCTGCCTCACCCAGGAACAGCGCAATGATAATACCAACATGGGCCAGTGAAGCAACGTCCTCCACAACTAGACTGAAGAACCAAAGGACAGCAACTTGTCTGTTCCCCTCCCC
>NW_017731371.1:1140448-1146902 GCF_001890085.2 Hipposideros armiger
TTTGAGGCAGAATCTAAAACCATTATCCATTTGACAGTTCATCTGGTTGTCTGAAGAAAGTTCTTAAGGTTTATTATTCCTCCCAAGCTTTTATAAGTGGCAAAATTAAAATATGAAAGCTATATCCTGTTTACACTTAGGATTTCTTTCTATTATTTCGAAAAATTCAGGTTCTTTTTTTTTTTTTAATGTGTTTTTTGCCTCTCCTCAAATAACTTTTAGATTATGAAGCTAAATCTTGCAGAAAGTTTGGGGGCAGGGGAAATAACCCATTGTTACCCACATGTATTTCTACTATCCTAACACAATTCCTATTTTCCTTCTTTTCTTGCATTTTTTAGTAAGATTCATGCTGCTGTGCTAACCATGTTCCCACATGGTGGTAGCTGTGGAATAGAAGTTAAGTGTATGAGCTCTGGAAGCAGAATTCTTCCTCAGCCTGCCTTACGCCCTTGGAGCAAGTCACATGATTTTTCTGTGCCTCGGGTTCCCCGTTTTTAATATGGAAATAATTAGAGTACTAACTTCACGGGATTGTTTTACAGACTAAAGTAAATCATGCGCATCACAGGGTAAACGTCCAATAATTTATAGCCCTCATTACATATAATTTTTTTCCCCCATATTCAAGAGTGTTCCCTTAAGCTGGATTTCTGAAAGAGGCATTCTCTGTCAAAACATATGGATAGTTTTACAGTTCCTGATATATATTGTCAAATTACTTTTTTCCAAAATGGTTCTGGTAGCTGTATAATGCAACCCGCAAGTATGGAAGTATCACAGCATCGCATCAGCTTTGAATATCACCCTCCAAAATGACATTTATTTTGCAAGCAATCTGTGTTGCTGTGTTGCTGTTTTAATTGGTATTTCTTAACTTTGTTTATGATTGTAGCCCCTTATTTTGGAATTCTGTTTATGTGCTTTCCCATTTATCTGCTGGGGTCTCAGTTGTTCTTGCTCCTTAGCGTTGTGTGGCTATTAATAAAATATTAGGCATTTGCTTAAAGTATTTTTCACCAAGGACCTTTTTATTTTGGCTTTGATATTTATTTTAATTTACAAGCGTTTTAAATTTTTACGTTGTCTAATATGTCAGTTTTTCACCCCTTCAGATTTTACATAAGATTAGTTGTTTCTTTCAGAGCTGTGATGAGTATTGGATTCCATTTCCTTTTAGTTTTTCTTGATTGGTATTTTTCAGTGTGAAGTTTGCATTACCTGAATCAGAACAGGGTTTACTGAAAAACAAATTCCTGAATACCATGCAGACATGCTGAATTATAATCTTTGTGATGGAGCCAAGTAATCTATCTGCATATTAAACCAGCATCCCAGATAATCTTCATGCCCTATTGATGTTTGAGAATTNAATACCAACATGGGCCAGTGAAGCAACGTCCTCCACAACTAGACTGAAGAACCAAAGGACAGCAACTTGTCTGTTCCCCTCCCCCAATTCCCCAATAAAATCTTAAAAAAAAAAAAGTCTGGTATAGAATTCAGGAAAATAGGATTTATTAAATTGACTCCATTCCTTGCTTCATATCATCATGGAAATTCTGATTAATCAGCTTCCTTTCCAAGATGTTTTTCCTGAATTTAAAAGAAAAAGAATGTTAACAATATTAGATATATTGAACATTTTTAAAATAGCAACATAGTAAAAATATTAGAATTAAAATTTATCACACACTTCCTCTGTGTGTGTCTGTGCGCGTGCGTGTACACTCCTCCACACCCCTACCCCCATGCCCCGTGAATTTTTAGTGCTTGTGGAAAGTACCTGGAACTTGGTAATGGAACCACCTGGTCGATAGGAGAGATGACATTCCATGAGGCATCCGCTCTGTCATGTGTCTTATCCTGGCCTTCAAGAGGGGTATCTTGAGGGGTGACCTAGTAGGTTGAACCTTACCAGTCTTCAACTTTCTTCTATGGATTCTGCAGCAAGCATGCCAATTAAAGCGGTGGTTTTTGTGATGAAACCCCAAGTATCTGGACTCAAAATGTAACTTCATTTATTTTATACAGCTCAGCAGATGGCAATTTCTTTCATTGTTCCCACATTGTCCTGATTTAAATTTGGGACCTGACACTAAAAAGGAGGCTCTGCATCTTCTTAATAACCTAGCCCCCAAGTTGAAGCTGTGCTTCTTTGGTTCCTGTTTCTCAGGGTGTTTTCCTTATTCTATTCCTGGCAGGGTCTTTGAAGAAGAAGAAATTTCTTTAGTGAATTAGTGAACAGAATTATTTTCTAAAAAATGTGGGTATATCTGAGAATTTGAAGCATATGTATCTGGAAGAAAATACTTCCACAAATTCACCAAAGAAAAGTATTTTTAGGGGGATGACTTGAATAACCAAATGTTAGAATAAACTATTGATTTAATTGGTAAAAATTTACCACTTAATAAAAGCAGGTTTGTTAAGCTGAGTCATGAAACAGAAGATTTTATTTCTGCTTCAAAGACGCACAAACACATTTTATGTTTGATGACATTAATTTCTGGCTTTTCAAAAAAGTCATATTTACTTATAAGGCAGAAATATAGAGTCACAGGGATCATTCTTTTAATGACAGTGTGTGACCTTGTATTTCATATGCTAGCTTTTAAGTTCTTTTTAGGGATAAAGTAAGCACGCTTTTAACACTCTTCATGTCATATGACCTCAACTTTAGTTTTTTTGGGTTTCTTTTCAGAAGGACAATTGACACAGGAAATTAGCCTTACTAAGTAATTGGGTAGTATTCCTTCATCTCAATGTTGACAAACTCTCACTCAATGAAAGAGGAGCCAAGTAAACTTGAAAATAACACCACCTTCTCTTCAGTTCTGCCCAGCACCCTTCCCCCACCCCACCTTAACATGGTGTTTTCATGAGTGTTTCACAATATTTCTCCTCCCTTGTTCCCAGTCTTGACCCACTGACCTAAGAATCAAGAAAATGTCATGTTAGTGCCTACTAATTAGTGCACCCAGAGAGCCTTTTCATCTGGCCTTTCAACCCTCTGGAGGTAGCAGCACAAGCTGTCACTCGTATCACGCAGGGAAAATGAACCTTTACCACATTTCTCCCTGTTTTGCAAACAGCAGAATAAGCACAGCTGAGATGAGAGATGAATATGCAGGTTAGGAAGAAATTAACCTAAAACGCACTACTGTTTGCATGATTGTCTTATAGATGACACATCACTGCCCCTATTGAATAAAACCCAATGGCATGTTGGGGGCCTGTGATTTTTAACCAGACTCTTGCGGTAGCATCACACTTTTATCTCAGTACCATCATCTGGTGAAATAATTTTAAGGGAGGAATGTCTTCCAATTAAAAAGTTAAGGAGCATTTCAAGGCGTTTCCGTTTCCGTTGTTTTTAGACACGTTTGCGGGGCTACTGCAGTTTGTTAGCATTTGCTGGAGCGCTCATTAATCAGTGCTGTTGGGCCAAGGGTCTCCTGAGCCTTCTGGGTTTTGGGGGATCAGCCACTGTAATTAAAGGGATGAAATATATCATGGTCACAAACTTACCACATCAGACAATTGAGAGTTTCGAACTGGTGGAATTAATCTTTTTAATTTTTTTCCTTAGGTGTTTAAGATAGAAGTGCTAATGAACGGAAGAAAGCATTTTGTTGAGAAAAGGTACAGCGAATTTCATGCTTTGCACAAAAAGGTAACTTTTTTTCTTCCCCCTTTTCTCTATATGGCAGATGGTATCATGTTAAGACTGCTTTCTGAGGTTCCTAAAAGCATTAACGGTTCCTGGAACAGTCTGACTTCTTTTACCATGAAGTAAAATTTCTTTTTAAAATAAATTATTTAGGTGTGCTTTCTGAGTAGGTGGGTTTTCTGTTAAGATCTTCTACATAAATAGATGTGAGATGACAAGCTGTATGCGGTGTGCTGTGCTGGGTATTATTGTAGGTTCAGAAAGAATAAGACCCAGATCCTATTTTATCCATAAAATATATTTAATGGACTTTACAAAAAGCAAAAGAAAAAGGCAAATTATTATTTTATAGGAAGAAATTATTAAAATCAACTTACACATGCCTGGAAAAGATAATACACATGTCACACATATTCAAGGACTATTGGGAAACACGTAAAAGGGGGTTCGTGGCCTTATTTTGAATTGTAAAGGCCACTTTACAGGACCGATGTTTCATTAAAAGTCTTAGATAAAAGAAACAAGAATGCCAAAGGAATAGCTGAATTTTTGGAGAAATGGTCTATAAAGAAGAGTGAATATTTTATTTTCTACCAAAATTTAACATCTTGTAGGTTACAAATTATCATTGGGTTGCTGAAATTACCTTAAATAACTAGAATCATCTCATGAAATTGCCCAGGAAATCACCATGTATGAGTTATTGCAATTCTACTATTTTCTTTTATATGTATATATACATATTCATATGTGTGTGTATATATATGTGTGAATGTATATTACACATACGCATATAAAATGTATGGCATAATTTCCTCACTTGTTACTTAGATAAGAAGTTAGATGGGGCAATACTAAGTAAGTATTTTAAGAGTCTATTCTTTTAGTTTTATTAAACACCTCTTAAATTCTCTGGGAAACATCAGTGCATAAATGATATGATAGTGTGCTTACTCTATACTAAACATTCTGTAGCATCTTTTAAAATTAAATTTTCCAGCTTTTTTTTTTTTTTTTAAGTCAGGAGAATAGAGTCTCAAGTAGAAACCTTAATAGGATATTGTTCAGAAATTAGTGATACTGTTTCCCTTGTTTTCTTTTAAAGAGAACTCTAAGTTAGTTACTGATACACTTTTCTGTTAGGATGGCAAGGTATAATTTACAGTTAATTCTCCAATGAAAATTTTGTTACATCCAGGTTTACTTACAAAGGAAACAACACAGGTGAGCACAGGTTTAGGCGCAGTGTTGCCAGCCGACTTTACCAAAGCACCAACCCAGAGGCCTTCAAAGAGACACAAACTTGGGGAGTCTGGGTCTCGCGTCCTTCTCAAGGAATTCTGCTTTGTTATACTGTTTTTCGAGGAAACAGATTCTAGAGAGATATCCACTGGGTACGCCATGAAATAAGTCCTTACAGTGAGATTAAAATCAGAATGCCACTTCTCCCCAGCCTCTGATGACTAGGGTCTGGACTAGGCAGCATGTCACATACAGCCCTTCTTCCTAACTTCCCAGGTCAGCACCCAGCTCCCCATGACCCTGACACAGCCCAGTTGTCCTCGCCAGATACTCGGGAACCAACTGCAAGGGAGACACAGCTGGGGGACTGCCAATTAGGCCTGCCCTGAGCAAGAGGCTGCCCACGCTTCTTAGAGTGGAGGGTCGTTCACCCTGTTCTCTTCTCTAATGCAATTTATTTTCCTCTGCAAAAGAAGACTCTTTCCCCAGTGATTATAGCCAGTTCTTAGGTAGTCACAGTCAGAAAAAATTCCTAGAGTTTCTAGGACTTCTCTCAATTTCTGCAATTCTGTTAATAATTTTAGCTTTTCTTAAAAGTATATCATCAGGCCTACTAGAGTTAAGAGTGTAGAAATTCTCAGATCTCTCAATTTTGCATGTTTTTAGCAGCCTTGTTAAATTAAAGTATCCTTACAGGGGCAGAGAGAGAAAAAGAAAAATTAGCTTTGTGGGGCAGAGTTTTAGTTGGGAGACACGATCTAATTTTATGTATTATAGAGCAGAAAGTGGCTGCTAGAAACTTCCTTTACTTGCCCCATTGAAATTGTATGAGGATTGGCAAAAGACAGTTAAGTACAAAAATAAATAAAGTCCAAATAACGGTGGGGTGTAAAAACAAACATCAATCTGTAATCTTGACTGTAAAAGTGTGTGTTAAGAAGGATTGACGGGCTGGCCGAGTGGCTCAGTTGGTTAAGAGCTCGCTCAAGAGTTTGAGCTCTGAGCAACAGCGGTTGGATGCCCGGCCCGAGCTGAGCAGCCACTGAGCTGCCAACAGGTGGCAGGATGGCTCAGCTTAAAAAACAAAACAAAACAAAAACAAGAAGGATTGAAATGGGCAAAATGATTTATCAGAATACACAAGGTTTACTGATTCTTGATGCTACATGGCACAGCTTTACCCTTTTATTAGAATTTTGGTACCCCCGTTTCCATACTCGAATTTTGTGGTGTGCTGTGAATGTTGTCTTTACATTAAATATTTTCCCTTTAAATGCAACAAAATCTATTCTCATTTAATTTTTTTTGAGATATTTAGCTATTTCTTCAGTGGATGCAATTTGCTCTGTTGTCAGTGTCTTGCTTTTTCTTACCCTTTACTTTGTATTTCCAACGTGTTAAGTGTTTAGCCAATGTCCCAAGTTAATTCTAAAACAACATATGAGCTATGAACAAGCGCTTTGCACCTTTAGAGTAATAGATACACATAGCTTTTCTCTGTGTACACAAACACACACAAAAAATGCCTCCAAATTTATC
>NW_017731371.1:1149187-1162378 GCF_001890085.2 Hipposideros armiger
TTCTCATCTATTCAAACCAAACTAAAACATTTCAGCTTCTCCTCTTTCCATGTGTTTCTTTTGTTCTCTAACCTCTTTGTGCTTGGCACTCCTGTTCCATTTAGAGTAGAGATCTCTATAGACATTAAAAGCATCTAAGAGATAGTGAAAACTTAGTGATCCCTAAGTTTTGTTTAACTAGAATACATTTTTTTTTTAAAGTAGGGCCCATGTCTTATCTTTTGTGACTTCCTCACTGTCTATTAGTTTGGGGCACGTATTAGGCATTAAATGAGTATTTGGCAGTTGGGATATTTGGAGAACATTATGCATGCTTATGAATTACTGGAGGAATGTTTCGTTGACAAAGAGAGTTTCAGCTGTAGGAGTTCAGTTCACTGTAAGTTTAACCCCAGCTTGCACTGGCGCTTCTTTGTAGCCCTCCTCGAACTAGATAGGAAAACACCACCACACCGAAACCTAAACAGCCCCCACCCTGGTCTGCTCCATTCTTTCTTCGCATACTGTCCTTAAAATGAAAACAGAGATAGGGTGCTCTCCTAACCATGGAGTGAGCATTAACCTTGTAAATGCTTTCCCGTGCCCAACGACCCTGCACATACCCCGCTATAGCAAGCCATCTACCACTTTAAATGGTGGTCCTCAAAAACACACCTCCCTAAACCCAGGACCATGGAGAGAAAGGAACCTCCCAGCATTGCAAACTCTGAGTATAGTTTGCACCCCTTTCCAACTATTTCCTGTCCTTCCCAGCCCACCCTTTTATTCACAAAGGTTTCCAGGAAGCATGGTGCTGGTTCATTCCTGAATTAACTGTCCTCATTCTTGTTGTTGCCTGTCTTTGTCTTGAGTAAAATATTGCATTCTCATATTTAATTTCATGAAGTACATATTTTAGAAGAACCAAAAAACTGCCACATGGAGTTAAACCAGGAGTACAGCAGCGTGTGTAGTGTCTGTAAAGGGAACCCTGAGGATACAGGGGTGATATGGAGTAAAAGGTTGAATTTACCCCAGATGTCCCCCACTTCTTAACTTATTTTTTTCTTTTCATCTTTTTATTCACACGCTTGGGAAAAGTATTTCTGTTCCTTTCTGTGGAAAAGGGGTCACTACAGGCAATACATGCGCAGAGATCTGCATGGAGTACGTTGTGTGTAAACTCTTCTGTCGGTATAAAAAGGGGAAGGAACGGTCACGCCAGGCAAAGGGGATTGTGTTTGTGGTATCGTGGAATCTGGTAGCTATCTGCGTGGATCAGAAAGGCCGTTTGGCTGGACGCAGCATGGCCAGAACAGTTAATCATTGCACGGAGTGGCAGAGGGGTATTTATCTTGTGAGCAGCTGAGCCCTACTGGAAACATATCGTCTCGGGTTTGTCTCTACTCATCTAAAGCAATTCATTACTCACCTACAAACGCTGTCACAGGTCCCAGCAGCTATGATGATCGGCTTCCTCAGGACTTCTGACAGAAATACAAAGAAAAAATGTTTTCAGTACTATATCTTCAAGATTAAAAAAAAACAAAACAGAGAGAGACAGATAATGGAGTTGATTTTCTCTTCTGCAGTATAAGAAATGTTGGGATTCATTAGTTTTAAAGGAGGTTTTTTTATGTTTAAATTGAAACTGACTAAACTTATTACCCTGGAATAATTTAGCATTTTTGACCTTGTTCTTGTTGGAGAAATGCCTCAAATAGTGTAGAGATGAGGTGTACATTTCCTTACAGACAACCATAAATTCATTTTCTCTCTCTCCCTCTCCCTTTCTTCCTCCCTCCCTCCCTCTCCTCAATACTAAATCAATGTCATCAATAGATGTTATATTTGCCATTTAACAAAGTAAAACTCGCCTTTGACCCCATGCTTCCCTCCCAAGGTCACCCCCTTGCTCTGCTTCACTCAGTATAATTCCTTGGAAGAGGAGCCTTCCCTTCCCAGCGTCCCACTCTCCTTGCCCAGCGCTTTGAACTTCCCAGCATCACTCCACACAGTCTGATTGGTACCCCTTCTAGAACACTTTCCTGACTCAATGTTCTGTTTCACCCCATACTCACTTGCCCTGCATCTATCCCCTGTCTCGCAGAGTTGGATGTCTCAGACTGTGGCTCTTGTATTGGTTTTCTATTGCAGCATAACAAATTACCACAAATTTAGCCATTTAGAACAATATCAGTGTATTATCAGAGTTTCTAGGGGTCAGGAGTTTGGGCACAGGTTTACTGGGTTCTCTGCTCGGGTCTCACCAGACTGACATCAACATGTCGCCAAGGCTGTGACCTCATCTGAAGCTTGGGGCTCTCTTCACGTTGGCACGTCCTCATTTAGGCGGAATTTAGTTCCTTTCAGGCATTGAACTGAGGTCCCTTTTTTCTTGCGGTCAGCCAGGGGTAGCTCTCAGCTTCTGGAGGCACCGTCCAGTCTTGAGCCACGTGGCCTGTCATAACATGGCAGCTGACTTCATCAAAGCCTCCTACGACTGGGTCTTATAAAGTGTAATCTGATCAACGAAGTGACCATCTCATCACCTGTCATATAATGTAATCCAATCAAGAAGATGACTGATTTCATCACTGTCACAGGTCCTGTCTGCACCCAAGGGAAGGAATTATATGGGCATGTACCCAGGAGGCAGAGATCTTAGGAGCTATCTTAGGATTCTGCCCATCACAGCCCTGTTTCTTAATCTGTACCTAACTCCCAATGCCATGTCATCTAGTTCCGTAACTCTACATACCGCTTATGTGTTCTGACTCGCAGATTTACAGACTCATATCCAACTATCTGCACATTATCTCCACCTGGTTACCTATTGGGCATCTCTGACTTAAAATCATCGGAACGGAACAATGAATTCCTTAATGTCAGGATTATTTTTGGTTGGTTAGCATAGAAACTTGACTAGGTTTCTTAAAGAAGTAAAAGATTAATTATTCTCATATTGCAAGAGAACAAAAGGTAGGCAGTCCAAATTGATGTAGCAATTCCACAGTATCCATGTTCCGAGCTTCTTTTCTTTCTGTTTCACCGTCTTCACCTTAGCATGTGACTTTCACCCTCTGTTACGACATAGCTGCTGTTCTCCAGGCAGGCTGCCACATTTCTGGCAAGAAGAGGAATCTGTTTTTTGTTTGTTTGTTTGTTCTTAATGAGGAAAACAGGCACCCTACCCAATAGACTTACTCTACATTTCGTTACCAACTTTGTCACAAGGCCATCCAAATACAAGGGAACTTGGGAAATCAAGATTTTTTGCTCAGCATGTTGGCACTGAGTGACATTGGGGTGCTTTTGCAAGAAGCGGGGAATGAATATTGGATGGTCAGGTAGCAGTATCAGCTATATCTCCTACTCCCGTGGGATTCGATTTGGCTGCAAGTGACCCTAGACCCAAAATAATGGTGCCATTAACAGGCACAACTTTATTTCTCTCTCACATAATGTCTAGGGCTAGTGTGGCAGTTTCGTGACCATTAGGCACCCGGGTTCCTGTGGCTTTATCATTCTCAATATAGAGCCTCCACCTCATGGTCGAAAGTGACTGAGTGCTCCAGGTCTAGCCATTTCATGGGCAATTCAGCCCGCAGGAGGGAGGAGAGGAAAAAAGGAAGAAGTCCTTCCCTTTAAGACCACTTCCTGAAGGTGGCACATACATGCCTGTTTGTCTGCCTTTGACCAGAATTCAGTCAGATGGCCACACATGGCTTCCAGGGAGATTGGGAAATGTGTAATTTATTCTGGGCGGCCGTGTACTCAGCTGAAAATCAGTTCTATCCTGTAGAAAAGAGAGTCAGTGGATTTGTGCAATAACTAGTATTCGCTGCCACTTACCCAAAAGTTAGCATTCTGCTACCTTTCAGGAAACAAATAGTTCGCCCAAAATATGGCTGCCAGGTGAGGTCAAACACCTTAAAACAGTGAAGATCTTGGGGTCACTCGGATCATGTCTACTTTTCCCATACTCCCGCAGCCTTCCGTTTCTCCCCACCTTCACCTCCAGAACCGCAGCCCAATTCAGCGTCATCGTTTGCCTGGGCTTCTCTAGGAGCTTCTGACTAGTCCTTTTGCTTTGACCCCAGTCCCTTTGTAGTCCATCTTGCTCATAAAACCCAGCATAATCTCTAAAAGTTATATCAAGTCATTCCCTTGCTCAGGACATTCAATTTGCTTCGAATTTTGAATGATATGCAAACTCCCACCTTGGCCTCCAAGGCCCTGCAGTGTCTGATGCGGCTGCCTCTCGAACCTGCCTCCTCCTTGCCATATTTTGAACACAGAGCTTGGCCCTCCTTTTCCACAGCTCTGTTCTGACAGTTCTTCTCCAGCTCCTTACGTGGCTCCCTCCCAGCGTGATTCAGATCACTCCTCGGACATTTCCACCTCACAGAATCCTTCCCCAGCTGTCCCCAACACACAGCTCCTTCGTTACTATCTGCCCTCACCCTGTTTTGTTAATGTGTTTATTGTCTGTGTCCTGGTATGTACGTCCCATGAAGGCAGGAGTATCTCTAATCCCAGAATAACATATGCAAGCAACTGAGGGTATTGTGTTCCATGACCTTCTCCAGGGACTCTGTTTTCTCTGGAACTTATTTTTTCAACTAGATGAAAGAATAATGTACTTGATTTAACAAATCCTGAAATTTATCCACCTTCTTCATACGCTCTACAGCATGGAATCAACTTTCTCCCGGGAGGCTTCCCTCTCCAAATCCTCTGAACTTTTGCGCCAGTCTAGACTGAAGGTTCTCTAGGTCCGCTGCGCCCAGCTGTCCTTAGGTTTCCCTTCCCCATGCCGATGCGGTAGAGTTATGAGTCCTGATCTTATTTTTCCTCTTCCTTGCTTTCATCTCAGTTTTCTGGAATTAAATACTCAACTCAGTGTGAAAGAAGGCATGTGAGATAAATTTTTTGAGTCCTTGAATGTCTGAAAATGTGTTGTTCTCTCACACTTGATTGATGGTGTGGCTGGTTATAGAAATCCATTTTCAAATGAGATCTTTGAAGCATTGATCTTCCAGCATCCACTACTGCTGATGAGAAGTCAGTTGCCACTGCAGTTCTGCTTCCTTTGTTTGCCACCTAATATTTTTATCTCTGAATTCTCTCTGTCCTTGGTATTCTAAAATCTCAACAGATAAATGTCAGTAAGTGTGGGTCTTTTTTTATATATTATACTGATACTCAATGGGGTTCTTAATCTGAAGATATAAATTAAGTCATATAAAAATATCTTTTCATTCTTTGAGTATTTCTTTTATTCTTTATGGAAGGCTTATTAATTTCACATTGAATCTCCTGGATTAATCTTATGTGTATTTTATCTTTTCACTTACTTTTTCTTTTATTTTTAAAATTCTGTACTTGGAGAGACTTCCATAATGTTATATTCTACCTTTTAAAATTGTTTTACTTCGTCATATTTTTAAACTTTATAAAACCTTTCTTCTCTGATTGTCTCTTTTTCATAGCAACCTGTTCTTGTTTTATAGAAGTAATATATTCTCAAATCTTTGGGCAGACACGAATAGAATTTTTAAAGATCTCTTCAGTTATTTATCTGTTTCCTTTGAGATTAGTTGTTCCATTTGTTTTTCTTGTTCTTTCTCTTTCATAGTGCTGGCTTTCCTATGAAATGGATCCTGGATTACCCATCCAACTAGATTAATTATTCTGGGTATTTGTCATTTCTGCTTTGGGTACATAAGTCTGGTCCTTCTGTAGGGTGTGTCTACTAAAGGTTCTCATTATAGGAAATGAAGGGAGAGAGCCAGCAATTAGGCTGGGGACCCCATGAAAACCAGTATGAGGAGAATGGCAAACATCCTTGTTCAACCTAAACACCTCATTCATTTTCTTTTGGGACCGCTGACCCTTATTTGATGGGGCAGGGCTTGTGTGCCAGGAATAAACCCAGGCTGCCAGTCACTCTGCTGTGGCTGGTAGGAGTAGGAGGAGCCTGCCCTTCGGCACAAGCTGTAGCGTGGTCTGTTCCCTTTTATGCCATTGCTGAGCACAGGGCCCCTTCCTGAGATGGTCTGGGCTGGGGCTTCCTCTTCTCCGTTCTCTTCATTGCATGCTCCTGCTTTTAGAACGTGGTTAATCTTTCACTTGGTGATTATCCTTTCCTCCCTGCCCTGTTCTAATCATTGTTCTGTGTCCTATTTCCTTTGGCTTTCTTCTTTTTAAAATGTCTACCAGGATTAAATTCAAGTGCATAAAACAGAAAGTTCATATACCAGTAACCTTAAAAAAAATTGTTTTTTTTTTCCTCTTAAAATACAATTCTGGAGGTGGGCAGCCCGGGGCTGTGGGGCAGCTCCAGGAGGCTGTCAGGCACACTGGCTCCTTCTTTCTTTCTGCTCAGTCATCTGGAACATCTGGCTTCCATCCTCAGAGTTGCCTCATGGTAGCAGATGGTCCTGGCAGCTCCAGCCATCATGGTCACATTCTAGGCAGAAAGCAGGTGAAAGAGGGATAGGATAGAAAGTGCAAGCCCGCTGAGTTTGCTCCACTTCAAGAGTTTTTATAGAAAGCCCTTCTCAGTGACTTCTGATTACTTCCACTTTCTGCAGGGGAGATTGAACAATTTAGCGTTTTAGCTAAATTTAGCAGAATACATTATTCTCAATAATACAGGAGTTCTGTTGGTAAGGAAGACAAGAAGAATAGATTTGGGATTGCAGCTAGCACTTTCACACTATCATTTTAATGGCACTTCAGGTATGGAGGGAGGAGTGAAATGCAGGCTCAGCCTCAGGTCTTGAACTAGAAGCACTGATATTTGAAAGGCAAAGCCCCCTTCTCCTTCATGACGTGCAACAAATTTCAGCCTACTGTGGTTAATGGTGAATATATATGCTTATGTATGGGAAGAATTTCTTATTACAGTTTTAACGGCTGGGGTTTAACTCTGTGCATTTTCTTAGAGATTATTATGCTGTTTCTTTGCATGTGTAGTAAAGGAGCAATCTCAGTACATCTCCCAAGTTTTTAATTAGAACATTAAAATGGACTCAGTTTTAGGGGCCAGTGTATTAGTTTCTTCTTGCTGTTATAACATACTAGTACATATTTAGTGGCTTAAAAGGACACACACTTGTTATCTTATACTCCTCAGGGTCAGAAGTCCAAAATGGGTTTCACTGAGCTAAAACCAAGGTGTTGTAGACTGTGGGGGAGAGTCCATGCCCTTCCCACTTCCAGCTTCTAGAGGTCACCTGGGCTTATGACCCTTTCTCCATCAAAGCCGTCCACTTCCATTTCCCCGTGACTCGGACCCTCTGCCTGCCTCTTATAAGGATCCTTGTGATTACATTAAGTCTATGTGGATATCCTAGGTTAATCTCTTCATTGTAAAATTCCTAATTTAGTAGATTTGCAAAGTACCTTCCTATGTAAGGTTAGGATAGGCTTCCACAGGCAGCTAGAATTCAACTTGCAATGGAATTTTTCCTTATTTATATAGTCCCTTAAAACTGCTGCCCAGAAGGGCTTAGCTGAGAACCATCATATTCAGTTTTCATAAGTAGAATTTGCACCTACTTCTTAGGAATGTTGGAAGGATTGGTCTCTTTGTGTTTAAGTTCATTCTACTATAAAGCTTTCAAGAAACTCTTCACATGATGTGGTCTACTTCATATGGCATTTCCAGGAATGATGATTATAAACAATCGATTTAATTTTGCTTTTTTATGTGAAAAATATATAGAAAGATTTCATCGGAAAAGTACTTCATCCAACCAAAATTTCATTGTATTAAATGATTTGGGAAATTACTAACTTCTTTATTTCCTTTATAGTTCATTTACTGAACTTATAGTTTTTCAGAAAAAAATAATTCCAATCTGAAATACTAGATGATGTACAATAACAACTACCCAAAACACAAAACTTATAAAATCTGAACATTTAGGACAGCTATGTAAAAAATTTTTTGACAAAATTTTAGTGTTATTATTTTTTCCTCTATCTTTTTACTGGAGATAGTAGTGTTTCACTTTTATTGGCTTTTCCCAAAAAATAATGTCTTTGTAATTAAGAGACATTTTCTGTTTCTGTCTTTATAGCTTAAGAAATGTATTAAAACACCAGAAATTCCATCTAAACATGTGAGGAACTGGGTCCCCAAAGTCTTGGAACAACGACGACAAGGTTTGGAAACATATTTACAGGTAAGATGTGTCTAGATCCTCAATATAATGTAGCTTAAATAATTATATATCCCAGTATGTTTTCTCAGAACTTATGAGTGAGATTCAGAATATATCAAGCAACCAAACATTCTCGATTAAACTAAAGAAAGTTTAAAATTATCACTGTGTTGTTGGTTGGTTCCTTTAGCTTTAATTAGGTTCTATTTAAAATTGTTTATGTGGATCAGGGAAGTGAAAATTTAGTTTAAAGGTAAAAACTGATGTAGAAAGGGTCTGTGCATTTTTTTAATCAACTCTACAAATTACTTTTCTTTTGTTTTTCCCTCCAAGATTTATTGCTCCCTCATAGCAGTCCCTGCCTTTAGGTTTGGGGTGTTGGGGAGACAGTAAGAGAAACTGAATTTTCAGTGGGCCTGGCGAGTACATCTATGGAATCCAATGGAGAATGGGTGTAAAAAAGTTGCCTCTTATGAAATTCCAACTTCTTTGGAAATTAGAATGTATGTTTTTAAAAGAATGCATTAGGATGTTCTTCTCTGCAGCTGAGAATTGCAAAAAGAATTGCCTGAGTAAGGTAGACAAAAGTACCCTTTCCCCCAAGTGACAGATAAAGCAAAAGGAAAGTGTCAGCTTCTCTGAGTTTTACAGTGAAAAAGGCCAGAGGCTTCGGGTGAATATTCGGTGTGGCCATCATCATCCAAATAGCTCTTCGCAGGGCAAGTACTGAGATGAGGTTGTGGGTGGGTGTGGCCCGTGAAAGCCTTGTCTTCTCACAGGACACCTGAGTGCACTTGAGAGGCTGACATGTGACAATGACTGAGGTGGTGTGAGATGGGGGGGTTGGGGAATCGTGGCTCTTGAGAAAAGAAAAAAACTGGACTTCACCTAAGAGTTATGAATTTACCACAATGATCTAGCCTCCTAAGACATGTTGCATCAAAAACATTGGCAGCCATGGCTGTGTTCTTCCACCGATGTCTTCCTAACCCCTTTAGCATTAACCCTAAGGCAGGCTCTGTTTTGGAGGGCAGCTGTGGACTGTGGGAAGCCAGCATAGCATGTCCTCTGCAGAGCTTTTCTGGGTGGCTGTGCCTGAATCACTGCTGTTTAGAAGCTGAGGAGAAGCTGTCACCAAAGGCTTGCTTGTACTTAGTGATAAATTCAGAGGACTCTCTCCCAGTAGAAAGATGCCAAGAGTCCCTGCTAGCCTCCTGTGGTTTTCCTGGTCTCAAATAGGAAAGCTGACATGCTGGCAGTCCTGAGAACATCTGAGGAGGGCTTTCGTTACTGTTTTTGCTCTTCTGCTTTTGGACATGGTGGTGGATCCTTCATTGCCTCTCCCTGGAGTGGGAGATGAAAGGAAATGGGGACCACAGATGACAGGAAAATGTGTGGTCGTGTGCTTTGAGACTCTGGATATGGAGCTAAGAGACTCTCAGAGCTTCGGGCAATACTGCAGAGCAAAAACAAACCAAAAAAAAAACCCTAAAAAACAAGACTTCAGACACTGTATGCAAAGGGTAAAAATGCATGTTCTCTATAATTAAATGGTATAGGTAAACAGTGCATTCTTATTTGTGAGGCACATTTTCCATAGATATTGTATATCTTCAAGCTTTAGTTCTGAAGAAAGCTTTACTCTTTTTCCTCCCATTATATTTGACATATGACTTCCATTACGACTCAGTGTAAACATTTTAAGTTGTTTGTGCTTTGTGTATAAATATGCAGATAAAATCATCTGGCACAGAGAGGAGTTTACAGTGACACTCAAATTGAGCTTGGAATTTTCTAGTCTCAGAAATAGGGATTGAAAGATGTGGTTGAAAGACTGGGAGGGCGTGTTTCCTATTGTGCATTTAATATTCAATTTGTTGTCAGTTAAGTCTCTGAGGAGTCCCTGTCAGTTAAGTCCCCAAGGGAGCTTTCTCTTCTCTGTTTTCCACCTGATTCTATTCGCAGGCAGTGGCAGCTAGACAGAAGTTGCAAGGATGAGTATGAATGCTTTATCAATCCCAAGTGAAATGAAAACCCTGGCTTAGGTATCATTTCTTGAAACTTTTAAGTCTATTTATTTATTTATTTATTTTTAAAGATTTTATTGGGGAAGGGGAGCAGTGTTGGAAAATTTGGAAAGGGGAACATGGTTTTCCAGGACCCATTAGCTACAAGTCAAGTTGTTGTCCTTCAGTCTTAGCTGTGGAGGGTGCAGCTCAGCTCCAAGTCCAGTCGCCATTTTCAATCTAGTTGCGGGGTGTGGGGGGCAGGCACAGCCCACCATCCCATGCGAGAGTTGAACCAGCAACCTTGTTGTTAAGAGCACGTGTTCTCACCAGCTGAGCCATCCGGCCGCCAGTTGGCAGCTCAGCTCGGGTGCAGCTCACTGGTCCATGTAGGAATCGAACCAGCAACCCTGTTGCTCAGAGCTCGCACTCTAACCAACTGAGCCACCCGGATGGCCCATGTTTAAGTCTTTTTTAGAAGTAAGACAGTTATTACTCTTCCTTCTACTCATTGTAACTTTAGTTAGAATCCCGCTCGCCCTCAGAACTTACACCTGAGTGAACTCCAGGGTGTCACCAGCATTCCTCAGCAAGCCCCATCCTGCAGCTAACCCATCTGGGCATGAGGATGGCCCTGTGATGGCCCCATAAACTGAGGAAGTATTAATACCCCAAAGCCATAGCATCTTCAGCTCACAGGAAACTTAGACATGGTCTAGTCCAGCTTGCTTCCTGCCCTGCAGCTATGTTCATGTTCATTCCCCTGGCCTCAGTTTCCCATCCATAAAATAGGCAGATCAGTTCTTGAGAGGACCGGGGAAGACAGCTCCTCCTCTTATCCAAGGAACAGCTAGGACGTTTTGAATGTGGGTAGGTGTAACACACACACTTCCTAAGGAGCCCGCACTGCTCTTTCATTTTAGAGATGGGGAAACTAAGGTCCAGGTGAAGAAACTTGCCTCACTTCTGGAGTATATAAGGGAAAGAGATGGGACTGGACTTTTAGTTTCTTAACGCTTATTTAGGCTCTTTTCATTCTGCATTGTACATTTTCCAAATTGGAGGAAACTTTTCAGCCTTAACATGTAATTTTACTTAGGGATATAATAATACTAGTAAAGCAAGAGACCTTGTAATCATAACCTATCACAATTTAATTGACTAATCTAACCCAACTCTCTTGATAGATAGATAAATCGGTGATTCTTTAAGTCTATAACTTGAATACTTAGAATCCTATGAAAACAATGAGTATGTATCTGTTTTCTGTGTTAAGTCATTTGCATAGAAGCAAAAGTCTTAAGAATACATTAATTGGGGTTTCCAAAACGTTTTTGCCATCAAACATGGTTTATCTAGTAGTTTTATCTCCTTGTCTGGGATGGCAGTCCATCTTTTCCTGAGATCCCAATGAAATAAAAGTATAAAAACTTAAGAAGGAATAACCCCTAACAGTTAAGTAGTGGATGGGCAGGGAATAGAGGGGATCATCAAAGGAAGAAAAATGTTTAACAACTTTCTGGAAGATGGAATATTCTGGAAGATGGAATATTCTGGAAGATGGAATATTCTGGGAGTGTGTGAATGGGTGCAACAGACAGAGAAAAGCAGCATTCCCACTCAGCAGTGAGAGCAAGTGTTGGAGGTGGGAGGCAGCCTGCCCACAGCCCTGGTGGTTAGAGTCAGCAGGTGAAGTAGAGGCCAAGGTGAGCAGTGAAACTGAAAACAAATGGTTTTGTTCAGGGCGTATACATGGAGCAGTTTCCCAGGCTACCTACTCTGTACAGAATACCGATAACCTGATGTTTATGACATTGCAAAAAAATATTTTAAAGGCTTTTCTCTTAAAAACAAAACAATACAACAAAATATTGAACAGGATGACTGCAGTAAAGCTAAGGCTTCTAACGTGTAGATTAGGGCCCCCAAGTTGACAACCACCAAGGAAAAGCCTACCACACAGCATGCTCCACCCACACCGTCTTTCCACTTGCAAGATGGCCTGTGGTGGGCACTGCTGCTGACATACCAGCAGGAGAAACTGACCCACCCCTCCCAGGCTACTTTCTTCAGTGAGATCTGATAACCAAGGATCACCAGGCATTTGAGGAAAACAAGTAGCATGAACAAAAAGACCAACATGAACTAAAACACTGACTCTTCAGGGAAGAGATAATAAAGGACACAAAATATATCTTAAAAATTGATTTAATAAATCAAGAGAGATTCACAAAGGTATTACATCTAAAAGATGACACTAGGATACTCTAAAAGGAACAATCAGAGAACACACAAGAGTTCTTTGAATTAGTTGTGTTATCCAACTGAAAACATTTGGTAGTTGCTGTCTCTAGTTGGGGCAGTGTTCCATAAAATGCAGGTACAAAAACTCTCCACCAAAAGACAAGAGACATAGAGGATCATTCCAGGTCTAATATCTTGCTTCTTTCCAGAGTCCCAGAAAGAAATAAGGGGAAAACACAAAAGTAGGGAAGGGAATAATCAAAGGAAAAATAGTTGAAAATTTCCTCAAGCTGGAGGATATGAGCCTTTAGATAGAAAAGATGATCCAAGGGCAGAGCTCAAAGAATGACAGAAACTCTCCAGTGCCAAGACGTAACTGGCAAAATTCCAGTACGTCAGAGATAGAGATCCATAATCTTCCAGAAAGAAAAAGCAAATGGTGGGCAAGGTTGAGGGTTAGTCATGGCTTCATTTGTTTATTTGAGGCTGATTTAATGGGCAGGTCCCTCTCTATTCTTCGCTGACAACATTAAATTACAAGCTGACATAATTTTTAGACAAAGGTTTTTACGGGAATTTTGCATACATCACTTGTTCCATTTGTTGCAATAATATGAAATTTCTCTTTCTGAGATAGATACCATGTCTTATGTCACTTACTTGAGAACAACAGTTGTTTTTATTTTCACCTTTTTTTTTTTTTTTTTTTTTAAAGATTTTTATTGGGGATTTTGGGGGATGGGAACGGCACTGGGGAATTGGGGGAAGGGGAACAGACAAGTTGC
>NW_017731371.1:1162583-1168038 GCF_001890085.2 Hipposideros armiger
GAGGGCAGTGTCACTGGCCCTCATATGTGGGATCCGAACCGGGGCCTCTGGCGTCCCAAGCCAGTTCTTAACCATCGCGCCACTCGGCCGGCCCTTTATTTTCACCTTTTTAATAAGGAGTGAATTAAAGTACATTGAGTGTTGGGAGCTAAACAGAAACAGCTCATAGAAATCATGGTTAAGCATAATCTGAGCTAATATAAATCCTTTTTTAAAAGTTCATTTGAAGAAAACAGTTCCACAGCTGTGGTTTGTTAGGCAGGAGATGCAGGGTGCTGTCTTCAGAAGAGCTTACTACCTGGACTAGATGGCTCCTCATTCATTTTTTGAGTTATACGATACAGTATAATGTTCTGTTGGGTCAGTAGTCTGCACTAGATCTAAGAGTACTGTTTTTAACTTTTTCAGTAGTACATGAAGCATTTATTAAAATGGACCATGTATGCTTGAAAATGTGTATTCTCTAGTTCTTGAGTGCAGTGAGCTGCATATAATCAGATGAAGTTTGTTAAGTGTGCTATTCAAATTTCCTGTCTTAACTTGGCTGCTTGATTTAATAAGAAGAAAGGTATGTTAAAATTTCCCACTCGTATTTTCATGATTACTGTTATAATTGGGCTTAGTTCAACCATCAATATATTAGTCCCTCTTTTTCTTTGTCATGCCTGCTTTTGAACTGGTGGCAGATTTTTCCCCCCTTTTTCTCTTCCCATCCCCGCCAACTCCCCCTCCCCCCACCCATTAGTCAATCTCTCTTCATTTAGTGGTTACCTAATATCTTTAGTTTCCTCCTGAATATTGCAAAGACCTTAGAGTGTTTCAAGTCTGATCACCCTAGATATAGCATTCTGGGTTGACAGTTCTTTTTTTTTTTTTTCCCCCAGCACTTGGAAATAATGTGCCACTTCCTTCTGGCTCCCATGATTTCTGATTAAAAAAAAAAAATCCACTGCCACGTTGTTTCCCCCTATATGTAAGGTGTTGTTTTAAAATTACTGCTTTCAAAATTTTATCTTTGTCGTTAGTTTTCAGAAGCTTAGTTATGATGTGTCTTGGTGTGTATTTCTCTGGGTTTTTCATGTTTGGAGTTCTCCCAGCTTCTTGAATCTGTAAGTTTATCCTTTTGCCAGATTTAGACGTTTTTAACCATTATTTCTTCAGGTACTCTTTCAGTTCCTCCTTTTTCTCTCCATAACAGGAATATTAGAGTCTTTATTATAGTCCCACAGGGCCCTGAGGCCCTTTTCATTTTTTTTTCCCCCCAGTCTATTTACTCTCCATTGGTCAGACTGGGTAATTTCTGTTGTCTTATCTTCCAGTTCATTGATTCTTTTCTCTGTTTCTTCCATTCTGCTGTCAAACCTGTCCACTGAACTTTATATTTCAGTTATTGTATTTTTCAGTTCTGAAATTTCCATTTATTCTCCCCTATAGTTTTTATTTCTTTGCCAAGACTTTATATTTCATTCCTTTGTTGAGTTTTTCTACCTTTTCTTTTGTTTCGAATGTGTTCATAATTGCTCATTGAAATGTTTTTATCATGGGCGCCCTAAAAATTATTGTCAGATAATTCTTACATCTCTGTCATCTCAGCATTGGCATCTATTGCTTGTCCTTTTCATTCAGTTTGAGATCTTCTTGGTTTTTGGTATATTGAATGGTTCTGATTGTCCTAGACATTTTTGCATTATGTTATGTAATTCTGGATCTTATTTAAGCATTCTGCTTTAGCTGGCTTTCTCTGACACTGCTTAGTCTAGAGAAGGTGGGAGTGGGGGACTCTACTTCGTTTCTGCCAGGTGAAGACAGACTCTCCCTTGGCCTTCCTTGACACTTGGGGTGAAAGGGGTGCTCCTCATTACTGCTGAGATGATGGGAATTCTAGCTCCCTGTGTGGTCTCTGTTGACTCAGTTACTGGCTGGTGGGGATAAAAGTCCTGGCTCCTTACTTGGTCTTCTCTGGCGCCTCCCAGGCATTGGGTGCCTCATTACAGCCGCATGATGGTTTCCACCCTAGGTCTAGGCCTAGACCATTGCTGGCATGAGTGGAGGTAGCCATAGTTTCTTCTGTGGTGTTTGGCATGAGTAGAGTTGTCAGTGTCTAAAAGTTTTCGGTCTTCCTAGGCTGTCTCTTTTATGGTCCTTTTTCTGGAGGAAACAGGCTTTTATTAGGGTTTTATTTGTCTACATTTGTTGGCATTTCCTGGTTGCTGGCTTTTTCTGCTCCAGGTTGAGAAACATGAGGCAAAACGAACATCCAGGAAAGATAAAACTCACCACTGTGTCATTCCTCTGGTCTCCTTTCTTTCCTCAACCTTTCATAATCTTCTTGTGTTTGCTTTACATATAATACCTAGGGGTTTTAGTTGTACTTAGCAGGACAATAGGAAAAAGTACAGCTAGTCCATCTTATTGGAAGTGGAAGTCCATCCATTGACTTTTAAATTTTAGTATTATGTTTTTTTTGTTTCTTGGAGTTCTATTTGTTTTTTCTGTTGGTTGTTTTTTGTTTTTTATTTTGGGGGGGTTTTGGTTTTGTTTGTTTGTTTTTAAGATTTTTATTGGAATTTTTATTGGAAGGAGAACAGTGTTGAGGAGTTGGGGAAGGGGAACAGCCAAGTTGTTGTCCTTCAGTCTTAGTTGTGGAGGGCGCAGCTAGCTCAGCTCCAGGTCCAGTCGTCATCCAGCCGCCCATCGGCAGCTCGCAGGTGCTATGTTCAAACTTAGTTGTGTGTGGGCGTAGCCCACCATCCCATGCGGGAGTCAAACTGGTAACCTTGTTTTTAGGAGCATGTGCTCTCGCCAGCTGAGCCATCCTGCCACCTGTTGGCAGCTCAGCTCAGGCGCAGCTCACTGGCCCATGTGGAAACCAACCAGCGACCTTGTTGCTCAGAGCTTGTGCTCTTAACCAACTGAGCCATTTGGCTGGCCCTGTTCTTTGTTTTTTTGTAATATAACTACATGTTTGTTTTTTAACAGTCCTGTAGTTTTTGTCATATTTTCAAAACTCTGTTTTTAAACACATCAACTCTCAGTTTCCCAGGGGAAAAAAATGGTAATCATCATTAACCATTAAATCCACCAGTTTTAGATTTTGTACTTTTAACATTTTTAATGAATAATTTACAGAAATTCAAATAGAGAGTGAAAGACAAATGCATTAGAATTTTGATTAGAATTTCAACATAGCAAACTCAAAATCTTAGTCCATATTTTCCTGGGTTTCAAATGGGCAACATCCTTTGAACAGTGCACCTAACTGATCATCATCTACTATGCATAAAACTGAAACACAAGCCATCTTGTAAGTACTGATTCCAGATATTTAATTTCATCTCTAATAGGTTCTAGCCTATCATTGCTTGTGTTTCTTTTTCTTGGACATGCATTTTTAAAATTCAATACTTTGGAAAACCTGATAGTTAATAGTTTTGTTGAAGAGACAGTGGCTAATATCTTTGCTGCATAATTACAAAATATTTTCATTTTTAGATTTACAAACAACAACTAGAATGACTAAATCAATGAACTTTTTAAATTTCTACATTATCTGTTTTTTTCCAGTCACCTTTCTATTTGCTTTTATCAAGTAAAGTGAAGCATTTGTGAAATAAATCTTGGTGCACAAACATCATAAAAAGCGAAAGAATAGTGTTCCATGTTCTATTAGCAAAATGAAATGGTCCAAGTACTTAATGCAAAATAATGTATGGGCAAGTTCTTCCTGTTGAATGAGCGGCTCCAAGAGAATACTACATTTCCCCTTTCCTCATTGATTCCTGAGTCTGAGAAAATTCATGTGTGATACCATTTGAAGTCTCATGATTTGAGATTTTACTTATGCAACCAATTTAGCTGTACATTATGGAAGCCACTGGTCACATGTCGCTAATGAACATTTGAAAGGTGGCTAGTCTGAATCATGATGTTTTATAAATGTAAACTTTACACAGATTTCAAAACCTTAGTACAAAAAGAATGTAAACTATCTCAACAATTTTACAATATTTTGTATATAATATAAGGCTAAGCAAAATATATTATTAAAATTATGTTTACTTGTTTCGTTTTACTTTTTAATGTGGCTACTAAAAATCTTAATATTAAATTAACATTGAAAATTATTACAAAGTGTATATGTACTTTACATTATACTTGTTAGACAGTGGTGGTCTGCAGTAGTCCTGTGTTTCTGCAGTCATTGTCTGAGACTTCTGATAATTGGGAAATACTTATCAATTTTTTTCTTTACCATTTGGGGTAGAAAATGAAAATTGCTGAACATTTAACTGTGTTCATTAAAAACTTAAACAAACTTTAAAGATAATATCTCCAGACTTCTTTGAAAGATGATGAGTACTTCGGGCAACACAATCAGAAAACTAAAGGGTGATATAATGATTATTATTTATTTCATTATCTTTCTAGATGATTCCATAATTCTTCAATTTTCTTATTTTAGTATTTTCTTAGCATAGTTGGGAACAGTTGATGAGTTTTGATGCAATGATACTTAAAATTATGAAGCAGTAAAATGTTGCAAGGTACAGGAAAAAGATTACCTAAGATTCCATAATGTATTGTATATTGAAAAAGAATCCGATCCGTATGGTAATTATCAGATAGAAAGAACTTGATTCTATTTAAAAGATACATATTTTTTTCTCTGGTTTTGGAGACAGGTGAGAAAGAATAAAAGTCATAAAATATCCATTCTTACAAACAGTTAGAAATGCTTAATTTTCTGCCATTTGAGAGCAATTTGTCATTTATCTCTGATTCTCATAGCATCTTCCTTGTATCTTTGGTGTTCTGTTTTACTGTAGAAATTTATTACTATAATTATTCTGTATCTAGGTGTAGACTTTTTAAGTTTATATTTTTGAGTATTTTGTGTGTGTGCTTTCTATATCTGAATGCAGGCGGCTTTCAACATTTCTGGAAAATGTTCAGGTTATCATGTCTTTGAATGTTGCATCTTCTCCATTTTCTATTCTATCTTTTATTCTGAGTCTGATAGTTGTAATAACCAAAGTCTTCAGAGGTTTAGGCTGACAGTCTGTTGTTTCTGCTTATTCTTGCTCATGGTTCTTTCTCATAATATAGGTGTGTTTTGTTTAGTTTCCTATTTTTCTTTCTTTTTTTTTTTGTATATTTGGCAGGGTAATCAGTTTATCTTTGGGTTTTTGTTTGTTTGTTTGTTGTTGTTTTTGGTTTTGGTTTTTTGGGCAAGGATTGAACTGAATTTATACAGAGAGAATTTTTATTTGCTTCTGTCAATCACCTGGGAACACTGTCAACTGGGACTTCTTAGCTTGAAGGGTTTTTTTGTACCACACAAGAGATATTAATTTAGGTTATGAACCTGTGAAAGGGGTTTATTTCTCATTCTCCCCTGGGGATGTATTCTTTAGTGGCTTTATTTGGAGCTCACCTTTTAGTGTTTACGACTTGC
>NW_017731371.1:1168103-1222365 GCF_001890085.2 Hipposideros armiger
ATATATATATATATATATATATATATATATATATATATATATATATATATATATATATATATATATATATATGGCACATTTAGGATCCTAAGGATTCCTTTCCATGAAAGTCTGAGCCCTAGTGAGTGTTTAAGTGCTAAGTCACTCTTCTGGGTTAGTCAGATATTACCAGGATCTGCACTGACGACTTCTGTGAGCAGGGACATATGTACTATCCTGTAATACATTCTTCAAACATAAAGTTTGGAAAATAAGTTAAATTATTTTACTGACCATAAGATTTTATTTGACAATGGATTGTATATCCTATTCAGTCAGGAGTGGGAATGTGGAATTGCAGGAACCTATGGCAGTACCTATACCTATATACCTATATACCTAATACCTATAGTGTGTTTCAGCTCAGGCCAAACTGGAGCATACACCTTTATAAAATGCAGCCTGTTGGACTTGTATACACGTGGTGTAAAATAGGCCTTCACCGTGCCCACAAGGTAGTCCCAAAAGAGGTTGTATGAAGACCTAAACATGTTTGTTTTTGTATTGCACAGCTTGTATGGAAGCTTAATATCTTTGGGTTCACAGTATATTAGTTTCTCTGTCTGCCTTTGACCTTTTTCAGCCACCACTCCCCAGCCCTTGTGCTTAACAAGACGCTGTCTTCCAAAGTAGGCTGCCTTCCTTTTTCCACTGGGCATATTTTCTAGCCTATCTTTCTCTTCCAGTAGCTCCTTTACTCTCCTAAAGATTCTGCAGCAACTTGGTCCCCTTCCCCATTATGCAATGGAAAGTGCTTTTAAAATGCTGGACTGGTGCTTTATTTTGAAAATTGTTGGGTAAACAGTTGCTCTGTTGCCTCAGCACCTGTTGCTACATGAAAATTCTGGAACAAGGTCCCAGATATCTCCAGAACAACGTGGACATTACGTGTCGGGCTGGTGTGCCTGGTACCACCATGGTGCTTTCACAGAAGTGTTTTCTTTAACTTAATAGGCAGTTTCTGTACTAGTGGGAACAAGCCCTTAAACCATTTTGTGAACTATATTTTCTTTTACAGTAGAGTATATTCATGGACTTACTTTTAATGACTGTAACCCCATAAATTTGACATTTTACTTTTACATTACCTAAAATATCTATTTTATGGCCAAGAGCCATTTTTTAGGTATATATTTTCATCTTTTCTTCACTTCTTTAAACAGTACTAGCAATTAATAATCTTTTAGGGAGCCTTTTCTCCCAAGTCCCATGCAGACCCCCAAAGTTTTGTTGTTTTTTTGTTTTTGTTTTTTTAATCACGCCATGAGAATTGTAGAGTAGGTATAATTGAGCTGAGAATAATAGACTAAATTAAGCTGAACTGAGATTCCGGTCTTCAACATTTTCAAGGTTCACTTACCAGAGAAGGGGCTCCCTCTTGCTTATCTCAGCAAAATTGCAAACCGCTGCACATCATACGTTGCCGGGATTGTGAGTAGTCAGAGCTGCAAAGGTTAAATTTAGAACAGGTTTCTATTTAAGAACTGAGAATTATCATTATCTCTAAGTTTTACTTCTTAAAGGAATTTTCTCATTATGAGCATCACTGATATAGTCATAGATATGTATAAAGGTAAAAAAAATCTCATGTAAAATATTTTTATTCTTTCTTTTTCTTCACTTTCCATTTTTGTGGTTTTAAGTCAGACACATCTGTCTGTTTCTAGGCATCCAACTCTGGCTGGGGCGTAATTGAAAATTTCTCTTTTAATCCACCCCTGACGAGGTAGAGCCCTTGATGAAGCAGAGGAAACTCAGAATGTAGCAGAGAAACCCCATGCTTTCCCTATGGCCACCGTATCCTTTAGCTCAGGTCCTTAGAATTTTGAGTTCAATGCACAGATTAAGAAGTGATACAATGGCAGCTTTACCTCTTACAATGGACTGCCTTTAAACTGCAACTAAAGTAAAGAGCAAGACCTAATGTATGGGGCAGGGGGGATGCACTGGTGAAAGAGTGATGTTTAGCTTGGACTTCAAAAAAGCACCATAGAAGCCTATAGAAGTAACCGTATCTATGAAGGTCCTTATAACACGCGACAAGCTGTTCTTTGTTCTCGTTAAAGATTGTGAACAGTGTGTTAAATAATATTAATGGCTGGGATTGTCAGTACTTAACAGTACTTTCCTTGTACAAGTGATTTTATTGATCGATACAGACTCAATGTAACAGGGGCAGATTATTTTTACTGATTTTATCGAAACCTTAACCAAGTTTGTTAGTGAACCACATATCTTTAAATAGATCTAGATGATGATGTAGATTAAGAAAAGCAAACCACCATCCATCTCTTTTTGATCTGTTAATAACTTAAATCCATCATTGCTAGCAAGTGTTTTCAGATTCTGTTGTGCATACATGTTTCTGTTGTGCCTGGTTAGAAATCCTATAACCTTGTTTCAGTGGTTGGTTTTCCATACAGGAAAACCTTAACCACTTACCCAGAATTTGGCAGACAACTTTGTCATCATAATTGGTGAAATAATTGGCAAGATATGACGAAAAACACACTTTAGAGAGGTCTGTTTTCTGAATTTAATTTTTGTAGGTAGTGACCTATAGATTCCTAAGTTTTATGGTAGTTCTAGAAGACTTTTCTGGGCTAATTTAAAAATACTTTATGAAGGCTACAGATAATCACCTAGAACAATGTATAATATTTCTTCTCATTTTATATTTTAAAGGTTTGTATTTTAATTATAAAGAATTCTGCTGCTTAATTTCAAATGGATTTGTTTTCTCAGAGATTTGCAGTTTTCCAGTTGATCTCAAGATGACATATACTTCATTTAAAATAAATTCTAGCGCAGAACAATTTTTTTACACTTCTGAAACCAGTCATATATATTATTTCTTTAAAGAAAACAATTCAAGTAACCAGTATTTAAAAAATTTAGACGATGCATTCTTGCTCACCTTGGGTAGCTGAGCCTGGTGGAAGCCTCACCATCAGAGCTATGAATGCTGAGCCTTTAGAGGTAACACAGGTCAGTGGAGGTGAGATCAGTAATGGCTTTAGGAACTTCAAAAATATTTATCATTTCATGGAGAGGAATCTATGTGAAAGAAGGGAATGGAATAGAAATGTGCCTTCCTGTGCACTGTGGCCCCAAAGCTTTGATCAGATTTAAAATTGGAAACTTGCGGAGTTTTCAACCTATGAATTATCAAATGTTGACCACCTGGTGTGACATCTGTAATGATTTAAAAAATACTCTCCATAGTCACTACTAAGGTTCAGTGACCTAAAATAGAGCTCTGGGTTAATAAAGTGAATGTTTTGGGTTAAATCCTCTACTAAGAGCTGGCTGTGCTTGTTGGCAGGGCTCCTGGCTGCATGCTGTTGCTAGAAAGAGGACTGGTGAGAACACAACAGACCTGCACTTATAGCTGGAAAGCCAGCTCACAGGCCCTTCTAGAAACAGGTAGTTAGTGATGCCATTTCATGTATTTGGAGAGAAAGACAGACCACATATTACTGTTTCTTCACATTCAACCTTATCTTAAAAAGTAGATGGCTTTGTCTGATAAAAACTTAACACCTTGAGCTAGCATTATATTCCTGTGAATATCAGTTCCTTTAAGGTAGCTACAGTGGGCTTGAGTCTCTGCTTGAGGCAGTTTTTTATTCTGAGAAGATTTCAGGAAGCCCGACATTATTCTTGAGATACTTTTGATTTGCATTTTGTCAGATTTGTTTGTGGTGGAGTCATGAGTTTTAAAAGAACTGGCTTTTATAGTGAAGTGCACTTTTAGCTTGATGACTCTAATCAAAGGAAGAGCACTACATATCCTAGAATCATTTATTTTCTGATATAAGTAGTCTGTTTCTTCATACACATTGAGATTTCTCTCCCTGCAGGTTAATATATTTTTAGTATTATAGTAGTTTTTGTTATTGTTCTGATTTATACATGTGTACATATCCAACAACTTTAAAAGCTACAAAGAATAAAAATAACTATCTGTAATTCTTCCACTTAGACCACTGGTTCTGAACCTGGGGCATGTTACCTCACAGGGGCATTTGGTGATGCATCGAGACATTTCTGGTTGTCACAGCTGAGGATGGGGATGATATTAGCATCTAGTGGTCAGGGATACTGGTAAACATCCTACAATGCACAGGACAGTCCCCAACAAACAGTAATTTAATCCAGAATGTTAATAGTGGTGAGGCTGAAAAACTCTGACTTAGCTCAAAATTATGGTGTGACTTTTTCCTATGCGTTTTTTTTTTTTTTGTTTTTTTAAGATTTTCTTGGGGGATTGGGGGAGGGGAACAGACAAGTCGCTGTCCTTTTGTTCTTCAGTCTAGTTGTGGAGGGCGTCGCTTCACTGGCCCATGTTGGTATTATCATTGTGCTCTTCCCGGGTGAGGCAGTCACTTGCCAGCCATTGGATGGCTGCTCATGGCAGCTCATGAAAGCACACGCCTGCTGCCGGCCAGCCCCACTGCAGCCTATGCCTTCGCTGGCAACTCATGGCAGCCCAGCTCCAGGTCGAGCTGTTGTTCACCATCTTAGCTGTAGAGGGCACAGCATCACTGGCCCTCATATGTGGGATCCGAACTGGGGTCCTGCTGCTCAGAGCTGGCGTCCCAAGCCAGCTCTTAACCAACGTGCCACTCAGCCAGCCCTCCTATGTGTATTTTTAATCATGTATTTTAAAATATTTGTTACATCATCTACAATGCTTTATAAACTCCTCTTTTAATTTAAAAACATATCACAGACATTTACCATGTATTAAATATTCTCCTAAGGCAAATGGTTTTTTTAAATATTTTTTTATTATGGAAATTTTCAGCATATAAAAATTGACAGGATAATATAATAAAATTCCAGATACCCATCCACTTTCATACCATCATCCAGCTGCAACAATTATCAACTCAGGGACAATCTTCTTTCATCTATATTCCCACATTTACCCCACCTTCCCATATTATTTTGAAAAAAACTCCCAGATATTATATTTTTATCTATAAATATTTTAGTATATATCTCTCATAGATAAAGATTCTTTTTTAAAACACTTGTAATAAGGCTCCATAACATTCTATCCTCAGGATGCATTAAAGCTGACTTAACTGACAGCCTGCAGTTGAGTTTTGGGGTGGTCTCAATTTTTCTCCCTAGAATTTTTTTGTTTTCATCTTCCTCTGGCAGATTCTCCTTGTTCTACAGGTGAAGTAGCAAGTGTGCAAACTAGCAAGGCCAGAGTGAGCACCAGCCCCTTAATTTCATTAAACACTGTGTAACTGGTAAAGATTAATGTACATATCTCTTGCTAATTCTTTCCAATTACTTAGTTCATATAAATTCCCAAGCCTGGTTAATTATGCTGAAGTCAGGTAGTAATTTTGAACGGTGCTCCGACAACAAGGGAATTTTCCTGGTCTAACCTTGCCCTCTCTCACAGATTCTCAGCAGATTAGGCCCTCAGCCTGCAGTCCATTCATTTTCTGCTCAGGCCTAATTGCTGCCGACTGGCTGCCACAGGTACCTGGATAGCCTGCGTTTAAGGAGGCAGGGACTTGTGAGAACAAATAAGGAAAGATTAATTGTTTGTTTTGTTCCCTCTCAAGAGAAATGTGGGTGCTTAATCAAGAAAAATAATTTCTTCTGTTGATTTGGCTTATTTGGAGAAAAGATAATTGTGTAAAGGTGGGTGCAAAATGATGCCTTTTGTAAGAGGTATTGCCACTTACCTACACAAGAGACAAGGATACAGGGAAATAAATGTAAGACACTGACGAAATGGATGAGGATGGCTCGCATTTCTCATAGTAAGTAATCTGGCTGCTGGGCTTTTATTTGTACCAATAGTGCTAGCTAGTATTGTCATTTGTTTTGTCTGCATCTTCGGAAATCTAATCAAGGAGACAATAGTGTAAAAAAAAAAATCAACAACAGTCTTCCAAATTGTTCTTAATTGCTGCAGTACAAAGTGAGCTAAATGCTGTGATGTTTCCAATTAAAGAACCTGTTTCAAGCAAGCACTATTAAATCTATCTTTCCCAGTCTGATAAATAAGCAATCAGAGAGTGGAGCAGATTAATTGAGAGCAGTTAGTTCCAGATTCCTTAAAATAGGTAAAGCGAACCAACCTGATTAATGATTTTTGGCAATTTTGGGGCATGGTAACTGTGTCACACCTTCTGGCCAATCAAAAAAGGAAATTGATTAAATGTTACCATATTGCTTATGATTTTCAGTACCAAAACCCATTTGTTTTCCCAAATCTCAAGTTATATGAGAAGGACTTTTGATATGTTCTAAATAAAAATTGACCCTTGAATTTAGAAAGGAAACTGTGAATGAATTTAAAGAGAAATGTGTACTGTCCCACAGACAGAGTTATAAACACTAGGGAAGAGTCAGCAAAATGTTTTCATATAAAATCAGCTGTAAATATTTTATGTTATGCAGACCATATGGCCTCTGTCATACTGCTCAGCTCTGCCCTGTGGTGCGAAAGCTGCCATAGATGATGTGTAAAGAAAGGCGAGGTGTTCCAATAAAGCTTTATTTACGAAACGAGGCAGCAGGCCAGATTCGGCCCTCAGGCTATAGTTGACCCCTGGACCTAAAGGCTGGTGGTTGACTGGGGTGGATGGGCCATAGCAGAGGGCTGGCATGGAAGGGTGTGGCCCGGCATCAGGTGGATGTGGGCTGAGTTCTGAACCTCCACCCACTGCCGTCTAGGCGAGGGTAGTTAATTAACCTCTCTTAACACCGGTCACCTTTTCTGGAGAGTTGTTCATGAGGATGACATGCGTTAGTATATACTCAAGTATCATCCAGTTTCTGAAATAGGCGTACAGAGTAGCTATCGTTCTGTCCTTTGTCCCCTCAGATCGGGGCCATATTTGGCACATACATGTTGTCCTCATTTCCCCAAATCCCAGAATATCCCTAGGACTCCAAGGAGCCACAGGGATTAATGCCTAATCTTAATTATTTAGCCATGAAAATTCAATTAGAAAATCTTCTTTCAGGAACCATCTCACCAATTCAGCTAAAACCATGACTAATTAATTTAAAATGCTGTTGGAGGACATACAAGGCAGACATTTTCAAAACAATGCAGAATGTTGTCACTAGGAAGTTCTGCTGGAATCTTTAATCCATTCACTCACTTATTGATTAATTTATAAAATAAACTTCTTTTAAGGGCCCATGTTAGGCCAGATACTCTGCACGGCACTTTACATTTATTATTTCACAGTGCTCAGCGGCATCGTAACTCAGCAACATCGTCTGGTATTTGAAGTCGGCCTGCTTAAATATGGTACATTTTGTATAGAATAACATGCGTAAGCCTCAGTAAACAAAATTGTAGCAATCAGCAGGCAAATCAGTTCGAACTTTTTAAAGAACCTGCTGGTCAAGGGAGAGGCTTTGAAGAGTGCCAGTCAAGGAGTCTTTTCCCTGAGGCATGGGTGCAGCCCTCTCACTAGCAAGTCTCCAAGATGGTGTGTGCACAGTGACCCACCTGGGTATAGGAAGCAGCCATGAAATTTTCAATTATGTTCATTTTTTTTATCTGATAAAAAAGTGAATTAAGCTTTATCGGTATTGCTGCTCAGACTGATACTAGCCCTTTCATGAGTCCAAACATCACACAGCCTGGGGTTTACAACCAGGGGCCTGCCTCTGGTGCCCTCGTTTGTTTGTTCACCATAGCCTATTGTAGTTTGCAGTGCCTAATTAGGGGACCTCATCGGCTGTATTACCTGCTTTCAACTAAACCTCACAGAAGGCGCCCGTGGCTTATCAGCAGTCCTGTAAAGAAACCACAGGTGAAAGACAACTAGAAAACACTAGCCCAGCATATAGTAAACAGCAGGAAGATGGCAGCCCTGGTGCTGTCGCTGCTCTAACTCCATATTCTTTGTAATCCTCACGTAAGCTGACCCTTCCAACTCAAGGTCCTTAGAACACCAAGTGGGGGAAGTAAGTGGCTTTTGAAAGAACACAAGTCTGAAAGAGAACATTTTGGAAATGGGTGTTTGAAGAAGTTTCTATTGTGATGGGATTTTGTTGCCAGAATTAATGTGTGGAACCTAAAACTCTCTCTACCTACCTTCCTTAAAACGGAAAGACAATTTTCTAGCCAGTTCAAAAAATCTTTTCAGAAGAAGTTTCAGTGGGTCTTAGACCCAAATTTTTCTAAATGCAACATTTTCCAGTTGTTCCATACAAACAACTGTGCGACATCAAGAAAAAGGAATTTCTTGGTCAAATCTCATTAAAAAGTCTTTGTGTTATTGGAGGGTGGAATTGGAAAAATTAGTGTTATGATTTAGTAAGTGCAGCTGTTGGATCTACTTGTTTTTGTGAGATGCCATTTTCAACAAAGATAGTCATTAAAACCAAATATTTATGAAATAAATGGAATTTTCAGTTACTCTTGAGCACAACAAAAAGCAGTCACTGTGTTCCAACCTTAGAGAGCATATTTAGTCACATTACTCTTAAGTTAAAATATGTAATTTTTAGTAAGAACAGAAATGTTCTTTGTATCATTGATAAATACAATAAAATAAAATTTGTATTAAATATTATTTCATCTTATGTTACTCTAAAATTTCGTTTTGTGTGTGTCTTCTATAGTATGTAATTGATGCAGCAGTACCTTTATATATTGTGTATAATGAATAAATATGTGTATATTAGGGTGAGGGTTCAGCCCTTTTTCATTTGAGAGGTCTGTGATGGAAAGTGTTTGGGGGACACTGTTCTAAGACACTGTTCTGTTTTCAGTGGAACCGCCTGTTCCATTCATGCCAGTGTGGTTTAAGTTAAGTAAAAGAGCATACAGTGTGTTTAGAACTTTTTTTTTTTTTAAAGACATTCTTCCTGTGGTATACTCATTTGTCATTAATTAAATAAGTACTCTATTTCCAAAATGTTTAAAAGGCCTTCCTCAATCCAGAATTTAGCAAACTCCCATCTTGCTTGTGAGCTGTAAGCGGTAGGTTATTTTCAGGCTAGATGCAGAGCCTCACCTGCTCATACCTGAATCCAGTGTGAATTCTAGTTGTGGCAAAGCAGTTAAGGTCTAAAGAAAGTCTGATACTTTTTGAAACATTCCCTGGTTTTACCTCCTCTACCTTTTCTTGTTCCCATTTACAGAATGGGTATTAGTTTTTTAATTTAATTTAAATTTTTTACTTTTTCTGCAAACGATGTTTGCTTCCTTGGTAGGAATTGTGGCTTTTATCCCGTTTTCTCTGTTCCCCAACCCTCATAGTGATTTGAGATGACTTGTCATTATCTCTTGATCCAGAGTGCCATTCCTGTAGCAGCTACACAAGTACATTTTCTCTTTCTCACTCTCATCCACCTGGGCAGGAGTGTACAGCAACGACACCTGAGCTGAGGATATGATGTTGGAATTCTGATCATCTGCCTCTGTTACTGTTGTAAACCATTCACAATAGGAGACTAACCCTGGATTCTTCCTGCCCTACTGAGACCTTTCTATATTCCACATACACAGCTGAATTCAGCACCATCACACCCAGGATACTCCTTTTCCAGTATTACTGATCTTTGCCTTGTCACCCCCTCTGTTGGAAGCTTTTCCCACAGAACCTCTCTCGCACTATTTTGGAAAAATCTGTGCCTTTCTGGGCCATTCTTAGGTTTCTTTATAAAAATCACTCTCTTCACTCAAAACAGTCCCATGATTGTGCCCTGAAGGCAATTCATGATTCGTCAAAGGAGTACTTTCTTTTTTTTTGTCATCCCACTGCCGTTATCATTGTTTCAAGTTCTGTTCCTTTTCTCCAAGATCATTGTGGTAGTTTCCTCATTACCTCTGGCTACTCTAGTTCACCATGAGGAGCTATTCCTTTTCAGCTTCATCTCTGATCATACCCACCGACCAAAACATTATTTCATGGCTCTCTTTGTCAGCTACCAAGTTGAGATATTCCCAGGCCAGGTGTTCAGAACTCCAGCCTTATTCTACATGTATCTTACGTGCCTTATTCTACATGTATTTTACGTGCCTTATTCTACATGTATTTTATGTGCCTTATTCTACATGTATCTTACGTGCCTTATTCTACATGTATCTTATGTGGCAGCCATACTAGCTCCCCACCTGTCCCCTGGTTTTGGCCCTGGTGTGTATCACACCCTGTGTCTAGTACATCCCCCTTTCTCATCTCCGTTTACCATAGCACCCCACAAGGCTCATTTCCAGGACCCCCTCTTTCATGGGACTTCTCTTGATTCTTCACCCCCAGATGTGGTATTCCCTAACCCTAGTGCACCTTAGCTGACCGTTATCCCATCACATTTTACTCTCTGTTGTAGCTCTTAGGGGAGTGGTCTTCTCTGCACTGGGGAACCAGTCCTTCACGCCCACCCTGGGCTGCTAGCCCCCACACCCCTAACTTGAACTCCACCCACCCCGACTGCTGCCCTGACTGCCAGGGAGATAGTTCAGTTTTCATGATATCTGATACTATCCTAACCCTTTCTTTTGTAATGTTTTGTTCCTTTTTGATAGTTTGGGACATAATCTTAGATGCCAATATAAGTAATGTCTACTTTCATCATGCTGTATTTCATTATGACATAGTCTCTGAGTTGATAGTGGTATTTCTGTATTAGTGGAAATGTGAAACATGTTCAGTTTGGCTGCATGAAAAATTTTTAAAAGTCATCACAAATTCAAATCAAGACAAACAGACTGAAAAAAAATATGCTCAATACATATGACAAAGGTCTAATTCCTGTGGTATGAAAATAGGCAGGATTCATTTATTTAAAAATAATTATAGTCAGTAAACAAGAGAAAAATATATTTCATTAATTAGAGAATCATAAATTAAAGCAAGATGTTTACATATAGATCTGCAAAGATTAAAACAAAACATTTGTACTCATCATTGGTAAGGAATAAACTTTCCCATATACCTTTAAGGGCACTGGCAATTTTGGCAACCTTTAGAAAAAGCAATTTGGCAGTTCCCCTTCTGTGAGTTTATCCTATAATTACTCTTTCATAATTGGGCTATGTAACACATTTAATTCATTGCAATAGAATCATGAAAATCGCCCAATGGGGAATTGGTTAAAAATGTATTGGAATACCCATACAGTGGAAAGCCATACAAACTACTCTACCACAGTTCAAAAGAATGCTGTGACTGTATATACTGACAGGGAGAGATGTCTAAGACCTATGGACTGATGCAGAAAGAAATATGGGAAGTTGTCTAGAGACAATTTTTTTTTTTAAGTAATGCTTTTTCCTATGATCAGTAACATTCACAATTTTGAGCTTTGTGAAGACCAAAATACAGGAAACTCTGTAATCAGTCAGAGAAAACAGGCATATATAAGATGTTTTTATGGTTGAACTTTTTTAAAGCCTTATTTAAGTATAAGAAATCTGTATTATTTATTCTCATAACCACAACCTTCTATTGTTATTCTTCTTCTTGGCAAGACAAATCACCCGAGGTTAGTAATCCTACTGTATGATCACTAGCCAAATAAGAAAATTTGCTGTAGAAGTGTAAGGATGACAGTCACTCTTCCAGATGGATGCTATTTATTTTTCATCTGCGCACAAAAGGTTGCTAAGCACCCCCTGGTCAGGTTCTGCCAGCCCTTTACGCTGGTAATTGCATTGTTCCATGTCTTTATCGAGGAATCCCTTGCCAGTAAGTTTTTGGGAGGGACAAGTGTCAAGGATGAGAAGCCACAATGAAGTGCCTGTGACTGTGCAAAGATTACACTGCTCGGGTCATTCTACAAAACTTGTCAGTTTGCAGCCCAAATAAATGCCTAGAGTGCGTAAAACACGGAGTAGAGTGACCCCAGGAAGAAAAATCAATTGCAATTCATATTTCATATGTCTATAATTGCTTGTGAAAGCACGGCAGCGGTTTGTTTGCAGGGCGGCTTTTCCTCTCCTGTTGTTTCCTTTCTTTTCTCATTTCTAATGGTCATGTCTTTCACATGCTCTGCTGTACAGGGAAGCAAAATCAGGGGCTTGCTTTCTTGTCCACATTACCATTCTTATTGCGGTGCCCTGAACTGGATTTGATCAGTGCATTGAACTGTAGACGGCCATAGACCATACACTAGAAATGGCTATTTTGCTTTGAGATACTTGAAGGTTTGGGTGTTTCATTACTTGTTTTGTTTTGAGGCAGGGGAGGTGGTGGGGGTTGTGGAAGGAACCTTTCATCAGGAGAGTTATTCATTTATTGGGGTTTTAAACATCAAATTTAGGGTGTGTGTGTGTGTGTGTGTGTGTGTGTGTGTGTGTGTGTGTGTGGTTGTGATCTTAAATGCTTTTTTTATCAGGACAGGGGACCCATAATCCCTGTTAATTTTGAAAATCACCCAATCTGTCTATCCTATCAACCCTCTCCCTACACCCCACCCCCACCCAGCTCTTTCTGATGTGAAGCTGCTTTTTGGAGCGGTAGCCCTTCTGTGGACTGAGATGTCATAGGGCTGGAGAAAATGCTGCTTACTTTATGGATTACTGTTAGGTCAACAAAACTTTGGCAGCATTGATTAACTTGACAGTGAGTACAGCAGTACATTTATCACTTATGGCTGTGCTGTAGAAAATCTAATAAGAGGCAAACAATTCCCTTTAGAGCAGTAACAGGTTCACTGTGGCTAACGGTGCATGCACTGGAAATTTCTGCCTTTAAATTATACCCCTGCTGCTGGTTGGGTCATTGACTCAGAGCTACTGCACTTCTGAAGTCGTGGTGTTGTTATTAATTTCATCACAGTTATTTGACTTAAATAAATATTTAAATTATTATGTATATGTAGTGATTTTTTTTAACCTGAGTAGATGAGTTAGCTACAGTTCTAGAATGATACTTTTCACATAAAAGCTAGAAATAGAGAATTCTATTTTGTGAAGCTAGAAATGTTGCAAGGAAATTACTTCCCACAATCAATGCTGTATAATTTACTTCGTCTCATAATGGAGAACTTTGGAGAAATGTTAGTCTCGGCTAAATACTTTGTAAAGAAAAATATCTGTAATAATCTTTGATGTGAAATTAATACAAACATATGGGGATAGAAATTTGGTAGGATTTTTCATGGTTTTGTTTATTTTTTTTTTTTATACTGAAGATATCCCATTAAGACTTTTAATATTTATTTATTTTCCTTCTACATATTAAATAGCATTACACATTTTCCCCATATATCATTTAGATCTAAAGATATGTTAAAACAGTGCCATTAGGTATACATGTGAAAAAATAGGACAAAATATGTTTATTGGTTAACACAAATTATATCCAATGATCAGAGAGGTGTGTGTAAGTGTGATTAATTCAATAGATCAGGGTAAGGAATAAAAAAACTAGGTTTTTAAATTGTGTTATAATAGTTATCTGGAAAACTAAGCAGTATTTGATTAATAGGTAACTCGTGTCATTTTTATAGTATACAGAAATTCAGAAAACATGCTAAAAGATTAACCTCAGGGAAAATTCGTATTTCACAGGCAGTGGTTTTCTTTATATTAAACTGCTTTTTAGACTTTCTAGAAAGATGTCTAATTTACCTCATTTTTTTAATTCCTGTGCTCTGCTAAACTTTACAATTCAGTTAGAGAGACCTAGTTAAAATGGAAAACATTCCAGGGTTTTTTTAGTGCTTTGTATTTTGATAGGAAACAGTCTTAAATTGAGGGCTTTTATACGGTAGCATCTGTGAAATAATACAGTTTTCTTTGTTGGGAGAAAAGTATTCAGCCTGAATCGTCAAGAGGTTTACTATAATAAGGCAGCTTGTGGTATGACTAAAAGAAACACTGTGCACAAGAAATTCCCACAGCAGTTTGTTTTTAGAAGAAAAACTGAGTTCACCTGAAACATGAATACATTGAAAAGCAAGACTTAATAAGACAGAGCTTAGCAAGAGCCGAAAGGGTTGCTGTCCAAAGGTCCATGTCAGTGCTCTTATCCAATATTTGTCTTTGAGGTTCTAAAAGGCACATAAACCAAGATCACTTTTTCTTGAGCTTTGAGAAGTACTGGCTTGAATCAGTAACATTCAAGCCTGTTGATGTTCATGTTTTGATTTAATCCAATGACAGTGTGTTCTCCTGTTTAATCTATAGGGTAAACGTAATAGAGCTCTCTTCTTAGCACAGTCCTTTCTGAAAGAGCCGTGCCTGCCACTCTGGATTTCACAGGGTATATAGTCAGAGTACCCCCACTGCTTGCCCTAGTGAACAGAGGCCGGGTATTGATTAACTATCACGCTGGCATCAGAACTACTCTTAGGATTCAATTTTTTTGTTGTTTTGCATATTTTATTGATCAAAGTGGTAAATGAGCATCAAGCGTGCAAGAAGACGATGAATTGTTTACTTGCATAAAATAACCTTTCAATAAGGGAAGATGCATGGCTTACACTTTGGTTCTGTTCTGCGGCCCGAAGCAGATGGCATTCAGCTGCTATTGATTTGCTTCCATAGTTAAGGAGCAGCCTGCGACCCTGCATGCCCACTGCATTGTGAAAAGGGGTGTAGATTTGGGGACCAGGATGGAAGCCAGGAAGGACTTATTAACCCTCCCTGAAATCCTAGGGGGAGAAAAAAATCTTCTTTGGAAACCATGACTATCTACTTAAATGGAAACTTGAATTAATGTAATCAGATGTGTGTGGGTGCTTTTGAAGCAAGAACATTGTGGTCATCACTTATGCAGATGTCTCCAGTGAATAACAGATAGAGTAATCATCACAGAATACTAATTTTAAGCATGTCCTAGTTGAAGAAAACTAAGTAAAATCTTTCCTCCTGCCTTTGGGGTAAAATTAGGTAATCTTCAGATATCATGTGATGTCCGCCGCTGAGGCGTCTGGCCTTTAACATAAATGTACATATAAGTTGTGCTGACAGCCCATTTCTTATTTACCAGTTGTGCCATCTCCATTTATACAACAGTCCACCCATAGCCTTTGTCAGCAATCACATTTGGTTTTGAAATGTCTTTCCATGATAGGTAGTTACAGATGTTGAATTTATAAATATTTTACTTGAAGCTGTGTCGAACAGTGACTTACATCTCAAAAACTAAGGATAGGCTAACCTACTCATTGTGGCTTTCTTTCCCTTCCAAGCTCATTAAATACCCAAAACCGCTTGTCAAAAACAATTATGAACAAATAGTAAATGTATTTACATAATAAAACATGTATTTGTTATTCTGAAATACACATATTAGTCAAGCTTAGCTAAATCACTTCATTCTTTTGCAGTTTATAATTTTAAAAATCAGTAAAATACTCTTAAAATTTTATAATGAAGCTGCTTCCCCATAGTAGCAGAGCCCACTAGGTTCTATCTCATAAATGAACTGTTACTACAAATGATTGTTCTAAAAGTGTGCTCATAAATGTTATTCTTTATAATGGAAACATTTTGTTATAGGCTCTTTTCTTTGTTTGTGGGGGACAGGGTCAAGTTCATTTCACTTGGTCCCAAGTGGGCCCTGAGTGAATGTCAGCTCTGTCTCTTCTCCCTCTATCCCCTACCCTGGTAATAAAAGTTTGGGGAGGTGAATATGAATTTAATTTATTTGCTTCTGTAACCAAAAGCAGTTGCCCTTCACATTTCTTTCTCTGCTCTTTTTCTAGTACCAGAAAACCCAACCAATTTCTCAAGTCTTTTCACACAAGAGACAGGCTTGGAGAACAGAAGGGGTTTAAGGTGAAAGAGGCATGCTTGAAATGCTGCTGTGTTGATTGGTGATGAGTCCTTATAGGCCATCACCACGATTTACTTCTCTGTGTCCCTTTCCACTATTTAGTATGATGCAGAGAATTCCTGCTCAGTGCTTTTCCTATGAAATAAACACGAGCTCTCATTTCCAAGGTAGGGAGAGAAGGCTAAGTGGCATCAGGTTGATCAAAAAACTAAAATTTAGGAAAAAAAAAAAGTTGAAAAAAAAAGAAGCCCTTCCCTTCCCTGCTCTCTGTGGGTGGGTGAGCTGGACAAGTCTGGGAACAGAATCGGGGCAGGACCATGATCTTGACAATGTTCATGGCTTGTCTCAAACAAGAGTCGGGTCCATGAGGCCAAAAGGTAATCAGCAAACTGAAGGTACAGTTGATATTGTAGGAGAAATATTAGAATCCCTCTAAACCTTTGCACGCCAGTGTGTTGATTGTGAAAAAATTAAAGCAGATTATTAAGGTTAGGACTGATTGTCTCATTTTGATAGTTAGAGGTTAAGTTATTGAACTCCACTTAAAATTCCTTATTTTGGACTTGTCTTAATTCAGGTAAAAGATGTGATTTGGGCCTATTTAGTATGTTTTTAGTAGACAAGTACTATTTCTATCAGACATACAATTATGTATACAAAAGTGGCATGTTTAATTAGTCTTTCATTAGGGAAAGAAAAGTTTCTCCCCATTCTCTTGGCAACATCTGACACCAAGTATCAGCCATATTTAACCATCTTTTTACTGACCCAAGAAAAACTTGGTCAGCATCTTATAATATTGGGTTGTCAGAAAAGTCATGATGCATTTTTGCAACAAAACACAGAAAAAATACATCATGACTTTTCCAACAACCCAGTATTTACTTAGCCAAAACAACTGACATTTAGACTCTTGAATGTGAGCTACAGGAGAATGGAAAGACAGAAAAGAAGCACTTTTAAAAATAGCTTTACTGAAGTATAATCTACATACCATAAAATATATACATTGTAAGTGTACAATTGAATCATTTTTAGTAAATTTATAGAGTTGTGTGACCATCAGCACAATCAGTTTTAGAACATTTTTATCACTGCCCCCAAATTTCCCTCATGATCACATAATCTACTTTTTTTGCCGGCACAGTTTAAGCAACTTTTATTATAAACTTGAAGAAATCAAATACATGTTAACCATTGGTGGTGCCTCCCTTTTCTTATTCATTAGTTTTTGAATCTCTGCCCACCAGTCTGCTTTAATTTTGGAAGGTGATTTGTCCTTCAGATGTACACAACCCTGAAAGGTTATGGCTCTATCTTAAAATGTGGCTTTTAGAACCTGCACTCACACACAGTCAAGAGAATTAGATAGAAGGTAGGAAATGGGGAAAAGGAAAGGCAGGAAGAAAGTAATTTAAGTCCTTCTATGTTTCCCTTAGTCATTTCCTTTGGGAGACACATTTATTTTCCAGGGAAGAATGGCTGGTAGATAATAGAAATTTCACCCCTGACTCCCCAACAGTAGTGAATGCTAAGGGGAAAGGGAAGGGAATTTACATTTGTTGAGTACCTGCTGCGTTTCACGGACCTCCTGTGCTTCCCTACCTGTGGACTTGAACTTAAGGAGCTGTTGTGTCATGTTCCACTGCTACTTAATTATCTGGCAAAGATTGCAGTTCCCTTTGTTAAGAGCATCTTTTAGCATATGTTTGATCATATTCCATTTAGCATGTAAAATGTAGTAATATTTTGTAGCAAATTAAAATGCTTTTTGTATTACAAAAGTTTAGAATTATAGGCCGCTTAATTTGTGCTACTGAAAAAAAAAGACCTATGGGTCATCTAAAATGATAATTGATAACAAAAGCATTTCTCATGGAATGAAGTTTTATAGCTATCAAAATATGTAGCATACTGTCAACAAATGGGAGAAAGATGCCAGTGTTCAGTAGATATTTCTTGAGCATCTACTATGGGAGCGGCCTGGCACAGAGCAAATTATTGACACATAATCCTTGCCTTTGAGGAATTTGGCTCGGCCACTCAGATATCTAAACAACTACAATGTTAATAGGTGTGTTAGAAAGAAATGTGTACCATAATACCCAAATACCAAAGGGAGATCAATTTGGTTTGTTATGCGGGTGGTTCAGAGAAGTTACTTAGCTTTCAACAAAGTCTTTTTGTATAATAAAAATTTAGAAGTAGAAATAAAGGTTACGTCCATCCACAGGGGATTTTCTTGTCTTATCTTCAGTGTATATATACTACGTTAAGTATTTGCCTAAGCACTGGATATTTCAATGTGGAAAAATATTAACTCTTTTTAGAAAGCTATTTCAATAATAATAATAATAGTAGTAATGACAATAATAACACAAGGTTCACTAGTTATTGATCTGCGTCTCCAAATAAAATTATAAATATTCACTTCCAAAACTCATCTAACAGTTTCACTTAGAAACTGAGGAAATCAGACTAAAGGAATGTCCTATTTTCAATAAATGGTATTTTTTTCTCAGTACTTAAAAGAGTAATTATTAAATTAGTCCCAAAGACAAAAGTAAATGAAACTCATATCTATTCCTAATAAGGAGCTCAAGCGAACTTTCCTGACATTATTATTCACAAGTGCAATAATTTAGGTTATATGTTTTAAAATTTAGGTTGTATTTTGATTATTCTTTCACTTCCATCCCTTTCTCTTTTCTCTTAAATGGAATATTATTTAAATTTTGCATATCCTGCTGACTTTTGCATCACTAAAGGATATCTTATATAGTCTCTCTTCTCTTTTGTTCCTTGCCTGCTTATGAATTTTAAACATTTTTTAATGTTTGGCTCTACCATATTTTATATACATAAAATATAAACCTTTTTTTTTACTCTGTTCATCTCAAAGTCAAATCCCTTTGAGTTACTGATCAAGGTAGACTTTCAGGCAAGCCCGGGAGTTGAGCTTCTAGTGTCAGCGTGACTGCCTATTCACACTTCATCCACATCCTTCACAGACAAGCAGCAAAGTAATAAGCATTTGTTTTAAAACTATGATTGTATTGCTTCTATTTTTATTTTGAGTAAAGTTGATATATTTGAAAAGGTGTATTTGAGGTTTGCTAAATATTCATATTAATTGTGTCTCCATTCATCAGAATGATAACAGAAGGCTACCGGAAAAACCACTGAGATCCGTTGTTTTGGTATAGCATCAGCATCAATGTTTTTTTCAGATTATTCCCTATTTGCATTAATTAAATTTGCATAAAATGCAAATTTCTTAGTGAAGAAATGCCTAGTCTATCAAAACTGAGGTTACAGGGAGAGAGTTCAAACACAGGCACAGATCCACCACCCTTCTCCCTGCAGCACATACCCCCCTTACACGTGTTTGGTCATCACAGTGATCTGTTGAAAGCCTTAACTTGAAAGGTAGATTTTTCTTATTAGGCAATTAATTTTTAAGCACATAAACATTAGGAGTGGATTCTAAGAGCAGCTACTTGGTGGAGCTGAGAATATCTAAGCATAAAGAAGCGCCTTTAAAATGAGAGCATTAACCCCAAGTGCACTGAATTCCCTGACTTGAAGTGGGCACCTGCTGTTTAATGTAATTAGTTTCAAAGGGAATGTCAGATCAGTCCTCAGGAGTTTACTCTGACCCCAAAACACTCATAAGAAAATATCAGTGAGACAAAACAAGAAAACTTATCACAGTTGGGAAGCGTCTCACTGCGTTATTCATTATTTGGAGGCATGTTCTAAAAGAATTCTGTTTGCTATCTGGTTCAGTTGTTTTGTGGTTGCAAAATTGTGCCCAAGACAAGAGTAGCAAGTAGCAGTTTTCTTCTTCCCAGAATGAAAACATGGTATATGTACTATGTAAAAAAAAAAAATTGTTAAAATTTCAAATTCTAACAATTGTTTTTAGCACTTATGATAAAAAGATTAAAAAATTAAAGACAAATTAAGCTTGTTACTTTTCAACCTGCATTTTCCATTAAAAAGGGTACTGAACAAGGCCGTTTCCAGTTTCCCTTTTGATCCTTATTGATGTGCAGCTTAGAATAAACTGTAATAACGGGGTTGAAAAGGGTCTCCTTGGAGTAGCCAGGTAAGTCTGATACCAAATGGCAGCATCACTGTTCTGTTTGTTCTGTTTTCCCCAAGACTTAGATGAGCAATTGCTTATTTTGTTGGTAATTTGTAAGCCACATCATCTTGTCAACCCTCTTTGTCTGTTTCCCTCTGTCATCCTCCTTGGTTGAGTCTAGCTTAAATATTCAGCCACACCTCGGAGCTGCTCCAGAGCTTAGGGGAGGGGCTGTGGCCCACCTCTAGCCAGAGGGTGAAGGAGAGAAGCAGCTGACCCCTGAAGGAGCAAAAGGTTGTGAGACTAGGAACCCAAGAATTCTTCAGAGAGACAGTACAACTAGGAAATGGTGCAAGACCCAGATGCTCACCAACCCCCCCCCACGTCCCCCCCTGCAAGGGGCAGACTGTCCACCTTGGAGGATCTGGGCTTGGTGTTATTAAGAAGGGAAGCATGTCATTTAACATCTCCGAATTAAATTTCTCAACCACAAAATCCTCTTGATCTTATTTACCTCAGAGGTGGTTATGAGGATTAAGTGACCAGCATCTATGTGAAGCCACTTAGTAAGCTATAAAATATTATGTAGGTATTAGATATTACTCTTTTTCTTAGCAGACGCCTTGCTTAATTTCCTACCTGTCTATAAATCCTTACTGCAACATTCTGTAACAACTGGGCCCCCAGCTGCTTTTGGTCAATAGCTTGCTACAGTGGTTACTTGCTAGCTCCCAAAGCATAACATTCCACAGGAGAATTCAGTTGTCAAGTTTCTCTTTATAGTAAATCCAAATTTCCCTTCTCAGTATTTACCTTGCCAGCCCTGATTCCGCCTCTGGAACAATCCTCATGCATTCAAAGCCCTGTCTTGGGTGCAGAGGGAAAGGGTGAAAGAGGCAGCCCCGGTCCTGCCTTTTTGGAGCTGGAGTTGAGTGGGCAAAATCAAGTAAACATATAAAGGACATAATTCCAGGTGCTATACAGGGAACAAGCAGGGAATGAGGAAAAGTTACCAGGGAGTGAGAACGAATGCTTGCATTTGGGCGGGTCGTCAGGGATGACACCTCTGAGGCGACATTGAGGCTGAGACCTGAGACTGAGGAGGCTGACCAGGTGGGGCATGGGAAGGGCGAGGGAACGACATAGAAGAGGCCGTGGATGGAAGCAGCGGAGGCACCTCTGTGGCGCTGAAGACCACCATGGCCGCAGCCTCATGAGTGAGCGGAGAGGCGCTCCAGATGTTGATGAGAGGCTGGAAGTGGTAGGCGAGGGAAAGGAAGCTTTCAGCTCTGGCAGCTGGGTGAATGGTGCTCTCATTTGCTGAGGTGAGGAAGGTGATGGAGGAGGAGAGGCTGGCAGTTTGGGGGCGGGGGTGGTAGTGTTTGTTTTTGAAGGAAATACCAAGTTCTGCTTTGGACATTTTGAATTGAAGATGTCCAAAAGAAATTCAAGTGGAGATGTTAAAAATGGTATTTAGTTCCAGAAGACAGGTCCAGCCTGGAGATGTGGATTTGTATCTCATCGGCATAAAGGTCTTAAAATCTATGGCAGCTGGTAGGCGCAGTTAGGGAGAGACTGTGGGGAGAGAAAAGGCTGCTGACCAAGCCTTGAAAAATCCCAGCATTTTGAGTTCGGGTGGAAAAAGAAGAGGCAACAAAGGAGAGTGAAAATGAGATAGGAGCAAAAACAGAAGAGTTGTAGAAACAAAGAAAAGAGTATTTCAGGGAGCGGGAGAGTGCTTATCTGGTTGAGTGCGGGCTGCTCAGAAGTTGTGTGAGGACAAAGTGGCCATTGAATTTAGCAACATGGAAGCGACCTGTGGCCTTGACAAACTGAGGATAGTAGCGGAGGCCAAAACCAGTTTGTAGAGCGTGGAGTAATGGATGAACTGGCGACAAGAAAGGGAAACAGCATCTGTAGAACACTCTTGAGGACTTTTGCCATGAAAGAGAACAGAGCATAAGCTGCATCCTCCAAGGGATATTTTTGGTTTGTTTATTTTGTTCTGTTGTTTTCAAATCAGATACTAGAGCATGTTAATATGCTGATAGGAGTGATTCAGCAAAGATGATGGATGGATGGATGGATGGATGGATGGATGGATGGATGGATGGATAGAAGGAAGGGAGGGAGGAAGGAAAGAAAGACAGAATTAGATAGTGAATAGGCAGAGGAGAGAAGGACTATAACTAAATAAATAAATATTTGAGAAAGTCAATAGTGGGCTAAGAGCCAGAGCATAACTAGAAGAATAGACCTCTGATAAAAGGAGGGGCACTTCCTCCACTATAGCGAGGAAAGAAGAGAGTTTGAGGGCAGAGTGAAGTGGATACAGTAGAGTAGGTGGGGTGAACATGAGGGACATCAGGCCGGGTGACTTTCTGTTCTCACTGAAGTGTAAAGAGTGGTTATCAGCTGAGAGGGAGGGTGGAGGAAGGAGCAAGGGAGATTCAAGGAGAGAGGAGAAGGTATGAAACGGGTAAGGTGGTTCCTTTAGAGCAGTGGTTCTCAAAGTGTGGTGTCTGGACCAGCAGCATCACTTGGGAACTTCTTTGAAATGCAGATTCTGAGGCCCCACCCTAGCCCTACCTGATCAGAAACTGGAGGTGGGGCCCAGCCCTCTGTGTTTTAAGAAGCCCTGCAGGTGACTGATGCTAGCTAAAGTTTGAGAACCACTGTTCTAGAAAAAAGTAGCAAGTCAATATTTTGTGGATAAGAGCTTAAGTTTAAAGGGATACCGGTTTGCTTGTATTGTGGGGTGTTCTTGCAGTGTTTAGTAGCTTGGGTTGAGGCATGGGTAAGAGATGCTAGGGTTCAACCAGACTGGGGGTCCCGAGTACAACAGAGGGAGAGGGGCTGATGACGTTGGAGGCATTTTAGGGAACTGATTATGATGGTAGATCATGGAATCTTTTTTTTTTTTTTTAAGATTTTTGTTGGGAAATTGGGGAAAGGGGAACAGAGAAGTTGTTGTCCTTTTGTTCTTCAGTCTAGTTGTGGAGGACGTTGCTTCACTGGCTCAAGTTGGCACCATCATTGCGCTCTTCCCAGGGGAGGCAGATCAGTCGCCGGCTTCTGGACGGCCGCTCATGGTGGCTGCTGGCCGCTCACACTGGCTGCTGGCTACACATGGTAGCCCATGGCAACCCACCATAGCCCATGGCAACCCACCTGCCATCGCTGGCGACTCAGGGCAGCCCAGCTCCAGGTTGAGCTGTTGTTCAGCATCTTAGCTGTGGAGGGCAGTGTCACTGGCCCTCATATGTGGGATTCGAACCAGGGCCCTCTGGCGTCTGAAGCCAGCTCTTAACCTACGCGCCACTCAGCCGGCCCAGGTCATGGAATCTTAAGTTGGACAAGCAGAGCAGAAGAGTCAGAGTAGGCTGTTGGAAGTGAGAAAGTTCCAGATCCATGGATTGGAGGTCTCACTGATAGTAGAGAGGCAACATCATTCAAAAAAGCTCTGTATACTAGAGCTAGGTCATGTCTGAGCTTACTGGTCCTCAGAGATAGTGCTTTGAAGATCTGACTAAATGAGTTCTGTGCAAAAATTCCATAGAACAAATACTTTTGCCTGTGTGTATGCTACAGTGCATGCATTAAGAGGCTAGGAGATTACAACATAATTGGATTACATACAAAGCACAAGCATTTTTTTAAGAAAAGTTAATGACAAGTAAAACCACAAAAAAAGTTACCTTTTTTTAATCAGATTATTTAAATTATTTAGCTTCTGTAGTAGTTAGATTATTTTTGTTCATGTTATACTACTAAGCATAATAATAATTAATATTTATTAGGTGTTTACAGCATACCAGGCACTGTAGCAGCTTCTTTATAGGCATGAATCTTCTTTCATCATGACTACAACCTCTGAGCTAGATACTGGTATTGACCCTCTTGATGTACAAAGAACCTAAGAAACTTGCCTAAGATTAATTTTAAACTATTTAAATAAATACATTCAAAGTGCATACAGTTGTTAAAAACCACATACCTGTTACTTCTTGGCAACTATAAAATAACAGCTGTAGTTTTCACTTGACCATTGGCTGCCCGCAGGTGATCACAGCCCGCTGAACGTTGGGGAAATATACACACAAGAGATTTGTTGGCACAAAATAGGAGTGCGCCTGTCAGCTGCTCCCAGGTAGCTCCCTGGCTGCTTTCCAGGGCACAGTTGGGACAGGCTGGGGGTGAGGGTGGCTGGGTAGCCCACTGCCTGGGATCGCTGTCTGGCTGACTAGCGTGCTTCGTGTATTGGCCTAATGAGGTGTCCAGGTTGTTGTGCAATGGGCCCGCCATTGTATTTGGTCATACCTGTGTGTTTCCCCTGCAATTGCACCTAGCCCCAGTGATGTCCGGTTCCTCAGCAGCCTGTGTACCAGGGACAGGGATGGGCAGGAATCAGAAATGAATGCAAGGACATTACCTTTGGATATCAGAGGCTCATGGTACATCTGCTGCTGCTTTATTTATTTTGGGAGGAAATTAGTGTTTCTCCCTCAAACTAAGCTAAGATCTTCAAGATAAAAAACTTCTGCTTGAAGATGTATGTAGTCATTTTAAGTTGCTAGCATATTGGTGTAAACCTTTGCTCTCTCCCTTTAATTGTTCTTAATAAAAAGCTGTTAAAAGATCATAAAATTTGTGATTCAAAAGACCTGTTAAAGTAGAATTGTATTTTCTTCCATCAGCCAATGTTCAATTATTCCCCGTGGCTCATTCTAAAGGATTTGGACAATCTTTTTGTAAAATAAGTTTAATGAAACTCTTTCCATTTCCATAGGGATACTGTCTCTGATTTGTTTAATAGACCCAATTTGGTAGAATATTTTTCTGGATAATCAGCTTACATTTTTCTTTGTTTAATCTCATCTCATTACCTATATGTTTGATTTCTTTACCGTTCCATAATATGTGTTCTGGGCACCTGCTGTGATAGGCAGACAAGTTTTTCATGTATTGGTCCTTTTCTTGCTTCTTATAGACAGTGCTCTATATGTGGGAACCTAATTGCTTTTTCATAGACTACTTATCTTACGGCTTTTGTAAAGTAGTAAGTTAAAATAGAATATCAGGGTTGGTTGTTTTCTCCTCTGTTCTTCCCTCCCTCCCTCCTTGTCTTCCTTTCTTCCTTTCTGTCTTTTAAAAAAGTGTGGTACCCAGAATTAAAATAGTAAAAGTGGAATAGGAGAGTTTTTCTTTTTCTTTTATTCTCTCTCTTTTTCTTTTTTTCTTTTAAGTATTTACCCAGTGTGGGCCCAAAACTGGACTTAACAATCTGCAGAGGCAAGATGTCAGTATCAGTAGGGGTTTGTGTTCTACCACGGGGAAAGCCCAAATGAAAGGACTGAACTCAAGTTGGGGTTTGTCTTTCACAAACATTGTTTTCTCCAATGTTATCAGCGGTAGATAATTGTGGGGTTTGGTTCAGTGGCTCAAGATGATCAGGTATTGGACCCCTTTCTTTCTTTTGGTCTTTTCCGCATGATCACACGATGGCAGCTGAGCTCGGAGATCATGATAATGTTCCAGGCAAGAAAAGGGAGGGCAGGGGTGGCGATACAGGCAGAATGATGAGGGCCAGCACAGCCTGGCCGTTCACTTTTAGGGAGCTTTTGTTGGATCTTTCCCACCCAGTGACTTCCACTGACTTTGTAGCGGCCGGGTCTGTGTCATAGGGCAAGAGAATATGGGAGGGCTGGCCGAGTGGTGCATTGGTTAAGAGCTGGCTTGGGACACCAGAGGGCCCCAGTTTGGATCCCACATTAGAGGGCCAGTGACACTGCCCTCTACAGCTAAGATGCTGAACAACAGCTCAACCTGGAGCTGGGCTGCCGTGAGTCGCCGGCGACGGTGTAGGCTGCAGCCCCTGTGGCAGTGGGTTGCCATGGGCTACCGTGTGTAGCCAGCAGCCAGCGTGAGCAGCCAGCAGCCGCAGTGAGCGGCCGTCCAGAGGCCGGCGACTGATCTGCCTCACCCGGGAAGAGCGCAATGATGGTGCCAACTTGGGCCAGTGAAGCAACGTCCTCCACAACTAGACTGAAGAACAAAACGACAGCAACTTGTCTGTTCCCCTTCCCCCAATTCCCCAGCACTGTTCCTATCCCCTCAATTCCCCAATAAAAATCTTTAAAAAAAAAGAGAGAATATGGGAAATGTTGGGGAGGAGTTGTTATTGTCATTGGTATTTGAGTTTTTGTTTGTTTGTTTTTAGCTTGGCAACTTGCCACATCCCCCAGCAAAATTGCTGTTCCATAAACAAGGAAGAAGGGAAGAGTGGATGTTGGGTAGGCAAACGACAGCCTGTACCATAACTTCCAGCGGCAGAAGGCAGGCAGGGAATTCAAGTGTTTCTGCTTACATGTAGAATGCAATCATTCTGTTTCTACCTCCCATGGATACATGGGAGCCTATCAAAGAAAGGCTGGTATATCCTGGAAAACCCCCATACAAGGGTGTGTGTTCACTGTTGAGTGTAAGTCCCTAAATAAACATCTATAATTTACCTCCAAGATCTGGGAGAATTTATTTCGGCGTTAGATTTGGGAGAAGGACTAGAGGAGATACGTTCTTCTTTCCGTGAACTCAGAGAACAGGTTCCTACTTGGACTTACTGCTCACTACTTAGCAGCCATGTACATACAGGCTGCTTTCTCATCTTTCTTGCTGTTGTGTTTCATCTCACTTGGTGTGGTCTCTTTGGGCTCTTATTAACCCACCTGTGTGTTTTACATCAACAATTTCATTGTCTGTATTTTTTGTTGCAGCCAAGAGGTCAAGGGCCTCCCCTCTACCCGCTTCTTTATTATTTCCTACATAAATTTATTTTCAACTTTAGTTCTATGAACCATCTCTACAAGGGCCACTTTTCATCCTTGGTATCATTTCTCTGAGGACTTGCTCCCTCATCTTCAAGTAATTCTCTGTCTTACTCTAACCATTTTCCTCTGAGTACTGTGCTTTCAGCTTTGCTCATCCAGGGTTTTTTAATTCATGTAAAACGTGAATTTAAATGCATAACTGTAGCATTTAAAGAGGAGACTCGATGTGGTGCTTGTAACTGGACAAATATGAAATGGTGTTGAAGGTCTTCATTAAAAAAAAAAAAATTTGCCCAGTATGCTGTGTCTTCACTATAGTGCAGTAAGAATATGTGTACCTAAGAAGGCCTAATTGATCTAAACTACACCACATGAAACCCAACCGTGCTGGAGTTGGGTCATAGTGTACAGTATGGAAAGAAAGAGAATGCTAAATAAATCAGAGAAATAAGCTAGGTAGTTGGGCGAATGTTTAAGGGACTTGAGAGAGCAAATTGTTTTCAAGCACTTTAAAACATCAATTCATCAACATGCATAGGCTATGCTAATTGTAAATCTTTCATTAAAAACCAGTCTCCTGAGGCTATCTCCAGGTGACATCTTATAAGCCTAGTTCTGATTACTATTTCTTCTTTAAAAAAGTAATAAGACAGCACCTCCACAAGCATATTTTATAATTTGTATTTAATTTAGTGTTTTACCCCATTCTTTGAATTACTAAATCAGTTTTAGTTTGCTTCGTCATACAGTTTTATTCCAATGTTAGTCCCCTGATCTTAGTTTTGACTTATAAATAAGTAGCTAGTTTATAATTGCTTTTAGGATTTTTTCCTATTGGAACATCAAGAAAAATTCTGATGCTATCTATAATGTGTAATTGAGTCATTTTTTATTCAACATACAGTTAGGTAATTTAAGTGGATCAAAAGTGTGTAAGATGTGGCTTTTAAGTATTTTACCCAGTCAAAAAAGAGTTTAGTTGGTCAGAGATCGTTAGATAGGTTTTGAAATGTTATGAGGCCAGAGTCTTGGATTTTACTCTTGTTTTGTTTTGTTTTGTTTTGTTTTGTTTAAATATAAGACAGAAATTAATGGAATTTGTTGCCTTTCTTTTTCTGGGAGTCTTTATATACTTGTAAGAATTAGTTGAGATATTAAGATAAATTTAAAATCCAAGGAAAATCAGGAATGTATTTTAAGGGATTCAATTTCAATTGGTCCCTTAAATTTGTCTATGGGATAAATTTATAAATGCAGTGGGAAATATATATATATATAGGGAAAGATAAAGGATTCCAATAAAACTCAGTAAGAAAAGGACCAAACTATTTAGCACAGTACTGTTGTGCATGCAGTAAATGTCAATAGATATTAATGGAATGAATGAATGACTCAGTGAATTGATACATCAATTGATCAGTAGTTTTAGAACTAGCGAGATCTTGACTGTCTCCTTACCCTCTGAGAAACCTTGCACAGGTGATTTCACCTTTCTGAGCCTGAAGTTTCTCATATATAGAATTTGGATAGTGATAGTGTGTCACAGTATTGTGAAAATCAAATAAGATAAAGAATCTGGCATAGAATAGGCATTAAATAAATATTGTTATAAATCACACGAAATCTGGGCCGGCCGAGTGGTGCGTTAGTTAAGAGCTGGCTTGGGATGCCAGAGGGCCCGGTTCAGATCCCACATATGAGGGCCAGTGACACTGCCCTCTACAGCTAAGATGCTGAACAACAGCTCTACCTAGAGCTGGGCTGCTGTGGGTTGCTGGTGATGGCATAGGCTGCAGCCCCTGCTGCAGTGGGTTGCCATGGGCTACTGTGTAGCCAGCAGCCAGCATGAGTGGCCAGCAGCCGCAGTGAGCGGCCGTCCAGAAGCCGGCAACTAATCTGCCTCACCTGGGAAGAGCGCAATGATGGTGCCAACTTGGGCCAGTGAAGCAACGTCCTCCACAACTAGACTGAAGAACAAAAGGACAGCAACTTGTCTGTTCCTCTTCCCCCAATTCCCCAGCGCTGTTCCCATCCCCCCAATTCCCCAATAAAAATCTTAAAAAAAAAAATCACACGAAATCTGCCATATTTGGTAGGTTAAAATTGGTGAAAGTTAATATGAGTCGATCCAGCATTAGTCATCACATCACATGAAATTCTGTAATTTCGCCAAAAAATAAATAAATAAATAACTTAGCCCAACCTGAGGGTTGAGAGCAAGTTTCCTAAGGGAGATAACCCTTGGGCTGAGACTTGAAGGATAAGAAAGAGTTGGCCAGTTGAAAAGAGGTAGAAAGAGCATTTCTAATAACAGAGATTCACCCTCAGTAAAAGGATAGACTGGGCTAAGGTAGACTATTGCAGTAGTGCTGTCTGGATAGATTGGGCCTTACTGGCTATTGCAAACTGTGGCACTATGGTCAGAGGCGTAATCTACTGGGCTAGGACTATATATCCTTATTTTTTAAAATGTGCATAACACTCCAATATATGCATATTTAATGTTATACACATGAACTATAATCCATACATTAAAATTAAAGTTTTATTTCTCTATTTTGTAATCTAAAATAAATAGAAATTCTGATATATGTTTTCCTGAATCACAATTAATGAGCTTGCTTAACTCCCCACATGCCTGTAACCCACTTTCTTGGAGACCACTGGCCTATGAAAAATGCTCTGAGTATCAACAAAAGTTTTCCTAATGCTTTGCAACCACATTTTGTGAAAGTTTAAAGTTGTTTTTTTTTTTTCAGTGTCTGCATGGTCTCATAACCCCCAATCTAAAAAGTTAACAAAATCGTTGGGATGTGCTTCCTAGAAATAGAAGCAAAACCATTCAGGGAGGACATCCCTTGAACCTGGCCTGGCCTGGCCTATCCCACAGATAAAGCCATGCTGACGATGAGCTCATGAACCAAAACTAAAAATGCAGAAGAAAACCAACAGCTATAATGGCAGGATTGTGTCAACAGACACAAAACAGCAGGATTAAATCCCAAGAACTTCAAGTATGAGGATCGTTTAATGGAAACCAAAAGTGAAAATGTCTAAAACAATTGAAGGCATAAGAAAAGATCAAGAATCTTAAGAAAAACAGACCAAGGAGATGTAAAAAGAAACCAAATAGGAAATGCAATAATAGTCGTTAACATTGACTCAATAGCTTGATTTAAGAAGCAGTTTAGTCAGCCAAAAAAGAGGATTTAATGTGTGGTAACTGGATCTGATGAAAACTACTGTTTCAATTGTAGTCAAAATATAAATCAGATCATGTCATGTGTACCTAGATACCCCACTTACCACCCACTCAGGTAACACTGCTCAGTGGCTTCCAGAGCCACTGAAGAGAAAGAGCAAAATCCTTCACATGACCCAGAAGACCCACCCAACCTGTCCCGCTCAGCTTCATTGTTTTCTCAGGCACAGCCACACGGGCTGCCTTTTTGTTTTTCTGATACCCTGCCTTTGCTTTCACAGACCTTTGAGCATGCTATGCTTTGTGTCTGAAATATCCCACTTCCTTACCCTATTCACTCATTCAAGAGGCTCACCTTCCCAGGGAAGCTTTCTTTCCTTCTCCCCACAAGTTATTAAGAGTGATTTGTTATAACTGCTTGAAACAATCAGCTACTTCCCTTAAAGGTGCTTGTTTCAGTTTGTAATTTCACATTCACTACTGTGATTATTTGAACGCTATCTATCTTGTGCACTAGACTTGTAAGTCCTGGGAGGGAGGGACCAGGTTTGTTTGGCCAACTCTTGTGCCAGTGGTGGTACTTAGCAGGTGTTAAATAAATATTTTTATATGAGTAAATATTCTAGAACATGCATTTTGATATTAAAATAGTTCACAAGGTGGTTGGTTTTCCAGTTTCTGTTGTTCCACGGTTTTGTCTTTTTAGCCATACTATCAGAAATGGTATTCTTTCAAATCGTTCTGAAGCCAAATTACATTTTTTTTTCACAGATTCTTTACCATTTTAAATAGGCCCTCGTCAGCTTTCAGCTTTTAGCACAGGTCCTCAGATTTCTTGCAAGATAGTCTCTAAAGGCCTGTGAAACCATAGCAGGTGTCTGTTTGAATTCTAGGAATAGTGCAGGTTTTTTTCTAGGCACAGAGTAGACACGTCTTGGGAATGGTATCACATAGAAAAAAAAGGATGCATGGTACAGGAAGTTCTTCAAAGGCACACCTGATTTTTATGTTTTAGGAGGTCCTGAGCCTTCTTAGATCTGTTTACTGGCTGGCTTTTTTAAAGCGTCCCTGTGGCTCATTTTGTGCAATTGTAGCAAGTGCTGCAGAATGAGTAAGTGGAAGACTGAGGACTGCAAGGCCTCTGTCTGCTGGTAGGTTTTGGTCCCAGGGGACAGTGACACTGCAGCCCACTTACTGCAGCGAGCATGTATTGATTTTTCTCCTTCCTTGTTCTTAGCTGCACCTCTGAAGTAGGTATGTTATGAAGCATCTTTCCCGGTGAAGAGAGGGAAAAACTGTCATGAACTTTGTCACCCCAACAATCGGACATTTCAAACCAAACTAGATGGAATAGGAAAAGGGTTTTAAGGACTCTTAGAAACCGCCCAACTTAGTTCAGTACCCTGGCTTTTGTGACAGAGAGGTTCCCTGCAGTTTGTAACAAACCTTGATAGACAATGGGAAGAAATGTGAGTGTTTTTTTTTTAATGTTTTGAAAAGAGAATAAAAAGATCAAATCGGTGAAAACAATGCAGCTTTGTGCAGCGATCTTAGAAGGTTAGCAAAGTGGTCTTGTCCAAGTTTTCAACTAGATGTTCTGTTCCTGTTATAATTGGCTGCTGGGTAGGTTTGGACCTAACTAGAATGCCAGCGTTCGATTTCCTCGTGTCCTCGGTGGAGATGTGTCACCGTTTATGCTCGCCTTAGTGACAATTTTCTAAAATGGAAACTCGTGGGAAATCATTACAGTGTTTATATGTCTCCCTTGTCGAACGGCGTTATCCTGTGATATTTTACCAGTGTTTTCCACTGCATGATGGCATCTAGCGAAGGTTAAGGCAGAACAAGTCCCTCCGTAATTTTGTGACTACATTTTACTTACCGAAGAAGAAAAGATAACTGACAATTAAGTATTTGGGATGTCACAGAAAGAACATGTGCAACTAATCAATGGTATCCTTTGGGAACATGATTTTATAAAGCTGATAAGGTAGAAAAATTGGGATTTTGTGATTTGTGTTACATGATGATAATTGCACCTTTTCAATAAAAAAGACATTTCTCCTGGAGTAAACACTGAGCTTGCAAGGGATGCTAGTAGCAATACCGTTGTTTTTCTTCCCCATTCTGGCAACGTTTTTATAAATGTTTTTGTAGCGCAAGAGATTTTTTTTTTCCCATTCTTTCTCTAGAGTGATATTTCTAACGAAATATCTGGTCTATTTTAAGTAAAGCAATTTATTCTTCTGAAAGTGAGTAACACTGTGTAAAGAATAATAATTTTTTGCTTCTTACAAGGTAGACTCAATTGCCCAGTTTTAGTATTTACCCAAGTTGGATATAGTAGTAGCAAAGTCTGTGTCACATTTGTTACAGCTCTTTGATTTAACCCTGTTTCTTGTGTGCATCTTAATAGTAATCTGATTTTTAGTCTGCATACTGCCTAAGCAGTAAATTGGACAGAAATTTCTTTAGTGCATTTTTCTGTTGATTCTATAGCATCTCCAGTCTGCATGTGTCTGAAAGAGCAACTAACAGCATTCGGAGCCCAGGATATTTGGAAGCTCTTCTGATGCCTGCTCTTCCCATCCATGTGCCTCTTTTGCTAGTTTTATTGCACAGGATTCAGTTAGAGATAGACTGCTTCCCTGGTGGTTTGGACAGTACTTTCTTCTTGTTCCAGCTGCTTTGAAATATCACCATCCTCCTTAACAGGACAGTTAGTTAACTTAAAGATCACATTATCTCCTTGGCCCTCCTTTGCTGCTTGCTACACGCTACTTGGTGACCTCTTCTTATGGAAGATGACAATATTGCATTAAGTGGAGTGAGAAGATTGCACAGTTCATTTTCTACCTTGTGGAAGCAGCGCTTCTTGCTGACCTTCCACTTGAAACCAACAATGCTTTTGTAGAAACGGCTACTCTCCACCTTATTTCTGGGTAATTAATTCTGCTGTGTATAGTGTTTGACTCAGTACTTATACCTGTACATTTCAATTGAATGGGATATATTTCCAACTTTTTCTCCAACTCATCATGTTCGTTTTAAATTCTGATGTCTTACTGCCTAAATTAGTTGCCCAGCCATGCATCCCAGCTTGCATCCAGTGTCAGCAGTCTACCATCAGACTTATTAATCAATTAGGTAGCCCTGGGCCTGGGACCCATCACTGCCTAGCAGTTCAAAATGCCCCTTTATAACAGGTGTAGCGAACCAGTGCCTCATCAGCTGCACTCTGACCCCATTGTAAAATTGTTGAAATTATATTTGTCTTCCTGTTTTGCTAATTTGGGAACCCCTCAACACCACAGGTGATTGAATCCTAGAGTTACATACAGAAAACACAGAAGCCATGAATATGAACAACATTCCAAATTTAGTGCAGCAGTAGATTTTGGTCTATGAGAAAGAATCCTTCACCAGGCTAGCCTCACTGCCAGACAGAAATATATATATATATATATATTAATACCTTGGTTTGCGAGCATAATTTGTTCCGGAAACAAACTACTCATATTGCAAGACATTGCTCGTTTACCAAGTTAAAGTGTATTAGAAATGTTTGTTCGTCTTGTGGAACACTCACAAACCAAGTTACTCACAATCCAAGGTTTTACTGTATATAGAGATATATATAGATATATAGAGATATATATATAGATATAGATATATTTTTTTAATTAAATGTATTGGGGTGACGATGGTTAGTAAAATTACGTAGGTTTCAGGTGTACAATTCTGTAATACATCATCTGTATATCACATTGTGTGTTCAGCATCCAGAGTCAGTTCTCTTTCCATCACCATATATTTAGCCCCCTTTACCCTCTCCTACAACCCCCCGCCCCCCTTACCCTCTGGTAAACCACTAAACTGTTGGCCAGACAGATATTTTCAACCACAGCTCAGAGCTGTAAGCACTAATGAATTCTAATAACCAGGCTGCATACCTTCCAGTGGCGTTCTAATTGACAAAGAGGTAGGAAACTGAAACCGGAAGGCCGGCGTGCCCTTTGGGGAGCTGGCATACAGCACAGGCTCAGCAGTGCTTCAGGCTCCTGACCAGATGAAAAGTGTGCCCAGCAGCGTTGCTGCCACGTCAGAGCGAAAAGCCAGTGTCCTTGGCTACGCCGCCAGAGGCCCATGAACCCCCTGCCACTGTCAGCACAATTATATATGTATGTGTATTTTTCAGCAAGCAAGATTCTCAGTTTTCAAAGGGATCCATGAATCATTGAGGGCTAAGAAGCTCAGTTTGCTAAATGGACAATAATCCAAACTTCGAAAACCGATAGAATAGGTTATTGGGAATTGATACAACAAAAAGATTCAAAGGAAACAGAATTAACATTTATTGAATATTCATTGTGTGCCAGACTCTTGGAGACATCATCTAATGCTCACAGTAATCATTTCAGGTGGACAGAGTTGGTGTCCGAGCCCGGGTACTGCTCTAAAGCCGCATATGTCCTACTACACACCACACTGCCCCTCTAAAGAGTGAAAATGAGTAGCCATTGAAGATTAATAAAAAATACAGAGAGGCAAGTTAAAACAATGGGGAAATATGATTTGATATTCAAAAATGTATTTACATTTTTTTTAATTAAGAACTTATGTATTGAATAAAGTTGGGTGATTTAGACCAGACTGCAGTCCCAATCATGTGGGATGGCCCACGGTGCAGCTTCTAGAAGGAGTGGTTCTTTTTGAGCAAAAGCTTTTTAAGAAACTGAAAATGTAAATAGAACAATCACGAGACCTTACTTCACTGTTGGGTCTCTCATGGGATGAGAGGTTGAACTAATTTCTCTTTTGCATCTCTATACTATTTCATGACAGTCATTTAGCTTGTACATATTGTATTAAATTAGGTAAATTCTACTATGTTATACTCTGTCTCTGTTTGGGCTTAAGTATTAATTATTTTCTTAACAAGCCTTCTTAGCAGAGTTTAAGAAATACTCCTACCACATAACTGAATGCTTAACTAACCCCCACAATGCTGCTTTTTTTTTTTTACAACCGTTAATCTTGAAATCCATATTGGTCGTTGCTTTATGGAAAATACTATTTGAGAATAGTCAGTGAACATTTAACAAAAATGCTCACTAATTTCTGGAGCTTTCTATTTCCCCTTTTTTTTTCCTGCCAATATATGTTCCCTAAAACAATGTGATCATCTGTTTGGAATATCCTGTGTGGGGAGGCTGAGCAGGATTGATTCCTGTCCTAGTGTTGCGGTGTAAACAGCTTTTTGCCTGTCTTTTGTCATTAATGATCATGCTGTAGATGTTGCCAGTGCATTGTAAGCCAATCTGTCAAGGCAAATAAACAATTCACCTTGTTAAAATTCCCTAAATCTTGCATTAATAAAACCAAAGTAACCCCCCTGAACACTCAAGAGATGTCTTCCTCCATACTGCTGTGATGGATGACATGTCTGAAGATCCTGGAAATTAAGTAGTTCAGGTCATTAAAAGTGTCCCACACGTGCTATTGATTTAATTTATTTTAAAAGGTGGGGGTGGAGATAAGAATGCTACCCCCGTCCCCATTTGTTTTTAATTTGAAAGCTACCACTTGTACACATAATTAAAACTATTGCTTGGGCGAACAGCTCTGTATTTGTTACAACATTAAGCTTTATTATTCAAATAAGTATTATATTATCCTCTTAACCACATAAGTAGGAACAAGTAGGTAATCATTGCAATATGGCAAAAATTCCTTGGAGCTTCATATGTATGATGATTTCTGGAACTTTTGAGTTCTGGGCACTGAAATAATGACCTTCTGGGCATCCCAAAACTTAACTCGGGTAGATAAAAATTTGTATGAAAGTCAAATGATTTGAAGGAAATTTACTGAAATAATAATGAAAGCATGCCTCTGGATAAAGGAGGTTTTTTTTTCTCTATTTGATGAGTCTTTCTACTAGATAAGCATTTTAGATAGATGAAAAGATGGTTGGGTGGGTAGATGGATGGATGGATGGATGAGTAGATGGGAAAACATTTAGAGAGTAGTAGAGTTTTTAAATTCCATATCACTATATTCTAAGGCAAGTTTAAGGTATGTGTTTGTTTACTTGTTTATTGCTTGTTTTTTCCACAGTCCTCACTCTACTGGACCCATAATATTCACTGCCTTATCCCAGTGCTTAACATCATAGATGCTCAGTAAATATTTGTTTAATGAATAAAGTATAACCCCAAACACTTTTCTTCTCTTTTTCATTCCTTAAGCATCAGTGGGTACAATGGGTTGTGTAAGGAATAGTAAGAGCCCAGCAGGGCTGATTCTCCAGAGGATCGCTCTCCAAGCTCTGAATATCAGGAAGGCTGAGCACTAGTGTATAGACGTCAGCCTGCAGGACTGACGACCTGTGTAGTTGCTCGCTCCATTTTCATGTCCTGAACTGGGGGACAGTATTCCAAAGCCCTGTGAGAAATGGGACATCTCAGTTTGTAAATTATGACTTAAAACAATACATTATATGGAATTATGTCTATAAAAGACACACGTAATTTGACCATACTTTTGTCATTTGTTATGTACTTTATGCATCGCCTTGCAGAGCTGGTTCTGACCAGCTGTGTAAATGACGTGTCACCCTTATTCTCATTGTTCTTTAAACAGCACATGCTTATTGGGGGGAGGGAGGGAACATGGTCAATTATGAAGACCCTTGAAAATAGTTATATTAATTTCAGAGATTAATTTCTTTATTTGATGCTTTTTCCATGATCTTTATAAAAAAAGAGAGAGGCAAATATACAATCAGTTCACACACTCTGACAGACTCTTAAAATTAGATAGATATGAAAATGCACTCTATAGTTCTCCATTAGAGTTCTTCTTGAAATGCATAATTTGGATATCTGACAACTGACATGGTTATGCCATTATGCCAGCTCTTTAGCAGAGCTCCCTAAGTGGAACAGCTCTATAGACTTTTCTCAGCATATACACTGATTTACCCTTAGTGGCAAAGTTGTTGCTGACCCTTTAAGTGGAGCTGTCCAAATAGCAATAAATGTTAGTTGATTCTAATGCCAAAACAGGTGATAGCTGAGGGATCTTGACTAAATCTTCCAGTTAAAAAGGCCATGGGAACATGTGTAGTGTGTCCTAAATAGTAGTGGTTTCTTATACACACACACACACACACACACACACACACACCCCACACACCCCACACCGCCCCCCGCCCCAGACCACTTGATCCCTCAGACATATCTTAGCAGCATTATTGATGTTCCCAGATTTTTAAATGCTCACTCTGGATTACAGTCTTCATGAAGGCAGGAATCTGTGTCTACTTGGTTCCCCACTGTCTTGTCCCTCATCAGCATCTGAATAGTAGATGCTCTGGAAATGCTGGTTGAGCAAAAGAATAGATAAAATGGAGCATTTGCTGACACTGAATAGCATGTGTCTGAATTCTTGGAGGGGTGAAATGGGGACCGCTCCTCATACTGATGATGAGGAATGATGCTGGTAAGAACTTTGCTGGGTGGTTATGACTTTTTGAAATAGTTTATTTGATTGATTGCCCAGCAAACTTTACTTTCTAATTCTGTGTTCTGCGTTCACAGGCTGTCATTTTAGAAAATGAAGAACTTCCTAAACTGTTCCTTGATTTCCTGAAAGTGCGACACTTGCCGTCTCTACCAAAGGCGGAGAGTTGTGGGTAAGAATTGCTATTTACATATTGGATGTGTATTTTATGGTACTCCTCAATCACTTATTGGCCTTACAGATACCCCACAGTGGTGCCAGAAGGGGCAGCCTGGCCACACCCATTCTTCTGGCTTGGGACAGCACTCGCTCGCCCCCTGCTTGTAGCCAAAGAATTCCCCCTAAGGCCTCATCCCCATATTGCATCCAAATGACCAATGCTCTGTAAACTCTGGTTTAGACTTAAGGAATTGACTTTTTAAATTATGCTATTACATGGGGTAATGTTACATTATGGGAATTCTGAGTCTAGATAGCCTGTTTATTTGTGCATGCTTGAGCAAAGTCTATATCCTCTTGGCACATATATTCATATAATTTTAAAGTTATAAATGACCTTAGAGATGATTTTACCCAACTCCCTTCATTATGGAGTTGAGCAGACAGACACAGAATTAAGTGCTTTTCCCAGGATTTCTCATCATGTAGGTGGCAGATCTAAGCCTTCTAGCATAGCTTTTTCCCCACTATCCTGCTGCCTCTCCCTCAGGAACTTCTAATCCCTCTGCTAAGGAACCTGGCTTTTGATATCATCAGCAATTGGGAAAAGTTCTGCAGAATTAACTCAAAACCACTTACAAAGCCACTTACCCAGCTCTGGGCCCCTGCCTTGTGTTGAGCTGGCCTCTGGGGGCAGTCAACAAGATCCCGGACATGTTAAATCTATTTACAAAGAAATACATCACCTCGAACTTTTTGCACAAGCGGGGGCGCTGGTTTTATCCATTTCCTTGCTGCCTCCAGACCCGCCCGAAAGACCCACACTGACTACAAGACGTTCAAGCTCTACACCCGGAGTCATGCTGAACCAAGTTATCTGCTGAGTGAGAGGCTGCAAATACCTGTCACAGCTCCCTCTCCGGCAGTGTTTACTCCCTCACTTTCCACTCACCCCGGAGCAAGAATTATACACCCTGCTCACCAAATAATACGTGTTGTCAGTGTGCCCTGTCCAGCTTGTGTGCATTTACTGAGTGGTTGGGACTCATAGGTAGTTGTGTATTTGTAAGAAGAGATGTTCGGAGTGACAGTGAGTAAAATCTTTTCTCCATTGTGTAAGCCCCAAAGGAAAAAACAAACAAACATAAGATTTTAAGTGATCTTAGGGCAAATTGAAATTCAAGACTATTGCAGTCTTAAGATTCCTTAGAGCAGCGGTTCTCAACCTTCCTAATGCAGCGACCCCTTAATACAGTTCCTCATGTTGTGGTGACCCCAACCATAAAATTATTTTCGCTGCTACTCTATAACTGTAATTTTGCTACTGTTATGAATCGTAATGTAAATATCTTTTTGTTTTTCAATGGCCTTAGGTGACCCCTGTGAAAGGGTCGTTCGACCCCCCAAAGGGGTCCCGACCCACAGGTTGAGAACCATTGCCTGAGAGGAATCACAGTCATGCTATGACTCTGTGAAAACACCTAACTCTCTTTTTTTAATGTCTCCCAATTCAGAGCTCTAAAAATATTTGCCCTTTTCCTTTTGTTGGCATAAACATTGACCCAACTTATATGGTCTTTTTCTTTTTCTTTTAAAACAATATGTCTAGATCTTTCGATGAGACAGAATCTGAAGAGTCAAGGTAAGAATTAATAGTCGTCAATCGGGAGTTACAGAAATCCAGAATAGTAGGGCTGTGGTTTTGTTAAATGTTTAATTTCTGTTGTATAAGTGTTTCAAGTCATGAATTTCTTGAAAACCTTTGTTAGGAAACTGATTGTAAGATTATAAAGATTTGATAGGAAGTTATAGAAGTAACCAGTTACATCAAGGAGTGAAGGGGGGAAGAGCCCTAACTTGTTTCATACAAGTAATAAGAAAACTGTTTTATCCATAATCGTACTAAAAGATTAAAGAAAACCACTTTTCAGCCATGATTTATTGTAGAGATGGTAGATCTGCTTCAAACTCCACAAAGCAAGGTTGGGAAGACGAGCTCAGGGCTGGTTAGTTCCCTCTAACGCCGCGTGCTGTTCCTCACCCGCACTGAGAGATACATAAACCGTGAGACGTCCCTGCCCAGCAGTTTGATCCCCTCAAAGCTAGTTTGTAGTGTTTTCTGTTTACCGTCGTCCCCTGATGCTGACATGCCTGTTCTTGACCTTTCCAGCAAACTGTCCCACCAGCCAGTGCTGCTGTTCCTCAGGGACCCATACGTCTTGCCTGCAGCCAGCGGTAATCAAACCTGCCATCTGCTAACAGCTCTTTACTGATCTGACCCTGCACCACATAAACCACGTTTTTAATACAGGTCTAACAGAGTGACATTGGTCCGGGGCTTAATAATCTGCCAATAAACCAGTGCTCTTGGTGTAAGAGACATTCAGAATTTTAATTGGGGCAGGCCTTTCAGGAGGAAATATAATTTTTCTTTCTCTCTTACCAGGCTATTTTGAAATAGAGTGATAAGGGAGAAAGGTAGTGATTGCCTTTAATTTTGGGGGGTAGTGTCATTTCGGCCTCTGCTTATTTTTATCCAGATGCTAGGGTTTGAATCCAAGGATCCCACTCTTTTCAAAAATGCTTCTTCCCAAAAGCTGTGTGTATACATTGCTTATATACCTCTGTTTCCACTTAGATTACAGCATCTTTGATGGTTGGACGTATATTTTTAAAGTTGTATATTTAAATATAATGAATAATTTAAGTATAAATGTAATCAGTATTTTAGCCTGAGTCTTTTCTTTGTGCCAAGAAATTTAAATTACCCCACGGAGTTCCTCTCCAAGTGTTGTTATGCAGCTATTCATGAGTACATTCTTAGACATTATCTCATTTAATTTCCTTAACAACCTTATGAAGTAGGCAGGGCAGGCGTCATCATTGGCTGATGGAATTGGGGCACAAGGAGGCCCCTGCCTTGCCCAGGCTTACAAGGCTGATGGGTGGACCCCTCGTTGCCTGATTTCCCCTTCTGTGCGCTTTGCGTATAATGAGTGTTCAGCCTTTGTTTCTGAGAGCCACTAAATAGCATAGCAACTAAATAGCAATAGGTAAATTACCAATCGAAACCATTCCTACATTCTGACAGTAACACCTTACTCCCAGCAAGAGAGAGAGGACCGTTCTGTGTAGCAGCAACACGTGTACTCAGATCACCCACTTAACTGTCCGTTTAAAGAAGGCTGGCCAGGAAGCAACCCTGCTCTCTGGAGGGATCATTCCTAGCACCTTGACCACAGAGAGCTGCCTTTGCTATATACGAACACGGTCTCATAGGAACAGTTGCCTTTCTTTCAGCATTTGCTTCCCATGTTGAACAAATATGCGTGTTATATCAGTTATGTTAACAAAATGTTATATTTAATAGATATTCATAATGTAACCTAGTCCAGATTAAATGGGCAATGTTTTATAAAGTATTCTTGTTATCTTTAAAATGGTTCCATAAGTACGTTTTCTGTGGTATTGTTTATGCTCATATAGTTCACACATTTGACTGAAATTCCTCTAGAAATGGAGAGAGTGGAATGATCACTGTGGACTAGAATAGCCAAGATGTTTTATGGAAGAGGGAAGATAATGGATGACCCTTAAATCCAGGTCATCTACCTTATTACAGAGTGTGCTATGCACCTGGCTTGACAAGGCAGAACAGGAGGAACTTTCTGGGACAGGCCATCAGAAGCAAAAGCCTGGAGTTAGAAAAAGTAAGAAGCATGTATCGTTGGTAGAATGTTGCTGTGGAGGAATGACTTGCACAAAAAGGGGTTTCTTGTTTGAGAGTCAATGCAAATCACCGTCTTGATGGACAGAATGGAACCAAGTATGGCAGGGCCAGTCACCATATCTGTTTTCTTGGAATTTTGGCCAACCCAATTTCATAAATCAGATTTGTGTTGTCCTAGAAGTATTATACTAGTGATGTATTCTTGTAAATCTTTAGCATGTAATTTAAAGGTAAATTGTGCTTGCATCACATGTTTACATGCTTATGCCTCTTGACAAAATGTTGAGGCTACGATTCCAGAGGATATGGCTATGAATATGGACATAACCTTCACAGATGTACTGACCCTCACAAAAATCAGAGGGGTGTCTGTCTTTAAAGTTTTAACAATTAAACATCATCCTCTTATAAAATGCTAACATAATAATCAAATATTATTCTCTTCGCACATGCTTTTTGGCCTTTGTTTTGATTTTGGGGAAGAAATTCAAAACAACTACTGTCAAAGTCCCCAGCGATTGCAGTGTGGCTAAACTCTGTGGACATTTTTCAGTCCTCACCTTACTTGCCCTCTCATCAGTTTTAGCCACTGTTGACCCCTTTCTTCTCCTTTAGACACCATCTCCCTTTGGCTTTCTCACTTTTCTTCCACTCTGGCAGTTCACCTGAAGGCTGTCATTAGACCCTCCCCTCTTCTTCTGACAGTTTCTTTTGAATATTCTCCTCCTTGCTGGTGGCCTTGATTACCTTGTGTAGACAGCTGAGTCACAAAATTGCATTTCCATCCCAACCTTCTCTGGGAGCGCCACACTCTCACTGTGGTTACAAGGCCCTCGGTGGTCTCTCCCTGGCTCATGTCCCTCCTGGGACCCCTCACACACTCTGCTCTAGCCTCACTGGACTTCTTTCTGGGCCTCAGATGTGCCAAACTTTCTCCCTCAGGATACTTACTATTTCTTCCTCCTTGGACACTCTTTTTGTCCCCACACATCACTGGCTTTCTTATCTCCCATGTGAGACTTCCAAAAGCCTTCGCTGACCCTCCGCTCAAGTAGTCCACGAGCCCTTCCACCCCATTCACTTTATTTTTAAGGTTAACAATAAATGTTTATAAAGTAAGTGAAAACCAACCCAAATAACCACAAAACCTATCTGAAATCACATTCCTCCTCATCAATGGGAAACCAAGGCAAGGGCCGTTTTTTAGCAATTCGAACAGTAATAATGGACATTGTATTAAATCATAAACATGGTGAAGCCAAAATCCACAGTTTAGAGGAGATAGATAGAAAAGAAAATGACCTCAGGTTATCTCATCATTGGTCACTAGTTGGCGGACCTTGTTATAAAATACCTGTATTCCATTCACTTTTATCAGAGTCCTCTATTTGTTTCCTTTGTATCAATGATCACAAACTTTGTTCCCTTTTCTCTTTCTGTTTTTTTTCACCCTCTAAATCTCTAGTTTCTACCATATATGCTCAGCACTTGAATACAGGGCCTGGCATGCATGCACTATTCCCTCTGCCAGGAGTGCCCTTTGACAGATACCCTCACAGTGGCTGCTACGCCACTTCGTTCAAACGGCGCCCCTGCACACAGACCTTCCCTCACCTTCTCATCCGCTGTCACTCTCTAGCCCCGTGCCCTGCTTTAGTTTTTCCTTGCCCTTAAACCACAGCTTGACCTACTACAGCAGCGGTTCTCAACCTTCCTAATGCCGCGACCCCTTAATACAGTTCCTCATGTTGTGGTGACCTCCAACCATACAATTATTTTCGTTGCTACTCTATAACTGTAATTTTGCTACTGTTATGAATCGTAATGTAAATATCTTTTTGTTTTCCGATGGTCTTAGGCGACCCCTGTGAAAGGGTCGTTCGACCCCCAAAGGGGTTGCGACCCACACAGGTTGAGAACCGCTGTACTACAGTACTACAGAATTATCCAATAATTAACGTTATTATTTTATTTTGGGAACTTATTTTAATTCACTTAAGCTAAATATGCTTATGATTGTAATTTCACTAAGTTTCCAATAGCTTATATTTTGGGTGGCAAAGGATAAATGCATATATGCTAATGTATGTAATATGTCCTATTTGCACATTTTATTGAACATTAATCAGCAGGTTCATTTATGGCTGTTGGTTTCAATACATTAGAATTTGAATTAGCTGAATTGTTACTTTTGATTAGGATCTAAATATACAGGTATATTGTAAACTTCTAAAGATATGTTTTATGAATTCATGTTGGATTAAAGCAAAACTGAGAAGTCAAGTATCATCAACCAAAGTAACTGAATACTCATGTAACTGAATACTCACGTAAACATTTTGTTTATTCATTTGCTTATCTCTCTGACTAGCGTGTAATTTACTTATGTTCCCAGTAATTAGCCAGTACTTCATATGTAATAATAGTTGGTACTTACCACGTGCCAAGTCAGGCCCAAGTACTTTGTTTCATTCATCAGTTTTCACAACAACCTATTAGGTAGGTACTATTATGAAATCCTTCACCAGTTACATCGAATCCATGACCACTTTGAACTTTCTCCAGTCCACTCTCTGAATGGCTGCCAGAGTCATCTTTTCAAAACACAATTCAGTTCTGCCTTACTCTGCTTCAAATCCTTCCATAGCTTCTCACTGCTTTTCAGATAAAGGTAGAAATCTTGTCTGTTCTGACGAGGCTTGAATTGGCCCCCTGCCCGCAGGCACCTCACAGGCATCTTGCCTCCTGTTTAGGTCTCTGAACCCTCCTCCAGGCTCCCTCCTTCGCAGGCTTTCCACCTGGTTAGTTCCCTCTTCCTAGTCCTGGTCTCCAAGAGCCTGCCTGCCTCCCTCTGAGGTCTAATCCCCTTGTAAGTAGTTTGACCTGGTAGGTACTCTAGACAGGTTGGATTAATAAATGGACTTTTATTTTTTGTCCTAAAGTACTAGACCACTTCATTTCCTTACAATAACTACATTTATTTCAAGTGGTTGGCTTTAGCATAAATCCTGGACATAACTATGTGCAGATTGAAGTTTAGAAAATAAACGCCTGAGCCATGTGAAGACTGGTTCCCCTGTTCAAGTTACACACTCATATTTTACCTGCCCTGATCACGGGAATGTGGTACAGTGTAGCCTACAGCTCTGGTTTTTCTTTGTATCTCCTATAAAAATGCAGCTGATTTTTCAAATGTGACAGGGTGGCTTTTGTCGGAAATTTGCTCTTTTAAGGTAGGAAGACAGGCCCCCGTCTTAACTGCTGTCCAGAAGCTGGTGTAATAGAACAAGCATGCTCAAGACAACTTGGATGAAACGCTGCTGTAAACCACAATGGAAAAACTGCAGCGAAGTATTCCCAGTAGAAATCTTGGAATTCCTTCAAGTATATTGAGATTTTGTTAGAAATTGAATTGCCGGTGTAATCCATCTTCCTTGTGAGAAAACATTCAGATAAAGAGCTGGGACCTAGCAGCATTAACCATTAGAACATCCCTTAAATCAATAAGCTACAAATCTGGCCGCACATTCCTGCAGCACCCGGTGGCACACTCAAGTGGCTTCAGGCTGAAGCAGCATGACTGATAGCACCTTCGAAACCAGGGCAAACTGCTTGGCAATGCAGATTCCTAAGTTGCCCTTGTTACACTCTGCAAAATGCGATGCTGCTTCACTGATGCATGTAAGAAACACACTTTTTCTTTTGTTTTTCAGATTTTCCAAATGTGGTTATTGAAGGAGTTCTCCATGGGATATTTTACCCTCATCTACAGCCCAGGTAGAAATCCTCCATGGCCAGAAGACAGAAGCTGAAGCAAGTTTCAAAGTTGCAGTCAAGAAAATCAATAACTACCAAATTAACCTAAACTCTATGACATAACAGCTCTAGCTAGTGGTAAAATTCACAGTCCCAGCTTAATTCAGGGCAGGGACATTTCCATTAGAATGGTGCTTTTAAAAATAGAAACTGAACCAGGGCGGTGCTGAGGTTAAGGCCAAGTGTTTAAGAAGTAGAACATAGCTGCCAATTTAGAAAGCCATGAAACGGAGACTCAGAGAAGATCCCCGGGAGCACCGAGTGTGACAAAACAAGTGACTCGCCTTCATGCACACTATTTGCTAATTGAAAATCTTATCCTGAATCATACCGAGACTGATCAACTGTGGTAGCTTTTTTTGTCCCGAGTCTGACACACTAATCTTTTCATTATGAGATTTTCTCAGCCAGTGATACAGTCTGAAATGCTGGCACCAGGAGTGTGTCACCGAAACACACACACTGCTAAATGTGAGGAAGGAACTAAACTGGAAATTAAATTATGCTGGCCATATTCTGGCACTTTTTAAATCATGGCATTTTAATTTGCTTTACAGTGGAGTTGCATCATACCCAGAGGTTAGCTTCTAATGTTGGTACGTTAGAGAAAATGGGGTATTAAGATTATCCTAGAAAGCCCTTTAGAAAGGCTCCATGTTGGAAATCAGTCCATCTACCACAGCCAGCTTTTCCTCCAGTGCTAGAAGAAATGACTGTTTCTTTGGCTGAAGACCCATTGAAGCTGTTGGTATTTGTTTAGGGGCTGTTGTGTATTAAAAAAACAAAAAAACAAAAAACACATGTCTTCGAACACTAGAATCACACTTACCCCTGAAGATGCTGTCCTCTCAGAGACAGAACGTGTACTGACATTGTCAGCACTCAACTTGGTTTACTCAAGGGCATCCATTCATTGAATAGATGGTATTGCCACTGTTATTTTTCCTTATCGTTTCCTTTTCACTGACCTCATATTGAATTAATGTAAGTTAAATGTGTTTATGATATGACTCCACCATACATTTTACAGACATTCATGTTTTGAATAGTAAAGGGTACAAGCATATATGCAACCTGGATGTATGTGCTGTATTTGGGCATTTTATTGAAAACTAATTAATGGCTAGCCTATTTATGGTTATTAATTTTAATAAGCTTCTGTGGGGGAGAATTAGATTCAAAACTAATTACTGGATCATGTTATTTGATTAGGATATATAAGTTTAAAGCCTGCTGCAAACTTTTAGAGATATATTTATGATAGATGTGTTACTACATGGTGGAAGCAAGAACTAAATCAAGTGTCATCAACCAAAAATAACTGAATAGTCAAGTGTTGGAGATATTTTTTTAATGTTTTTTGTTATTAGCTATTTTGAGTTAAATAAAAACAAAGAACAAGAAATATTTGAATTTGTCTTCTAAGATTTTATTGGAAACACAAATTGTGTCTTGTTTCTTTACACAGACACAGACACACACACACACACACACACACACGCACGCGCGCGCGCGCGCACGCACCTTGTCACCGATTCAGAGAGACATTTATTTCTAATCTGACAAGGTGGTGAATGTTAATTACATCATCTATGAAGCCAATAGATATTCACTAAATAATTAGGGTTCACCAAGATAGTAAGGATTCTTTTAAAAAATAAAGACCAAGCATCTTTGGTGGCACACTACTCAAGACATGTTTTTGAGAATTATTTTTTTCTTAGTGATGACATTCATTTTTTTGTTTCTATGTAAATGTTTGATGTATAATTTCATATTCCATTTCAATTCCATTGCAGGAAATAGAAACCATGGTAGGTGTTTTAAGCAGAATGGAATAATAACAAACTGAATACGTACAGACTCTTTTGAAGGATGAGTTCAGTGAGCTTCTAGTGGGTTCTCCAGGAATGACTTCCAGAATGTCCCAGCAACCTCCAGTACCCATGTGCCAGGGGAGCTACGGCTTCTGCCGTAAGCAGGAATTCAGGGAGTCAGGAGGCTGCTACTGGAGCTATTGAGGTAAAAGTCACCACTGTAGCTGCAATCCAGGATCAGCACTTAGGATCAGGAAATAACTGTCACCACTGTGACTACCTCAAAGCAGCGCGAGGAAGCTGGTGACTGGGCACTGGGACAAAGTGTCCAGTTGCCACGACCTACTCCATAATTGACTCTCAGCACCCATGGCCGTGCTTGCCAGCAATCACAGCCCAAAGCAGCAGGAAGGTGGCATTTACCCACTTCCATCTTCCACTCCACATCCCATGGAAGTCCAGTAGTTAGAAACTTATTCTCAATCACAGCTTCAAGGGAGTCTGGGAAGGAGTTGGAACTTTAATGGTTCCTGCAGCTTAGGAATGCATATTGGTAAGATGATGGCATATATGTCCACAGTTGAAACTTTAATAAAAACATAAAAAAGGGTATATCAGAAAGAAAAATCTGCCACCCTGTCTCCTATATGCCCAATTCCCCTCCCACAGACAACCACTGTACTTAGTTTACATGTATACTTCCAGAGAGATTTCATCCACATGCAAGCAAATAATGTTCCATTTCCCCTTTTTTTGTAAAACGTAGATTTTTCAAAGCGTGGATTCATAGATAATAGAGAAGTAAAGAGTAGACGGACGAAAACAGAATAAATGAAAGAAATCCCATTACCACTTAAGCTAGAATATGGGGACAGTCCTCACTCCCCCAACCCCCTAGTTCTTGGATTTGGTGACTTGCCTAAGACTGATCTCACATTGTGTCCTGGTGCTATTTTATGCAGAGCCTCCCTCAGGCCCCGCCTCCCTCGCCTGGCCATTTTACGTACTGGCAGCCCTGGTGTCCTTTCTGTTCCCCTCACACCATTTGAAACGGTGAGCCATGTGCACAACCCCAATAACACTGAACATCGCTGATAAATCCTTTAGTCGTTTCACTTTGAAAAATGTAGAAATCTCAGGATCACAGTTTGGAAATAACGAATGGCTTTTATCTTTACACCTTTGATAATGGCAGCCTGAAGTATTCTATTAAGGATTCTGACACCCTTTAGAGTGGCTACTATAAAAAAAAAATAAGTTGGCAGTGAGTGAAGACATTCAAATCCTCATACATTGCTGGTGGGAATATAAAGTGTTGCAACCTCTGTGGAAAAAAGTACAGCAGATCTTCAAAAAATTACCATACAATCTAGCAATTGCACTTCTGGATATAAATCCAAAAGAAGTGAAAGCAGGGACTCAAACATATTTGTACACCCAAGTTCTTGGCAGCATTGTTCACCATCGCCAAGAGGTGAAAGCAACTCAAGTGTCCACTGATGAACGGATGAATGGATAAACAAAATGTGGTATATACACACAATGGAATATTATTGAGCCTTAAAAGGAAGGAAATTCTGATACATGCTACAACATGGATCAACCTTGATGACATTATGGTAAGTGAAATCAGCTAGTCACAAAAGGACAAATACTGTATGACTCCACTTATATGAGGTCCCTAGAATAGTCAGTGTCCTAGAAACAAGTAGAATGGTGGTTGCCAGAGGCTGGGGGAGGGGGGGGAGGGGGAATTAGTGTTCAGTTAGAGAAGATGAGAAAGTTCTGGAGCTGGATGATGGTGATGGTTGCACAACAGTGTGAGTGTACTTAATGCCACTGACACTGTGCACTTAAAAGTGGTGTAAAATGGTAAAGTTTATGTCATGTATATTTTACCATAATTTTCTTGAGAAAGCTTTTTTAACAAAAAGGATTGTGAATGAGTGTAGGCTCAGTGAGTAAGGGTGTAATGACCACTGATGATGGCCAAGGATGCAAGAAGAGTTTTGGCCCACGTCCCAAGTGCTATTCTCATGTCCTTGGCAACATCTAGGATTCTAAAACAATCATTCTAAACCAGAGATGTGCATCAGCATCACCTAGAACTCAAATCAATAATGGAGCTGGGGCATGTTCTTGGGTAGTTAGAAAAACTATCCAGTGATTCAGAAACACGTTAGGAGCCACTGTTGAGGGAGGTGGTTCATGAACTGCCTTCTTTAATGATTACTGGCTTTATTATTATTATTATTTCATTATTGCCTTTTATACCTCCTGCAGAACATATCAAGAGAACATAGATTCACCTCTCGAGGTACTGCAGCTGGCCTTAGAAAGGGACTTGCCTTAGTCCATTCCAGCTGCTATAACAGAAATGCCATAGACGGGGTGTCTTATAAACAGCACATGTTTATTTCTCACAGTTCTGGAGACAGAAATCCAAAATTGGGATACTGGCACATTCGGTGTCTGGTGAAGGGCTCTCTTTTCACTGTGTCCTCACATGGCAGAAAAGGGGCGAGGGATCTTTCTGGGGCCTGTTTATAAGGGCACTAATCCCTCATCACCTTCCAAAGACCCCAACTCCAAACACCATCACTTTGGGGATTAAGTTTCAACATATGAATGGAGTGGGGACAAACAATCAGATCTCGGCAGTAAGGATGACAGACAAATTGGACTAGTGTTCTTAATTTGACACACTATATCAATAAATATATGCATTTATTCATTCACTCATCCAATGAAATGCACTTGCATTCCCTCACTAGATTAAGGCACTATGTTAGTCACCTAAAGAATAGAGACATTATCCTTGTTTTCTAGAATTTTTGGCCATTTATTGGGAATGTGTTTAACTGAATTGGATATAAAGTTCAGTGATTAAGTCTACCTTCTCCAGTCTCTATACAACTTAGAAACAGTCATTTTTATGTTGGCTTTCTTTTGGTTTTCATCCTTGACAATAATTACAAACTTTGAATTCAGTACTAGAAACCCATGGAAATAGCAGACACTTAATTTAAAACTGAAATTCCTGCAACATTTTTGTCCATGAAGATATAGAGTGACAGTTGTAATTCTGCTGGGGGTGAAAAGGCATTTATTTTTGTGTGAGGGGATGGAGGGTTCATTGAATAATTGAGTCATCAGAGTACATTGAAATATTAAGCCATCTCTAATTTACTGGAGAAAAAAATTGTTTTATGTCCTAGGAGTATAATTGTAGAAGTCATCTATAAAATGTGAACCATTTTCTGTCTTCATTAACATCAGTCATAGTGACATCAACAATGTCTCCAGTTTTGATATTCTGTTCATTTAGATACTCCTGTGTATTGCACTCCTGGGTGCCACGTGTTGTTGGACCAGGGCTTTTTGTACTTTATTCCATTATAACTTTACGAAGTTTTTATGACCTTTTATTGAAGAAGAAATTGAAGATCAGAGAGATTAATAATAATAAGTAGCTAACCTGATTGAGCACTGATTTGGGGGCCAAGAGGTGCTGGGCTAAATTCTGTTCAGAGATGATTCCACTGAAGCCTCACAACGTCTTTATGAGGTAAGCATTCTTCTTATTCCACTTTACAGTGAGAAGAAATGAAGGTTAGACAAAAGCAAATAGCTTGACCAAGGCCACTGGTTAACAAAGGGGATCAGGATTTGAACCTTTCATCCACAAAGCTCAGGCTAATCCATGCCCCCATCAGCCTCATGTTAGACGTGTTTGTATGTATGTGCATTTTTGAACCACCCATGAATACTCAAGTGGGAAAGAACTAGTACTGTACAATTGCTAATACTTCTGTATTACATTAAAAATGAGAGTGCTTTCCCATCTCACTTGATTAAACCAAGCTCTCTGCTCTCAGCTATGGCCTCCTCCCAGGTCTCTCTGCTTCCATTTTAACTCTAGTCCATTCTCCACACAAGTGCCAGAGAGCCATCTCTTTTAAATGCCCATCAGATCATGTCACTCTCTTGCTCAAAATCCTCCAATAGCTTCCATTTCCTCCTAAAATGGGAATTCCTGCTGCCCTCTCCAAGTTCCTTCGCACTCCTATTGCTGGTACTTATCTTCCTGGCGACACTGACCATTCAGCTCACGGGACTTGCCAACCTTGGGCCACCCTCCAGCCCTTTGGACCTGCTGGTTTCTGCCTGAAACACCCTTTTTGCCTCTCTCGGAAGACTGGGTCGTTCTCACCCATTAGGACTCAACCTAAATGTCACCTCAAAGAGCCCCTCCTGGGTCATCCATCTCCCAACTTCCACTCTGCACCATTATTAGATCATAGCAAACTTCCTTCATCAGTTCGCACCATCTGAAATCATCCTGTTTGTTTATTTGTTTACTCTCTTCCCTCATGAAAGCAGGGACAGCGTCTGACTTGCTGACACTGTTTCTCCAGGGCAGAAACAGAGTAGATGGCAGGACTCACTGCTGAAGGGGTGGATGGCCAGAAGCCTGTGTTCCTGTCACCTGCTCAGTGCTGGCTGCGTGCTTCACAGCAGGGGTTTCAGAAGTGTGTATAGGGTAGGTACATGACCTTGAAATCTGAATTTGCTAACATCTTCCCAGATGACCGTAATGATTCATTATATCCTAATTGTTCCGAAAACAGGAATTTTCTACAGTTTGCTTACCAGTTTGATACAGAGTGGTAATTTGGTAACTACACACTTGAATGATTTCTAATATGTCTATCCTTCTTTACAAATGAATAAGCTAATTCAGTGATTACAAACCATGGTTTTGTGACATCCCAGGGCAGTAGTTTTTGAAGTTTGGATCCTGGACCATCAGCATCAGCATCAAACATCTGCATCCACAAACTAGATAGAAATACAGTCTTAGGCCCTGCCCCAGACTTACAGACTTAGATACTCTGAGAAGGGCCTGGAAATCTGACAAGTGCTCCAGGTAATTTCTGAGGCATGAGTAAGTTTGAGAACCACAACCCTAGAGCATTTCAAATTATTGCATTTTCATGTTGCATGTTTTTCAAAGGTTTAAACTAAGAAACCAAACAAACAAACAAAAAAACCACCTCAATACAGACACAAAAGCAAACAAGGCCGGGATGGCTACTACAAAAGGCTGGTGATACCTTTAAGACAACAGTCAAACCCATCAGCAACTGTACAGAACCAATGAGATGTTTTAAGTGTAGTAAAGAATAAGAAATATATACTTACAAGTTGTCTTCTTTTAAATGAACTTTTAGATCTGGTTATCATGATAATTGTTCTTTATCACAGAAGGCAACATGGTGTCTTTGTAGATTTTTGGTATCTTTCTAAATTTGAATTTGAGTAAACTAGAATTCTGCCTTCATAAAACTTACAGAATAATGTGATATTGGATGGATAAATACCCCCAAAATTTGTCATTATAAAGTGTAAGTGCTATGAAGGAAAAATAAGGTTTACTTAGGACGATTTGGGCAGACCAGGAACCTTCTCTGAGGTAGTGACATTGAAGTTGACACCTAAAGGATGTTAGAGGAGTTATCTGGGCAAAGGATGGGGGAAGATGGAGGGTGTTGCAGGAACATCAGCAGGTTCCAAAGCCCTGAATCAGGAGACAGCTGCAGTCAAGGTCCCCAAGGAAAGCTGGTGAGTGTGGAGGATAGTGAGGTTCTTGGGGCCAGATCCCACAGGGCCTGCCCCAGTAGGTGGCATTCAAGAGTTTGCTCATAGCCTGTATGCAGTGGAAAACCACTGATGGGTTTTACACAGGAGGGCTATGATCTGATCTATTTTATTTTTCCCCAGCTTTATTGAGGTGTAATTGGCAAATAATTATTTACTTTATCTTTACATTCATATTATTTTTCTTCATTAGGCATGAAATTTTTTAAAACTTGAATTTAAAATAAAGAAAAATAAACCTCCGAAGGGCTCATAGGCATCACCAAACAGTATGCAATTCCAGATAACATATATGATGTATCACACTTCATCTGATTTATCTTTAAAAGATCTCTCTGACTGCTTATGGAGAATGGTCTTGACGGGTGCACAATCTGAAGCAGAGAGACTATTAAGAGACCACTTGAATAATCTGGGTGAGAGATGACCTTCTGGTTTAGGGTGGCAGTAGTGGAGAGGATGAGACGTGGATATTCAAGCTGTATTGCAGAGCTAGCAGTGAACTTGCTGATGGACTTGGATGTTGGAAGTAAAATAAGGAAGAAAATTTCAGGATGGGTTTTTGGCTTGAACAATTGGGTGGATGGTGGGAATGGGGGGTTGGGACCTGCTATTGACTGAGTGTGTCCCCACAAAATTCATAGGTTGAAACCTAATCCCCAATGTAATGGTATTTGGAAGTGGGCCTTAAGGATGTGATTAGGTAAGTCATGAGGGCAGAGAGTTTCCTTGTCCCTTCCGTCATGTCAGGACACAAAAAGAGATGGCCGTCTGTGAACCAGGAAGAGTACTCACCAGACCCCAAATCTACCTGTGACTTCATCTTGGATCTCAGCCTCCAAAATGGTGAGAAATACATTTGTGTTGTTCATAAGCCACCCAATCTGGTATTTTATTGTAGCAGCCTGAACTCAGACAAGACCCCTACCTTCAGGGAGCTCCAGGTTGCTGGAGAAATCCTTTCCTGGGCTTTGTTCTCTCCGCCAGTTCAGACACTTGGACTCCTCCTGTGCCAGTTATGTCTGCAGCTGCTTAGGAAAACTAGATGCCACTGACCCACCAGCCGAAGGAAACTAATCTGGACTTTTTCCTAATCTAGACTTTTCCCGCTGTGGTGATAGGCTTGTGCTGAACTATCTGGAACTTCCTGCCCAGTTCAGGAGGGTCAGGAACATACGCTGTAGCCAGGAACAAAGCGAAGCCCAGAGAGCAAACCTGTGACTTTGACCACTGTCAAAGCACATCATATTTGCTACCTAACTGAGTGTACAAGTGGTGAGCGGTGTAATTATACAGTTTTTTTCACTGAGACCCAGGAAGGTCACATAAATCACCCCGCCAAAGAGGATTCAAATGTAAGTGGTTGCCGTGACTTCCACAGTACATAAGACTAAAGACAATGGTGTCTCATCATTCTCAGGTCAAATCTAAACTTCAGTTCAGGGCTGGGCCGCCATCAACTGCCAGCAGCAGGCCATACTTAACGACCAAGGCATGACACCAAAGCCAGCTACCATCCACCACAGACTCTCACTCAAGGCTCACATCCCCTGGGTCTTTCCTCTTCCTGTTTGCCACTGACCTCACTTTTGCCAGTTTACTTCTATCATGCCCTTCAAACCTCAGAAAATAAAGAGGAAAAGTGTATTGTTTAAAAAGGTAA
>NW_017731371.1:1222915-1263467 GCF_001890085.2 Hipposideros armiger
CTGCTGAGCTACCAACAGGTGGCAGAATGGCTCAACTGGTGAGAGCACGTGATCCTAACAAGAAGACTGCCTATTTGATGGTGGGCTACGTACCTGCCTGCAACTAAGACTGAACTCGGCACCTTGAGCTGAGCTGCCACCTGGATGGCTCAGTGGATAAAGCGTGCACTTTTAAGAACAAGGCTGCTTGTTAGACTCCTAAATGAGATGGTGACTATTCCCACCCGCAACTAAGATCATAGCACCTTGAACTTAGAGGCCACGAGCTGCCTGACGGGCAGCCAGATGGCGACTGGCCCCCTCCACAACTAAGATTGAACAACAACTTGGCTGGTCCCCTTCCCCAATTCCCCAACATTGTTCCCCTCCCCCAACTCCCCAATTTTATTTTTTAAAAAGGTAACAGTCTTTGAAAAAGGGTAGAAACAGTTGAAAGGCAAATGCCCATGTTTAATAATCTTTATAGTCCTGAGAGATTTTAATTATCTCATAGTATAATGTAGACACATTATTTTTGGTGATGAATTGCAAACATAATTATTGAGCAGCAGTTATGCATGAAACACTGTCTAGGGGTAGATTAGAAATAAGACTTTGACCTCCTCCTTGACCTAGAGGAGCTTCCTGTCCGAGGATGAGATGGGAGACACCCAGGAAGCAGTTAGAACACGGTGCGAGGAAGTTTCCAGTGAAGGCTCACTGAGAGAGCCCACATCCTGAGTCCTGAAGGATGGCTGGGAGCAGAAAGGGTGGGGGAGGCTTGCAAGGCAGAGAGAGCAGCTTGTACAAGGCTTGGGCCAAATCAAAAGCTCCAAGGCCTTTATAAGAGAACTTTACTTCCAGGATGATGGGGTTAAATCAAGCCTTGAGTTTTCTGCTCCAGGTAGACCAGCTTTATTCCTTTCCCCATGGCATTCTGTCACAGTGTAGGTCCTGGCGTCCAGAAGAGGCACAGGGAACAGATCTGTCTTTAACATCCAGGTTGGAAGGAAAAGGTTTAAGTTTTCAAACTGAGATATCTATCTAAATAACAGGACATAATATTTCCACCTAGGACAGACAGCATCCATGCTGTTTTCAAGGCCCAGTGAAGGAAGCAAGTCCTTCACACCCTCTGAAAAATTAATGGGTGTGGAAACTTATATGACTCCCAATTAAACTGCAGAAATAGGCAGAAGGGGTGTTGGCATGTTGAATCCTCTCCAAACCCTCCAAATTTGTGATTCCTGAGCATTCTTTTTTTTTTTTTAAGATTTTTATTGGGGAATTGGGGGAAGGGGAGCAGACAAGTTGCTATCCTTTTGTTCTTCAGTCTAGTTGTGGAGGACGTTGCTTCACTGGCCCAAGTTGGCACCATCATTGCGCTCTTCCTGGGCGAGACAGATCAGTTGCCGGCTTCTGGATGGCCGCTCACAGCGGCTGCTGGCCGCTCATGCTGGCTGCTGGCTACACACGGTGGCCCATGGCAACCCACTGCAGCAGGGGCTGCAGCCTACGCCATCGCCAGCAACTCAGGGCAGCCCAGCTCCAGGTTGAGCTGTTGTTCAGCATCTTAGCTGTGGAGGGCAGTGTCACTGGCCCTCATATGTGGGATCCAAACCGGGGCCCTCTGGCGTCCCAAGCCGGCTCTTAACCAACGCGCCACTCAGCCAGCCCAAGATTCCTGAGCATTCTGCCAGGACTAGTGATGGAACTAAAACTCCATTTGTGTATTTTATAATGTATTTTGACTCCATATTTGTCGGATGGACGGTCTTTTTTTTCTTTTTTTTTTTTAGGCGGAACTCCTGTGACTAGTCACTCTGATTCTACATTAATGCCTGTTGTTTTTTCCATTGCTCTAGACTATCAATAACACCAGCAAATCTTCAAGTAGGTTGTGTTGTATTGCACCTAAGACTTAACACTTGCCCAAAAATCTTAAATTCACAAGATGAATTAGAGACTTAAGTAAAAGCTGTTATGTACTTAACAACACCAAAATTTTCCATTACACATACTGTTTTTACCCTCTCTTAATTAAAAAAAAAAAAGTGCCTTGAAGGGGCTTTGAATTTCTAAGCCTTCCAGATCAAAGATTTCTTCAGCTGTCTGAATTATAGGAATGTTGAAAAACAAAAACAAATCCTTTTCCTGCTATAAAAGCCTTCCCATGTTTTTGTCTTTATGTAACTCAAAACGGCTAAACTAAAAAAAAAAAAAATGCAGTTGGTGAGTTCTCGTCAAAACCTAAGAATTCATCAAAAATGGACTGGACAGTAATTTACAAAGTGTCATTCTAATTAATCTAACCCAAGAATCAATTTTACCAAATTCTTATTTGATGATCCAGAAAATTAACTAAATTAGCATTTAGCATAACAACCTATGGCTAAGGATACCAAAATGGTTTAACTGGTTTATTAAAGTGATTCAAGACTAAATTGTAATAATTTGGGCACAGTGGTGGTGGCCATTGTGAATTCCCTCTGATTTCACACATGCCCTTGGCTACATCTTTGTCTTTCTAGCAGCATGATTGGCAAAATGGTGAACTATTCATTTCAAAAGCTTTTGCAGAAAGCACAGACTTTTTGTAAAGCAATAGTGTACAGTCATCAGTTTGCTGCTGTTTTCGGTATAAGGCCTGACCCTCTGTGTACAAGAAATAAAATGCTTTTACCAGGGAGTGTGTCATTAGCTTTTTGGCAATCTGGTATGATAGACAGCCTGCGAGTTTACTATCTGCACTAGTGTTCTCAGAATATCAGCACTTGGCAAATGAACCACTTTTTGATTTGTCGCTAGAGAGATGTCATTATGCTCATACTAATGAAAAACCTAGGTGGCAAATACGGTATAAAGTACGCGTCCTTGTGCATGGGGGGGAACAGTGGCTTATGTGCTCCCTGACATTTGAGCCTCAAGCTCAGGGCACTTCCTATGTCTAAGAAGACATTTATTTCCAATTTCTTCCCATGTTACCTTAAAATTTAAGTGTTCTTTTTCTAACTATTAAAAAGAAATGTCCCCTAGAAAAATATTGGAAGACTGAAAAAAGTAGAAAACACAAATGTAAAAGTTTAAAAAAAAAAATCCCACCCTTTGCTTTTGCTTTATGTTCATTTACATTTGATGCATTTGCTTTATCAGTCTGTATTTACATAATTGAGATCATGCCGCAGATAGAATTTCTACTTTTATCTTGAAAACAACCATTTTCTCCTGTGACTCAAGTTCTGTAGCATATCCTAATGAATGCATACTGTTCTATTATGGGATGTATGTTTTATAACCATTTTGGACATTCAAGTTGCTTCCAGTGTTTTGCTATCCTAATTCTGTAATTCACATCTTTTATACATAAAACTTTTTCAATATTGACATATTAGACAAAGACTTTAAGTTGCAAGTCACACAAAAAATCAATTCACCCTGGCCTAAGCAAAAGAGGAAATGTATTAGCTTGCATAGCTAAAAAGCTGTGAGTGGAAACTGGCTTCAGGCATGGCTGGATTCAGGGGCTCCGTGGTGTCTCCAGGAATCCATCTTTCTGTCTCCCAGAGCAGCTTCCCTCTGTGCTGATTGTCTTCTCAGGCCTGCTCTGTTAGCGCCTCCCAGACTGAAGACAGCGGCTCTTTCCCAATACTTCCAGCAGATGCCCCACAGTTGAGGTTCACCAACAGAGCGGGGTCAAACACCGATCCCTGGGCCAGTCGCCAGGGCCGGGGGAAGGCCACGGTCTGCTTGGCCTACAGGACACCCCTGCTCCGTCTCCCACCTCACTCCACACCGCCCTGCTGACGCAGACTGGACTCTGCTGCTCCTTGAACCCACCAGTCTGCCCTTCACCCGGGGCCACTGCTCTTGCTCTCCCTGCCTCACACTCTTCCCCGAATGTCCCCACAGCTTGCGGCCCCCTCCCTTCCTTCAGCCACGCTGAGGGACTTCCCTGACCACCTCATCACTCTCTGTCTTCTCGCCCTGCTCTGTTCCTTTTCAGAGGCGCGCCACTCCCTGATGCTCTGCTCTCTCTCCATGTGTATGTGTGAATTGTCTCCTTCTGTGGGAGCCATGAGGACCGACGCTGCAGCTGTATACAGCACCCAATACATATTTATCAAGTGAGTTCATGAATGAGTTGGCCAGGCCAGGTGTGTATGAATCCATAGGGTCAGCCTACCCAAAGGACAGAAAACTGCTGGAGGGAATGGTGTGATTCCTCAGAGAAAATGGGCGGCCATCCCCAGAACATGGGGGACTGGTTGCTGGACTGACTAAAACAGGGATGCCCATTACAATGTCAGATCACTTTCTAAGGCAAATTCCCAGGAGTGGGACTTCAAAGGATATGAATGTTTTGAGTTTCTTGATAGGTACGTTAGCTTCCCTATGAAAATTCTCCTCGTGGCAGACAAAAGAATCTTTCTCAAGTGCAGACCACATCATGCCCCTCCCAACTTAAAATGATAGTCCCCTACTGTACTGCAAATAAAAGAACCTGCCCTGGCACCCCAGACGCAAAATGATCCGGTCTCAGCCTTACCTCTCCAACCTCTCGGGCTCTCACATGCTGCCTTCGTCATCTGCCCTGGAACCCTCTCCTTCTCACCTCGGGGCCCTCTTCCTTTCTCTTCCCTCTCTGCCTGGAAGGCCCATGTGGCAGATCTCACCTGACCAATGCCTCATCTTTCTTCTTCAGGCCTCAGCTTGCATGTCCCCTCAGGAGGCCTTGCTTGGCCACAGAACAGTACGTGCCTCCCAGCCTCTCCAGCAAACATGGGCCTATTTTCTTTGCAGTGCTCTTCACCCTTTCCATTGATTACCTTCTTTATTCTGTCTTCATACTAGAATGTCAGCTCCATGAGACCCCTTTCTTGCTGTCCATGGCTGCATCCCCAAAATTCAAAATGGGTACCTGCCACAGCAAAGGCCTTTAATGTATTTTTCTTGGAAAAAAAAATTTTTTGTAATTGCTCTCTAAGAGGGCTGAGTGATTAACATCCCATCAGCAGTAAGAATGCTCATTTCATGTCCTCTCTTGTTGAAGCAATTTTCTTAGAATACAGCTAAAGAGATGGAACTTTTTTGGACCCTTATTGCATGGGACCTAGAGGAGAAGCAATGGGGCCTTTTCTAACAGATGCCACTCCCATTTGCAAAGAGATTGCGCACAGGTATGTTACAACAAAGCACCAACAGGATTTTACTTCCCCATCTAGTTTAAGTACAGCCTGACTCTTCATCCCGATTATGCAAATGAAAAAAAAAAGGTTCCTTTTAGTTACAAATGGACTCAAGGGAACATTTTAAACATGTTACATTTGGTAAAACTTAGTGAATAATCAGCTCAAATATTTGGGATGTGGATGGGCATCATTTCTATGTATTTCCATTCCAAATTATCCAATTGTGTTAGTATTTTGACTTACAGAATCCTCTCTAATCTGTTCATTGTTAACATTAGAGTGTGTATATTTTTGTACATTAATTTTTAAAGAACTTTAAAAAAAGGCTTGCAAAAAGAGTTGATCTATATAAAAAGTATTTAATAGAGAGAACACCAAAGCATCTTTCATCAGGTAAAGGTCCCTATGACATATGTCAGATTATAATAAAATCTCCCTTTACCTGAAAAGAATTTCTGTTTAAATATAAAATAATAAACTTCATGTCCCCATCTTTTTCTAACAAATATTCAGCATCACTTAACCTGGGGATCACAGTTAATTCAGCAAAATAATTGATTGTGTGCTTCAAAAGAAAATAGCTAATACAAAGCTTTCTAGTATAAAAATAGCACCATTGAAGGAAGGGGGTATGTTTTTTTAAGTGCAAAGTCCCTAAACAAGTGATTTACCAAAATTCATGCAAAGCAAACTCTGAGTGGTTGATTATTATAACTTTCCTATGATATAGAGTAGGAAATAGAAGAAAGTAAAAAGACAAAGCAAAACAGTAACTTTGAAGAATCAAAATACACACACACACACACACACACACACATGCACGCACACACGCAGGCACACACACACCCACACAATCCTTGATAGGGTATGTTCCTTGTTTTCTGCCAGTTGCATCACCAATCAGCGACCTCAACCACGAAGGGTGTTTTCACATCTATCTTGCCACTGTTGATGATGGAGCAGTCGGTGAGTGGACGGTCATGCCCATCAGTTGCCTGAAGTTCTATGGAGTGGACCACTGTCTGGTGAGAGAAAAGCAGACCCCCGATTCACTTCTGACCAGCAACTTAACGATCAAAAGGTGAAATCAATGCCAAGTCTGAAAGCCCAAGTGGAAAGTAAGTTGTTGTTTTTTTTCCTTAATGATTACAAAAACCATACAAGCTAACTATGGAAAACTTAGAATATTCAGGAAATGTATATGTAACAGAATAAAATTTACCCTCTCCCTTGCTAATTAGAGAATATATGTGTGTATTTCCTCACTTCTTTTTATTAGCATTTTATATTCTGAAAGAAAAATTAGATATTTTTGGAAACACCAATCTGTAATAAAAGGTATTTCTCTGCTCACTTGTTATACCCCAATGTAACCGTTAACATGGAGTTTGAGTCAATTTCAGCTCCACTCTATTAACAGGTCTAGGCATAATAAAATAGGCCAAAAAGCAGATTTAGAAATGGAGCCACATCTGGGTTTGCCCATTTTAAAATTGACTCAAGCCATTAATCTATAGTTTGAGTCTAATATTAATATAACCCCAACCCCACAGTGGTGTAAAAGCTCCTTTCTCTACCCTAGAAGACTAAACAGGTCCGTGTATCACCTCATGTGTCACGTCAAAGGAGGAAGGACTGGCCAAGGAGTAGGAAAGGTGGCTTGTGGTGGGTTTCCCAAACAGGGCAGAGACAAAAGTGGCAACAGAGTGTCCGAGTGCCTTGGACATGGTGTCAACTAATCCAACCTCTGGGTGAGTTAGGTCCATTTAAGATAAAAAGGAAGCATTCTTCCAGTAATAATATAGATTTCTAAATAGACTGTGTGGCACGCATATGTGTACCTAAAGCAGTGGCTCCACATCTGAATTACCTGTGGCATTTTTTTTTTTAAATGCTTATTTAATGGTGAAAATGGAAATTTCTGTGTTATGGATATTTTGCCACAATTGCAAAATGCTTATTTGTGGGCCCACCTCTGGAGGTTCTGCTTCTGTAAGTCTGAGATGAGGTCCAGAAACTGCAGAGGTGACAAAGCATCCCAGGTCATCTTGGGAGAATCAAGGGCTACAAGTCAGGAGATTCTCTAAATTCCCTGAACCTGTGTGAAACATACACACTTTTTTTTTTTTTTTCTGGAGAAAGTCTACAGTTTTCATTAGTTTCTCAGAGAAGCTTATAAGCCATAAAATGTTCAGGACCGTTCCTCTAAGACCAGGCAGCAGGTGTCCCAGGATGTGTGCCAGTGGGTGGAAGGAAGTGGCTGCTATCAATCAGGGCAATAAGACATACGATCTAGAGGACTAGAAGAAAAACCACAACCCGAAGAAGAAAACCCAAAACTTCAGTTTTCTTATTGCTTAGCATGATGTTGTATTCAGAAATACTAATTGAATGAATTGGTTTACATTTAAACTATTTAGAACCAGGTTAGGCCCTGTGGTCAAAAACCCAGATTAGTTTAACACACACATGCCCATGGTTAGCTCTTTTAAAAGCAAAGTTCAATAAGAGACTTGAGGAGGGCTGGCATTCATTATTATTTAAGAATTGATTCTTCTGAGGACCATTGTGGCTCGTGAGAATATAGGCATGTCCTTTATTGGGATGGGATATAAAGCAATATATTAAGTGATATGTGTTTGCCCTATTTCCCTCCCATCCCACTTGCTCACAAGAATTCTATCTTTGACGGCTCAGACGGAACACTTCCTTGCCTTGTAAGGTAGATTCTGAGTCGGCTGGCTCAGGCTCATTTCCTGGCCTTCTGTTGGGTAGAATCGGGACAGCAAGTGGATGTTGTGGAAAAATTGCAATGAATGAGATTGGTTTATTTGTGTTTGGATGAGGGAGGCAGAGCAACTCACATGAAAACAAAACAAAACGAAATATGGACGAGGGCAAGGGAGTCAAGGATAGTTCAGGGTTGGGTTGGGCAGACCTTACAATTGCCATTTCAGGAGCTGAGAATGCTACTTTGGGCAGTTGCTAAGGAAAGGAAATATTGAAAGTGGAAAAGAATGAGGATTTTAAGAAGTGTGCCTATGGATTTGAATTGGACCCCTGTGATATTTTTTGAGACATACCAGCATAAATGTGAATTATCTTTAGTATTTTGGTTGCTATACTGTGAAGGAGACTTGTATGTGGGCTGAACCGCATGGGGCTCTGGGATTTTTATGAATACCGGGGGTGCCAAAAAAATGTACACGCATGATTTGTATTCATCTTTTGTTATCGATATATATTATTACAATGTTAATGTAGCTGTTTCCTTTCTTAAAATGTGCATACATTTTGGGGGGCACCCTCTGTATTTTTAATTGTGGTAAGAAACACATAGCATAATATTTACCATCTTATCCATTTCTGAGAGTATAGTTCAGCAGTGTTAAATATAGTCACATGGTTATGCAACTCATCTGCAGAATTTTTCCATCTTGCAGAACCGGAAGCCTATACCCATTGAACACCAACTCCCCATTTCCTCCTCCCCTTAACGCCTGGCACCCACCATTCCACTTTATGTTTCTATGTATTTGACTACTTTAGATACCGCATATAAGTGGAATCATCCAGTCTTTCTATGACTAGCTTATTTCACTTAACATAACACTGTCAAGTTTTATCCATGTTGTACCACGTGACAGGATTTCCCTCCTTTTTAAGGCAGAATGATATTCCATGGTATGCATATACAGGGCCCTAGTTTTATTCGGTTGCCTTAAAAATCATCTCCATTTATATCAAGTAGTGAGATAAATTAACTGAAGTACTCAACTTCTCATGTCAAGTCCCTTACCTTCTGCCTAAGTGTTCCTAACAATTAAAATGCTATACCATATATTATTTGTTCACCTTTGAAGAGGGAAGTCAGCATATGACGGATCTCTAACAAGCACATTTTAAGAGTAAAATAAATCACTGAAAGCCCTCACATTATAAACATAAAGCTTTGAACAAGAAAAAAGTAATATATCAAGTTACCATTCCATCGATGACTTTTCCAAATACCACATGTTTGCCATCTAACCAGGAGGGCTTGGTCAAGGTGATAAAGAACTGAGAGCCATTCGTGTCAGGCCCAGCGTTGGCCATGCTGACCCACCCGATGCCATAATGCTTCAGTTTGAAGTTCTCGTCTGGAAATGTCTCACCATAAATGCTTATGCCTGGTGAGACAAAACAAAAAACAGGAGAATCAACAGATGTCATATGAAAGTAAATTCTTCACAGGGAAACACGGTTTTAGTAGAATGGGTTAATAGGACCCTATAAGAGGTGGAGAATGGGGAAAAGATGGTAAAACATAAGAAGGAGAGCAAAAAATTCACTCCTGAAAGCACCAGGAAGTGAAACAAACAAACACACCAACAAAAGCCTTAAATATGACACAAGATATGAGGATACCCTCTGGCCTCAAGCCCAGGGCCAAACCCTGACCAAGCAGGTCAGTGATTCACTCGGAAATGAGAAGAAACTGAAGGGCAGAATGGCTTCGGGGAAACCAGATGGAAGGGTGGAGGAGGTATCTTCGTGGCTTAATCTCCGCCCTGAGGTTCAGGGCACTTGTCCTGGGACACCTCTTCCTCAGCATCCAATGAGAGTGCACTAAGCACTGAATATACACCCTTAGCTAATTCTGAAAACAACCGTATTCTCAATCCCGTTTTGCCATGGGAAACAGAGGTTACAAAACTTGCAAACAGCAGAACAGAGCTTGACCACCTGACTTTCTGACTCTAAAGCCAGTGCTCTGTCCTGCCTCCGCACTCTGAGCAGTAGCAGCCAGCCTGGAAGTCATTGGGCACGGTGACTTCAGGGCTTATCAGGATACAGAGGGTGTTGGCAGTTGAGAGCACCCAATGGTCCAACCTTAAGCAGAAGAACCAAAAGCAGGCACGTCAGCTGGAGCCCCAGCAAAGCCGCAGGTCGGGCAGAACACATCTTCCCCATAAGACAACAGCATAGACCATGAGAAGCGTAGGCTGCATCCCCCAACACCTTGTGTGCCTGTCATGCCCACCTCCTCCCCTCCTGCAGGGCTCCTTATCCATTGTTGCCAACCTGAAAATCTTGGCTCGGTTAGGACTACAGTGACTATCAGAGGCGAGCAATTTCGAGCTGGTTGCTCAGTGACATATGAGCTGACCTAGCAGGAAAGCTCTGCCCACAGAGGGGTCTGGGTAAGTTAAGGGATCCACAAGGTCCTACCTTCAAAACTCGGAGAATTTTAACTCAAGACATGCGCACACACTTGTACACGTGCACATGCGTACACACACACACACACACTCTGGGCAGGGAGGGCAGAGAGAGAGAGAGAAATGTACAAAAGGGGGCACCGTAAGGCTCAGTCATCATTTCTGCTGGGCCCCAGGGCAGGACAGTGAGGCCCAGTCCCAAGGGGACCATCCTCAAGCTGCAGGCTTTCCCAGGGAGTCCCAGCTCTGTAGCAGCTGGGGTTGCTTCCTTGAGCGTCCTTCCCAACCCCATTATCCCAAGTAACCTGCTCCATGCTCCATCCCCACACCTTGCAGCATTTTTGCAAGGACTGAAAGTATTCTTCCTGAAGTGCCTGACAAATCCAACCATTTAATGGTAGTCATTTTGTTATAAATAAACCATTGCAATAAACGTAAAATTGGCAGTCGTGCTGGAAAATGGCCTAGGTTTCTTTAAAAAGTTAGCAATGTAATATCCACCCAAACTGGTATTTGCTAAATTAAAAATCTTAAACCTAAAATAAATGGAAATTCTGTGTCGTTCTATATGCGATGGGTATTCAGGAAAAGAACTCACTAAATTTCTGAGGGAAAATAGCCCAGGGAGGTGGGGAGCTGGAATCCCCAAAAAGAAATAGTCAACTCAGGGTGATGTGAAAGTCTATAAATTTGATTATTTGTACTTTATAGAACTCTAACTTTCTTTATAAAATTAATTTATTATAATTTTGATAACTCATCTACTACTTAATTTTTTTATTATTGAAAAAGCTGACAATAAAATGAAAGCATTTTCAAAGGAGGGGGTAAATTCACCTGTAATCCTGCCACCTAAATACCAGTCTCATCATTCTAGAAGGCCCTCCCAGTCCCCCCCCCCTCCACCAGCTTCCACATTGTAACCGGCTGCCGCCCCAGCGTACACAGTGTTACAGTCTATCTTTCCTTCCTATGACAGACATTTTTCTGTACTGCTACATACAAGTAGTCTAGCATTTTAATAACTGCAAAATAGTCTATTAAATGAATGTATGTGTACTCCGGAAAGATAATGAACACCAAAGCAATACAGTTCAAAATTAGGAAGCCTCACTCATTCGTCTCTACCAAGATTTGCCCCCACCGCCCCCCAAAATCTATCCTTCCGAAAGATTTAGTTAGGTGACCTTTATGATTTTGTTCCTTAAATCTAGGAATTCAATATGCTGAGTGAATATATTAGCTTCATTTTAGGTTTCAATTTATTAAGCAGGAAAGGAAAAATGCAAAAGACAATGTTACCGCCAGTGCCATCTCCATTGGTGAAGTCTCCTCCTTGAATCATGAAATCTTTGATGACGCGATGAAATTTGCTTCCTTTATATCCATATCCTTTCTAAAGAGAGTATGTCAATTGAATATACAAGTAGATAGAACCCATACTGAAAGATAAACCCCAGTGTTTATCTGGAAATGACAAAATGAGGAAATTATTCAAAATATTTACTGATAGAAATTTATCATGAACTGACCAAACCAATAAATAAATAAATAAACAATGCAAGTAAAGTATTAACATGAAAAGTACAAAGAAAACAATTTGCATTTTCACTTGATGATTGTTTCCTCTCAATTTCTAGAAGCCTAAGGACACCTGAGTGCCTGAAGAATACAGATTTTATAGGAAAATGAAGTAAACTATTATAAGATGTCTCAGGTTCATCTGACCTACTAATTTAATACTTATTTTCCCAGAAGACATCTTTATGCTTGGCTTAGAAGAAGGAAGATCCAATTTGTGTACAAAGGAAATAAAACTGAGACATACCTCTCCTGTTGCCAGAGCGACAAAATTTTTCACAGTCTTGGGAGCAACTTTTCCAAAGAGGCCAATCACAATTCTGCCAACATCTTTGTCTCCAATCCTCACATCAAAGAAAACCTGCATGTGTTTGAAAGACAGAGCAGAAGGTTATAATGTGGAAAAGCTACAAATGCAAGGTAAGTGAAAATTAAAATCTGAGAATTGATCTACATCTGAAAGCCCTGCCCACCAGGACTTTACAAGGGGTCATGGAGGAACATGATATAAGTTAAAGGAGCTCTAAAGCCATTTTGTGGGTTCATGTCACTCACAAATATTCATTCAACAAACATTTATTGAGCACCACCTGTGGGCCAGGCACTGTGGTGGGTACTGGGTTAAAGTTTGGCTCAACACTGTCAGAGTTGGACAGTAAAGTCTTCAAGAATTCTACTCCCTCACACACTCCAGACAAATACTGCTGCTACCTCCCTTTTCGCAGCTTTGTGAATGAAAGTTAGAATGAAAACTGTTGCTCTTCTGAAAGGTAAGGCTCTCTACTCTTGACAGGAGGAAAAAATTGGTGAGGAGAGAAGTAGGTTAACCATCCAGATTTATTTTTTTTTTAACCTTCAAACAGTGCCAAATTCCCAATGAGTTCTCAATTGATGTCTGCTGTCAAGGGGACTGCAAAAGATGATCAAAATACAAGGCAGCCCTCCAAAAAGCCTGCCACTCACTTCCAAGCACAGTAAGGCACCAGGTCTCCAGCCTCATCCAAAGTACGGCAAACTTTACACTCAGGTCCAGGCAAAACCATTTACCCTATGAACTTAAACACTGGATTCAGTCATCATAGTACACAAGTAGAATGTGTTATTTTTCTGTCACAACATATTTAGAACAGAAGAAAACACATATCCAGAAGTGAGTGTGAGTCACTTTTTTTGCAGATAAACCTTAAAAGTTCTCCTAGACTTTTGTTTTTAATGTTTCAACTGAAATAAAATCATATACATTTTGCTTCACAAATCACTGTGTGAAGATGATTCTGAGACAGAACACTTGAAAAGGCCAAGGAGTCGAAGGCTTTCCATTAGCTAGTTTAGATTATATGAACCAATTTACTGTTTGAATGGGTAAAAAAAGACATTCAAGAAATGGCTTTAAAAAAAAATACAAGAAGGGTTGTCAAAGAAAAAAGATGTCTTACAGTTTAGAAAAATCATGAAGTAAAGACTGTCAAGCTTCAGTTCAAGACAAGAGCTTCTGCCAATACATCACTACATCTGTCACAGGGTGATGTGATATTTAGTTCCATGTGGCATTTTACAATTTCTACATGGCCAAAGCTGCAAAAACCATATTATTATTTATATAGTAGGACTTTATAGGGTGTATGGAAGCCCTTGAGATGAGGCAATGCAGTAGAGAGCAATGCAACAAGGCTGCAGTTAACCACTTGCATGAGCCTGGTCCCACAGAGCTGGTTTCTCCAAAGGGATTTCCAAGCCTAGGACTAAATTCTATAATGGGCAACAATGAAGCAGAACCGGGAAAAGAATTAGGGACATAAATTTAAAGAAATGCAGTATGAGACACTAGAAGAGCCAGCCAGGCTTTTAAAATAAAGAAGGGCAAATAAAGCCTGTGAATGTTTAGGAAGCAGAGAGAATGCAGCCTGGGAAGGCAGTGTGAGAACACGAAAAGATGTGTCTGTTCAGCTGGCATAACTCTTCCATAAAAACCTTGTTTTCTTACACATGGCCTAGCACATGTGTTAATATGATTTTTTTTTCCAAACTGCCACGTCCTTCAACTTCATGAGTGATGGCAAGAAAACATAGCAAAGTTTCCCCAACTCTAATGAAATGATAAAATAAAATCCTATTTAGTTGACAAGTAAATGTTTCTCAAAAATCTATGTAAAAGACAATGTGAAGTTATAAGCTACACCAGAGGGTCCCTTTCCTAAGGTAGCTTAAATCCAGAGACAGGACAAGTAAAGGAACTATAGTACAAGGCGGCATGTGACAAGTGCCCAGGCATCCTGGAGGTGTAGATGGGAGGCAGCCCTGGAAGGAAGGATGCAGCCTCCAGGGACACGAATGGCACAAGCAGAGTTCTTTCTGGAACCAAAGCACCAAGGCAGGAGATGTGGTCTGTGTGCAGAGAAGGAACACAGTGGCTGGGAAGGGACTCTCACCAGTTCCACAAGGCAGAAGAAGGATGCTGGCTGAGATCTGGGTTTTGTTAGGCAATGGAGAGAAGGCAAAAAACAGGACCGAAGGGGAGACTTTGGGAATATTACTCGAGTGGAGGTGAGACGGGCGTGGGTTGGGGGGCGGGAGGAGAATCTGAAGGCTCTTAGACTAGTTCAAGAATGAGGCAATATGGCCTGCCCTGGGGTAGTGGCTGAGGGAGCAGTAAGGATGGAGTGGGGCGGGGGGGGGGGAGCATCTCAGTAATGGGGGGAAACTGGAGGAGGGAAAGGAGGAAGGAAGAGGGAAGGAAACAAACCACCTAGTCAGTGGCGTCTCAATGCCCTTTACCTGCACGTCTTTTTTTTTTTTTTTAAAGATTTTTATTGGGGAATTGGGGGAGGGGAACAGTGCTGGGGAATCGGGGGAAGGGGAACAGACAAGTTGCTGTTGGTTTGCTCTTCAGTCTAGTTGTGGAGGATGTTGCTTCACTGGCCCAAGTTGGCACCATCATTGCGCTGGGCGAGGCAGATCAGTCGCTGGCTTCTGGACAGCCGCTCACGGCGGCTGCTGGCCGCTCACACTGGAGGTGGGGTACACATGGTAGCCCATGGCAGCCCACTGCAGCAGGGGACAGCAGCCTACGCCGTCACGGGCGACCCATGGCAGCCCAGCTCCAGGTCGAGCTGCTGTGCAGCATCTTAGCTGTGGAGGGCAGTGTCACTGGCCCTCATATGTGGGATCCGAACCGGGGCCCTCTGGCATCCCAAGCCAGTTCTTAACCAACGCGCCACTCGGCTGGCCCTGCACGTCTTTTATAATTAATCCTCACCACATCCTTGCGGGGAGGAGAAGGTACTATTCTCATGAGTTTACAAATGAGAAAAGTGAGGAGTAGGGAGGCTAAGTGACTTACCAAAGTTTCCCAATCAGGAGTGTGAAAGCCAAAATTTCAACCCAAGGCTGCATCCAATTAGACTGTGATTTATCATTAATACGTCCCTCTCAATCTAGGCAGGGAACGCGTGCGGGGTAGAAAAGGTGTTTTTCGATACCCTGTGCCCAGCACACTTGTGACTCAAGCACAGACTCAAAAAATGCTACATAGCTCGATGCCAGGTGACCCTAAATGAGGACCGGGGCACACACACACCTAGACAGAGTCAAGACGGGCCAGCGTGGCTGGCGGGCACACTCTCTCACTGTATACGCCCTCTCTGCTGTGTGCTCTTGGGAGTAGGCCCGGTGCTCAACACAGGGTGGGGGCTACAAAGCCCCTACCCTCATGTAGTTTAAAGTCCCACAGAAGAGAAAACATGTATACGAGTAGCTATAATGGGAAATCGGGTTTTATGAGAGGACAAGTACAAAATGTCAGGGTTAAAGTTAGTGATTATCTACAAAGATCAGGGCGGGCTTCCTGGAAAAGGTGGCATTTGGATTCTGGGTTGCGCTTCAGGAGTGGGCACCTCAGTCACATCTTTTTTCAAGCTGCCCTTGAAAGTCACTTGAAAATTATGGGGCACTGGAGGTGGGAAGAGGTGGCAGAAGAGGGAAGAGGCACTCACATAGCCTGATTCAAACCCCTGTAGGGCTAATCCTGCTTCCATTTCCAGTCGCTGGGAAAGACACCACTTATATGAGATGTGGTGTCAAGGAAGCTGTTCTCAACCCCAGCTGCTCCACGAACCGGCCACGGGACCTCCAGCAAGTTCACTAAACTCTGAGCTCTTGTTCCTCATCTGTAAAACAGGTGACTCTTTTCAGGGCTGTCCCTGACTGCCACAGTAGGATTAATAACAAATAACACTCACAATTGACCTCTGAAATCCGGAATCTAATCCGAGCTAACCATTTTACCTGCTTTATCACATCTAATATGCAAAACCCACGCAGGTAGGTATTACTTCCATCTCCATTTTATAAAGAGACATTCCATAACTTGCCCCAGATCACCCAGCCTGAGTCTTGTGGCCACTCCATGGTGTAGAAAGTGCCAGCAAGCCATGAGGAGGGTGCAGCTGGGAATATGACAGCATTGTTTTTTACACTCTAGGTGCCTCACTCTGCACAGAACCCATGGCTCTGCTGGAAAACACGGGGCTGCAAATGCCAGTTCGGTGGATTTTGAGATCAGTGAGCCAGAGCCCAGAACTGAGCCTCTCTGGCTGGGCAGGAAGCTGAGGCAGTGGCCTGGCAGCAGGATGCCTAGACCAGGTGAGTGCCATTTAAAGGGCCCTCCCTGCAGGGGAACAGCACCTCACACCTCTCTCATTTAGATTTCCATTTTTAACCGAAATCAGAGGAAAAAGAAAAGGCAGCTGGGGAAAACAAAAACTAGAGCAGTGGCCAATTAATCTACTTTTCTACACGCAGAGAAATAATTTTTAATGTCTCCATTTTCCAATAGATTTTGTTGTTTAAAAAGTTCACTGGAAAAGTAATTACTTCAACAGAGTCGAATCTATAAAAGACTCGCCTACAGAATCTCAGAGTAGAGCACATGAAAACATCCCCAGTGACAGCCCCCTAAACTAGGGGTTAAGATGCTCGGCCTCTTCCCCTCCTGCAGCCACCAGCTTCCTCCTCTCCTGGCTTCCTCTTCTGCAGGTTCCCAGCCCAGGCTGCACAACCCCAGGCGCTGTGATTGACTTGCTCTGGGGCGGGGCTCTGCAGTGGCAGGTTTAAAACTTCCCAGATGAAGTTCATTCCTCAGTATTGCTGGTGATGTCCTCACACTGAGAAATCCTTCAGTGTTTGTGTGAAATTCACATTTAACTGGGCATCCTGTATTTTATCTGGCAAGCCTAATCCTTTCCCCGCTACCTCTTTCTAAACTGCTAGCAAGTCTTGTTATACCTCCAAAATCTATTTCAAGCCCCTCCTTTGCTCCCCATTTCCAGGATGACCGCCCAAATCCAAGCCACCACCATCTGGACTCTGGCATGGAGCCCAGAATGACCTCCCAGTTCACTCTCCACTGAGCGACCACAGTAATGGTGTAAAAACGTATGGGAGATCCTGTCAAACCCCTGCTTACAACCCTTCAGAGGCTCTAACCTACACTTAGAATAAGACCTCAAATTATAAGAGCAGTTGCCTCAAAACGCACACTCCTAACAGTGACCTCGAAGTGACCTACCTGATCTTGCTGCTGCTCAGTCCCCAACCTCATCTCAAGCCACTCCCCCCTCACCCCTGCACTGAAGCCAGACTGTCTCAGGCAACCCATCCTCTTAACAGGAGAGGATGCTTTCCTGTCTGGAGGCCTTTGCACAGGCACTTCCCTTGCCTCCCCAAGTCTTGGCCAGGCTGGGTTTCCTTATTTTTCAAGTATTTTTTTAATGTCACCCCATCTATATTAGGGTTTATTTCCTTCATCATTTCATAATTCTATGAATTTTAAATTTATGGCTATATCCTAAAAGACCCAAATATGTCTGCAGACTGAAAGACGCTCCCCTCCCACTCCTTCGGCTCTGTGGACTGTTCAAGCCATTTCCCAAAACTGGATATGCGGAAAAGAGCAAGGAGCTGGGAATAAGACCAAGTGTCTCTCTCACACACACAGCAAGACAGGCCCTCTTAGGCTACATTAGACGTTGGGCTGAACCTCCCCCCTCTCACCCCCTTACCCGCCCCCCTCCTGGGGTGGGGTCTGTGGTAGATGCAAGCATTCTGCTATTTGGACAGTATCATTCCCACTGGCAAACACCGGACTGGTTAAGACTACTTGCAGCTGCCCCTCCTTCCAGATTCCAAGACACTACTTACTGCCAGTTAAGTTTTCTGGAAGTGGTGATTAATGGTAGCAAATCATTCCCTTCCTCCCCTCTCCCTCCCTCTCTCTCCCAGCACCCTGCCATTATCTTCTAGAACCTTGGGTAAATATGCTGAAAAAAGAACAGACGCCGTCAAGATGCAGTCCATGGAAGTTTCCCCCCACCGAGACTTACAGGCCGGCATTCAGTCATACAGGTGCCGCCAGCACCATCCCAAGCCCAGGGTCTGCCCAGCAGCCGCTTAAGTCTACTACAAGCGCACTTCTCCCTCCCAAGGGAGGACGAAGGTTCCTCAATACGGGACAGTCTCTCCTTGAGCACGGATGGTAACGCCTGCCGGGACACCGCCGCGTCAGGGGCTGGCCCCGAGCGCTCCCAAACCTAGTGTCATCCGCAGCGGGCGGCCCAGCTGCCACCCTTGGGCTCGGAGCGCGTCTCCTCCGCCCATCCCGTCCTTCCCGCAGTCTTCCTGCTTCTGTTCCCGAGCCCCCGCCACGCCGAAGGAATGTCTCCTTCCTGGAGAAAGGGCCCACCGGTTCCGGAAGCTTCTCCTAGCCCCTGAGCTGGTCACGTTGGACCGAGGACCCAGGAGATTAAGTTCAAATAGCCGGCGGCCGGGGAGGGTTGGGACTCCGGCCAGCGTCCCCAAGTCTTCCCGGAGAGCGCCACCCCCCACAGCCAGCCACGCCACTGCCTCCCATCCTCGGCTCACTCTTCGCCACCCATCACAGACGTCCCAGTCCCCAAGGCTCCCCCACCCCCCTGGCCCGCACAGGGGAAGTTGCAGCCCACCACTCGGTCACCTTGGCCGTCACCGAGGGGCCTCGTTTGCGAACGCCCGAGGCCCTCGCAGAAGGCATGAGCGCGCCGAGCCCCACGCAAAGCACAAGAGGTAGCAGCAGCCGGGAACTCGGGCCCATGGCGAATTGTGGCAGTGGCCGCAGCGACTCCGGCGCTTCCGCAGGCTGGGGGACTGGTGGCGGGACTCCCGGCGGGCTGCGCCTGCGCGTTCTCGGGGGCGGGGAGGGGAGGTGCGGGGGATCGGGATGGTGTAGTCGGGGCAGGGCCGGAACCCCGGGCGCGCTCCTCCCAAGTTCAGCCTAGTGACCGAACTAAGGACTCCGAGAAGCGCGCTGCAGAGGGCGCCGCCGGGTCCGCGCCTGCAGTGGGTGCCCTGGGCGCTAAGCCGGGAGCGAGCCCCACAGCTCGGGCGCGGTACCCGGGAGAGGCAGGCTCCGCCCGGAGCCCAAGAGCTGAGGAGTGAGCCTGGGGCATCTCCAGAACTTAACATGTAGGCGAGTGTTAAACCCCACGGAAAGTCGAGGACTCTCGTGGCTCCCGGTCTGCGAGGCAATTTGCGCGCCGCTAGGCGGTCTTGTCCCTGTGTGTGACCTCAGCTGCCCTTGGAGTAGCCTCGGCCTTAGCTGCCAGGTTCCACTGTTGCATCGAAACCTGTCACTAAATTTTGGAGGGCTCTCAGAAATTCCGGACCCCTGGATGGGTTAACTCGATTACGCATGACGAATGATCTCTCACTGAGATGATTCAAGTTGGGGATGTAATTTTTACAAATTTAAGAATAATGTTTAGGAAGATTATGTAATGACATGGGGGAAATGCCCATTATATTTTTAAATGGAAAACTCAAGTTGCAAAATCACGTAGAAATTCTGATTTCAACTGTGCAGATACACATACAGGCATTTTAAAAATGGAAACAAATGCACCAAAACATTTACAGTAGCCATGATGATAGAATTATGGATTTTTGTTTTCTTTGTCATTTCCTGATTCCCCAGATGTTCTACATTGAGCATGTAAGTATTTTATAATAAAGAATGTTATTTTAAAACTCAATGCTTTTTGAATTAGGACTTCAAAACAAAATAACTTTTTTTTTTCCAAAATTTATTGGGGAATTGGGGAATGGGAACAGCGCTGGAGGATTGGGGGAAGGGGAACAGACAAGTTGCTGTCCTTTTGTTCTTCAGTCTAGTTGTGGAGGACGTTGCTTCACTGACCCAAGTTGGTACCATCATTGGGCTCTTCCCCAGCACTGGCTTCCGGAAGGCTGCTCACGCTGGCTGCTGGCTACACCCAGTAGCCCATGGCAACCCTCTGCAGCAGGGGCTGCAGCCTACACCATTGCCTTGCCGGCGACTCACGTATGCCTAGCTCCAGGTTGAGCTGTTGTTCAGCATCTTAGCTGTAGAGGGCAGTGTCACTGGCCCTAATATGTGGGATCTGAAACCGGGCTCTCTGGCGTCCCAAGCCAGCTCTTAACCATCGCGCCCCTCGGCCAGCCTCCAAAAGAACTTTTTTAATTCTAGAATAATATCTCCAAAATTAACTACAAATTAATGATAGTATTGTGTTGGTTTTCTTAGGAGCTGGTGTCATGACTTTCAAGCCAAGGTTTTCCTTGGGAAAGCAAATAGGATTCCTACGTGTAACAGTAGATCTAAAATTACATTGGAACCATTTATTATACATAAAAGGGTTAACCACAGCTTTTGAGGGGTTGGCAGAACACTTCTGAGTATTTTGATAATTTAACCCAGTGAAGGAGCTAATGTATATCTTCATCACCTGTACCCCAATAAAGAGTCTCCTTTTCATAGCCAGCTAAGGGTACCAGACCACTTAACCTCATTGCGTGATTATAAATTATATACCGTGTTTCCCCTCCAAAAAAAATTATATATATATATATATGCCGTGTTTCCCCCAAAATAAGACCGGATCTTATATTAATTTTTGCTCCAACAATTTACATTTATTCATTTATTCATGTACAAAAATCTACATTGATTCAAACAGTCATGTCTGTCTGACAATCTTAATTTAGGCTTATGTTTGGGGTAGGGCTTATATTACAAGCATCCTGAAAAATCATGCTAGGGCTAATTTTCCAGTTAGGTCTTATTTTCAGTAAAACACGGTATATACATATACTCATTTCTGTAATTGTATTTGTCTGTCTTCAATCAGAGTGCAAGTGCCACCAGAGCAGGGAGCACGCCTGTCTGTATTCCTTTTGATGACCCAGATCTAGTAAAATGCCTGATATACTGGGAATGCCAAAAAAACGTATACACATGACTTATATTCATCTTTTGTCACTGGTATAGAGTATTACAGTTTTAATACAGGTTTTCCCTTTCTTAAAATGTGTATACATTTTTGGCGCCCTCTGTATACTGATTTCTTGATAAATATTTGTTGAATGAATAAATGAATGTGGCTGTCTAACCTAATTTTTAAGAAATTTTTTATTGGGAAGATTGATACACATAAAGAAAAGTACACAAAATGTAATGCACATTATCAGTGAATTATCACAAACTAGATCCTCCCTAAGAAATGAAATATTTACCAGCTCTCTATAAACTTCTCTTGTACTCCCTCCCAATGACTAACACTGTCTTCTCCCCAAATTAACCACAGTCCTGATTTCTTACACTATGGTTTAGTTTTGTTTTAACTTTATATGAATGGAAGCTATATGCTATATTCTTTTGCTCAAATTTATGTTTATGAACTCGTTTTTTTTTTGCATGTAACTCTTTTGATACATAGCACAAAGTAGGGGTCAAATTCAAATTTTATTTTTGTATGAGTATCCAATTTTGCCAGCATCATTTATTGAAAACTCTCTGCTTTACTCACTACTCTGTAATGCTATTTCTGTCATAGAACAAGTGTCCATACATGCATGGATATGTTTGTGGGTCCTCTATTCTGTATCACTGACTTGCTTATCTTTGTGCCAATGCTACATTGTCTTAATAAAAATAACTTTATAATAAGTCTTCATATTTAGTGGTACAGGTCTTCTCACTTTGTTCAACACATTCTTTGGCTGTTTTTGACCTTTTCTGTATAAGCTTGAGAATCAACTTGTCAGTTTCCAAAAACTGGGATTTTGATTGAAATTGTATTGCATCTATAGATCATTTTGGAAAGATAGAATATTTGTGATATTGAGTCTTCCAATTCATGAACAAGGCATATTCCTCTATTTATTTAGGTCTTCTTTAATTTCTCTCCAAAAATGTTATAGTTGCCTGCATAGAGGTCTTACACATATTTTATGAGAATGATTTTAAGGTGTTTGGTTTTTTATGTTTTTGTAAATTATACCTTTTTAAACATTCATTTTCCTGTTTCTTGCTATTGTAGTAAAATTAATTTCAGATATTAGTTTTGAATAGATAAACTTTGTTAAAAACTTATTCTAATGATTTATTTGTGAATTATTTAGGATTTTCTACATAGACAACTGTGTCATCCATGAATAATGACAGTTTTATTTCTCCCTTTCTAAACTTTATATCTTTTATTTATTTTTCTTGCCTTATTCATTGGTTAGGACCTTTAGTACAAAAGGAAGTGGCTATAATGGGAGTCCTTGTTTGTGAGTTAAACTATGTCCCCCAGAAAGATATGCTGAAGTCCTAAACCTCAGTATCTGTGAATGTGGTCCTATTGGGGAATAGAGTCTTAGCAGATGTAATAAGTTAAGATGAGGTCATACTGAAGTTGGATGTGCTCTACTCCAATATGTCTGAAGTCCTTCTAAAAAGAAGATAGACAGACAGAGATAGACAAAAAGAGAGGATAGACAGACCGAGATTGGAGTGATGTGTCTGTAAACCAAGGGATGCCAAAGATTGCAGGCAACCACCAGAAGCTAGGAAGAGGCAACAAAGGAACCTCCCCTAAAGCCTTCAGTGAGAACGTGGCCCTGCCAAGACCTTGGCTTCATACATCTAATCTCCACAACGTTGAGACAAATTTTTGCTATTTTAAGTGACCCAGTTTGTGGTACTCTGTTATGGCAGCCTTAGAAAATTAATAAACTTGTGTTGGTCCCAATCCCGGGGGGAAAGCTTTGAATACTTTACCATTAAGTCTGATATTTGCTAAAGGTTCTCTTGGGAGGGGATAGCCTTTTTCAGCTTAAGAAAATTCCTTTCTAGTCCTAGTTTGTTGAGTTTTTATCATGAATTTGATCAACACCATTACTGAAATCAACTGAAATAATCAGAAGATTCTTCCTTATTGTTAATGTAGTGAATTGCATTGATTTTCAAATCTTAACCCAACCTTGCATTCTGGAATATGCACAACATATTATATATTAACCTTTTAATATATTACTGTATATAGTTTGCTGATTTTATTTTTTTAACCAACTTAACCAAAAACCAATAAGAGGCATTTCTCCTGAATTTCAGGAAAAAAACAATAGGTAAAGTGTGACTATGACTTTCCAGTTCAGCCCAAGCTGATCACCAAAATCCCGTTTTGATGTTAGTGGGTAAATTTACGAATCTTATGTTCGGGATATTTGCCTCTATATTCGTAAGTCAGGCCAGCCTGAAATTTTTCTTTCTTGGAATTTCCTGTCAGTTTTTATATCTGTGTTACTCTGGCCCTTGAAAATCAGTTGGTAAATGGTAGCTGTCTTTCCTGTCCTCTGAAAGGGTTTTTGTAAGATTGCCATAATTTCTTCCTTGAATGTTTTTTAGAAGCCATCTGGGCCTGGTGTTTTCTTTACTGTAAAATTTGAACTTATACATTTAATTTTTTAAATAGTGAAGGATTATTAAAATTTTCTATTCTTCTGTAAATTTTTACATATATTATTTTTGAGTAATTGATCCATTTCATTTATATTTTAAAGTTTGCTTAATAAAGTTTTAAATATATCTTTTTAATAATTTTACAGGTCTGAAAGACCTTAGTAAAAACTTCTTTTTTTATACTTGATATTGGTTATTTCTTTTTTCATTTTGCTTGAACAGCTTCATCAAGAAAGCAGGTGAACATATTTGGTTTTATTTCATCAGTTTATGTTTTTAATTTTGCCATTTCCTTCCTTCTACTTTCTTTGAGTTTAATTTTCTGTTATTTTTCTGTCTCCTGGAAATAGACTCTTAATTCACTGAGTTGTTAGCCTTTCCTCTTTTATGTTTCTCTATATACAATTAAAATAATAAAGTTCTCCTTAATAAGCATAGCTTTCAATGCTTCCCACCAGTTTTGACATGTAACATTTTCATTATTATTCTGCTAAAAATGTTTTCTAATTTACACTTTTATTTCTTTTTTGATCCATGTGATTTAGAAGTAAATTACTTTATTTCCAAAATACGACTTAAAAAATCTTTTTGTTAGTGATTTTTAGTTTAATTGTATTGTGATGAGAATATACTCTGTATTATGTCATTCTTTTAAAATACGTAGAAACTTGCTTTATGATATAAAATCTGATAGATTTTTTTTGAAACTGTTTTCTGTGTATTCAGTTGAAATTCTCCCCATGTTGGATTAAGTATTCTATATATGTTCATTAAATCAAGTTTGTCAGTCCTGCACTTCATGTCTCTATCCTTACTGAATCTTTATCTGCTTGTTGTAAGAGTTACTGAGAGAAGCATGTTAAAATCTCTCATTACAACTGTAGATTATCTATTTCTCCTTGTAAGTGTGCAAATTTTTTCTTTATATATTTTTCTTTATGTTTTGAGGCAACTTTGAGTGCAAACAAATCTAATATTATCTTTTGATGAATTGAATTATTTGTCGTTATGAAGCGCTTTTTTATTTCTAGTAATGCTTTTTGCCTTAAAGTCTGATGCCATCTTTTTTTGGGGGGGTTACTGAATGCATGGCTTATCTTTGTTATGATTCTACTTTCAGTATTTCTGTCCTTATGTTTTAAATATCTCTTATAAATAGCATAAATTGTTTTGTTTCTTTTTCTTCAGTCTTCCACTGTTCCTCCTTTGAAGGTAATCTGTCTTTTGAAAATTTGGGTTATTTTAATATTTTCTCTCTATGTTTATTTTTCAAAGCAAGGTTATTAGAATTTGCTTAAGTGTGTATTTCATTATATTTATCCTACGTGGAATTCATCAGGCTTCGTGACTCTGTAACTTGATGTCTTTTACAATTTTGGAGAATTCTCAGTCATTAACTCTTCAAAAGTCACTTACAATCAATTTCACTACCTGATACAGCTACTTCCATTTGTGTGCATTCCTGTATAGTCTCTTTCATATGTTTCAAAAAACATTTAAAGTGATAGGATCATGGTGTAAAATTGTATAATTAAAATTAGTGATAAAGTGTAACACTAAATATTAAATATATGCACTGTGTATTACATGTATGCAAATGTATTGCATGTATGAATTATTAAAAGGATTAGATAACCTGTTGGCAGCTATTTTGTATAATATCAAATCAAAATAAGGTAGGTATAATATTTTCAAAGCTTGTTTCTTTTGCTGTGGTAGTTTTGATTCATCATAAAGAAAGAATACTTGTGTTTTGTTTATTAGTGAGTTATGAGTACTACAGCATATTTAGTTTTTCTTCTAGTTATCAAAGCAAGTTTTAGATTTCTTCTGCTTGTAAAATAAATGTGGCTCTCAAAGCTACATTTCAATGTCTTTTAAAACCCTTTATTTTTGTTCATTGTTAACTTTTCCATTCATTTATGTAAATAACATCTTAATTGAGTCAAATATGATTTTCTCCTCAAACTACAATGGAAGTAGAACAAATACTTTTGTTAAATTAAGCTCACAGTTAGCAAATAAATGCCTGCTGCTTTTACTAATTACTAGCTATTCGAATGGTGAGTTTTTGCCTGGGAAATTTCTGTCAAGTCTTAGGATGCAGGATGCATGTGGTAACCTCAGATCATCAGGAGGGACTAGGGTCCACTGGCTAGGACTCAGGATTGGTTTGAAATGACTGGGACCCTCATATCATCCTTGTCCTTAATGTGTATAAGCACGTTTTTCTGGAACTAGTCATTTATCCAAATATTCTCCTCTTCCTGGGCTGCCCCAGCCAAACTTTCAGTGACCAAGTCTTCAAGGAACAAATAAAATCTTACTTTTATTTGTCATCCTGGGTAAAATTGACCAACACTCTTAATGACAGGTGATGACCCTATTCTAACCCTCCCTGATCTCCTTCACCAACAAGAACAGAATCGGTGGCATTGGTATTTGCTGACATCTATGCTGGGCACTGCGGTACAAACATGAAGGTGTGAAGATGTAAAGGTGCGTGGTCCTTGTCCTCAAGGAGCTTCAAAGGTAGGATGTGTACATGAAAAGTGTTTAAGGCACGTACAATAACATTTGTTATATGCTACGTCAATGGCCCAGAGAGTATGGAGCTCACTGAGGAAAATTGCAGAAGGGAAATCAAACTTTCACCAAGTTTCTACTATGTACAAGGTACCTTGCGTACAATATCCCCTTTACCCCTGTGAGGTAGGGTATTGGTAGAAACAGATAAAACTGAAGAATGGAAGTTCATCTGAAACGTTAATATGCATGCTCCTATGAAGTGTAAGTGTGATGGAAATTTTGCAACTAGTTAACAAAGTGGTCGAAACGGTTTATTTTAGGAACATGGACTCATCGTTGGCTTTGAGTATTGTAACTGGGAAGTAACAAGAAGTGGCAAGTAAGTGTATGGTTCTTGTATCTTACAGTGAAGTAGGAGATTGATTAAACATTGATTATATTCCAAAAATTAGGGAAAGTCCATTCGTGCAAGGGAACTAAGATCTAGTTCTGTGAAACCTTGATGACTTCTGCTTCATGCTGCATTGATCTGAGTGCTGGATGTGTCTACCTTGACAGTTCAGGCAACCTTTTAAAAAAATTCTTTGGAGACAACTGTTATTAAATTGACCTGTATATTTATGTTGTCTCCTATCCACTGTTATTTACTATTCACCAAGGCTGCCAACTTTTAAACAGTCTTGGTATAAATGTTTGTTTCTAAACCTTTGCTGATAGATGTGTTGTATCTAACAGTTATGGAGTCCATTAACATGAAGCACTAAAACACGAAAAGAATCTAAAGAGATTTATAAGCATATGAAATGCCCTCACCAGAGACAGTTGTAATAATAAATCCAAAGTCAAAGGAACATTTGTGAAGTTACTACAAGCAGATTTATCTACTTCAAAATATGTTTTGTGGGACTGAAGCTACTAAATATTATGCTTAATTTAAAAGGCCAAATACAAATTTCACTCTAATTTATTGATAATGACTTCTCATTGTGTTTAAGGAAACCCTACTATTGTAGAAGAGAGAAATTCCACTTTAAATATTTCTATATCATTTACATCATTGGGCATAGAAATTGCCGGAATGATTTTTCTTTAAAAAATTGGAAATTTGGGAAAGCTCAACTATTAATATTTTTAAGTGACATTAAAACAGTTGCAGCATTACTGTTTTACAAAAACACCTAATTCTGAGCCCAACAACTGGTAGCAACAATAGTCTAGAGGGCAATTTTTTCTTGGCTGCCACCTGAGATATAATTAGCATCCTCAAAAACAAATATTCCCCCCACCAGAAAAAAAGTTGGCAAAGTCAAATGGTGGCATCTATCGCCTCATTAAAACATCAAATTGACAAAGCCCATGTGTGACTCTGTTTCAGAAAGTTCCAGCTCTTTTAAACACTGGCATTCTTATCATTTTGTGCAGTTTGTTGCTGGCCACTGACTAACAGTGTCTGTGTGGGTTTCTCCTTGAATATCTTTCCTCCATCAACTGATAAGCCAGTCGCTTCTAGGATTTCTGGTCATGAGCACTGTTTTAGAAAGAAAGCCGATAGTACATATTTAACATTGTTGCAAAAAACCTTCTTTCTCTTCTTGTCTTGTTTGTTTGCTTGTTTTTTTTTTTTATTTTTATTTGAAGGTAGATCTAAAGGCCACTGAGCTTTCAGGTAGAGTGGCAGTTTAATATGCTTTCCTTCGAGAGAAAAGACACTGAGATTGTAAATCTCAACTGTATTCACTGTCATAGGGCTAATCCACAGCCATAAAATTAGAGTCAAATATAAGATAAACTGCAAGCCACTGTTTTTACTTAAATCTATATTCAAACAAGCTAATGCATTATTTTCAGAGGGAAAACACAATTCTTAATTGTGCCTTAAACATGTAGCTCTAAGTATGGGCCTATTAAAACAAATGTTTTTGAGCAATCTAATTTTTCCTGTATGTATTATTATTATTTTTTAATAAAAAAGGTTAAAATTCGGGAAAATCAAAGGAAAAAAAAACTTCAAAGTCTTAATTCCCCAAAGTAAATATTGTTAATGTTTTGGTGTTTTTCCTTCCAGCCTTTTGGTTTTTCTATTCATCTAACACTGCATTTCACTTTTTCATTGAATTCAATTAACAGAATGCCCTGGGGTGTCTTTTATGATGTAAGTTATGAGTTTAAAACAGGTTTTTGGAAGAGGTAAGATGATTTGCAGAAATGAAAAAATGTTAAATCTTGCCTGTCCTGTAGCACAATAAAAAAGTTGTTCGGAAGAAAAGATTTTTAAATCTTGTAAACCCTACACAGTAGTTTTCAAGTATAGCAACTAAAAGTCAAATCTGAAGGGGTAGCAGGGAGAAGGAAAAAGAATCCCAGCCTAGGCAGAGAGGGACATGGAAGCTGACTCCTGTCTCAGGCAGCACTCTGAGTACCCCACCTGCTCTCAGGGCCACACAAGCTCCCTGCATAACTCAGCAGGCCCCCTGGCCCCCTCCGTGCTGCTGTCGCCAGCCAGGCCCCTGGCCCGGGAGGAATGTGGCAGAGGTCTGGCAGAAATGCCCTGCCCCATCTACCCTGCTTCTAGAATCTTATGATAGCAGAACAGGAAGGGCTTTAATCCAGCGCCTCTCACTTGACAGATAAGAATGCAGAGGTCTAGGCGAGTGAAATAACTCCATGCAGGGCTGGCTCTGTCACCAGCAGCAAGCAGTCTTCCCTCCCCCAGCGTCTGAAGGGGAACAGGCCACTTCTCCACGGATGATCTGTGCCCCAGGCTGCCGACAGAGGACTTCCAAGCGATGGTGGCCACAGTTGACCTATTTTCAAGCATAAGCCCCAATGAAAGTTTTTAAATAAGGGTTAAGGAGGATTTTTACCGTTCTTTCTATCAAAGTACATGATAAGCTAATTTGAATGATTCTGAAAAGCCTCTAAGGTTTCCACTCACTGAGGGAACATGCCAGAGAAACCTGAAAACTATGTTTTCAATAAAGTCCTTCAAGGCTTGAAGTAAATCTTGGAATTCCAGACTCTGGTGGCTTGAAGGGGCTTTATAAAGGTGACATTTTGTTTTAAGTGGATGACTTTTAAGCTACAGTTAAAAAAAAAAACCACAAAAAACAAAACCCAAGGTGGAGATTAATTTCATCATCAAGAGGTTACTACTAATTCCTGCCTTCAACTAGTTACTGCAAAAATAGTTTTTCAATTTCTCTGAACAGCAAAAAAAAACAAAAACAGTGGAAAATTATTAGTCACAATGATGGTTATGTTTGCCTTGTTAAGAAGATGGGTATTGAATGTGGAATTTCTATATAATCACGGAATGCTTAATTGTATCAGTTCTGAATTAACCCGTGTGTGAATAATTGTTTAATAACCACAAATCACACCCCTACCCCATCCCAGTCTGCACTCCCTTTTGTAATGTGACTTCACTGCTCATTTCCTCAGAGGTGGAGTTCATTTCTCCACTCCTTGAACTTGGGCTGGCCGTGCTTGCTGTGACCAATAGACCAGTGGAAGTGAGGTGGTCTGAGTTCCTAAGCCTTGCCCTCAAGTGGCCTCACAGTGCTGCTTTCATTTCCTGGAGCACTGAGAGAGATTGCCACGTAAGGCAGTGGGTCTAGCCTCCCGGAGACTGAGAGGCCACATGGACCAGACCCAGGCGCCACAGCCGGCACCAACTGCCAGACCTGTGAGGGAGGCCAACTTAGACTTCCAGCCCAGCCAACCAGCCAGCTGTATGCAGTGGTGTGGGCAGGTGAAGGCAAGACAGGCAGAGGAACTGCCCAGTCAACTCAAAGATGTGTGAGAGACAATAAGTTGTTGTGTGAAGACGCTAAGTGTTTGGGGTGATTTGTTATGCGGTAATAGATAACTGATACACCCTGTCACAATCTTTGAATCTGTAATTATTATATTATATAGGACCTTATTTTCTTCAGGAAATCCTTTGCAATTCCTCTGTAATGTTCCATTGCTCTTCATGCAGAGATAGACTCCCTATAAGGAAAGCTGTTCACTTTCTTAAAAAAAGAATACTCCAGTCTTCCAAGGTTAGTAGTAGAGAGAGAACCTCATACAAGAAGGGCTGCTTTTCCCTCTCTCTCATCACTGTCACCACCCTAGCATGGATATAGACAGACCCGTCCCCAGGAGAAGCTGAACCTGTGTGCGTGAGCGTGCGCGCACACACACACAGACACACACACACACACACAGAGCAAGGTCACACAGCTACTTAAGGTGGAACCAGAATTCAGGCCCAGCATATTGGCTCCAGAGTCTGTACTGTTAACTATTCTCCACTGCCCAAAGAGTCATGCATAGTGGCCCCTAGAAGTGACTGTCGTAGGAGCCCTCAGTACCACCCCGTTCCAGCAGATTTCCTGCAGCATTAGCTCCTTACCTAACCCCCAGCCTGCCTCCCTGGCCAGACTCTGTTTTCCCTCTACCACCTAAGAACACCCTCCTGTCTAGACTCCTAGAGCCCAGGCACAGGGGCAGTGGCTTCTTCATCCCAGATGAGTTATGTGGGGAATTCCCAGCCCCTTTAGGGTATGGCAGATACTGTAAATGCCTCTCTGAACACCCTTTCTAAGCTGCCTCCAGTTGTCCTTGCGCTGTGGAGGCTGGAATGCTCGAACTACATTCCCCAAGACTCCCTTGTCCTAGTCTCCACATGTGCCCTAGCTTTCATCAAGAATATGTGCTACTTAGGATTAGGAGGCGGAGATGACAAATGTGAGCAGAGCATCTGCAGAGAGAGAGAGAGATCAGATCTGGCAGGTACAGGGAGTGAGGCACCTGGATTTCCTGGTTCAGCTTTGCTGGAGGTTTTGGAATTTTTCCCTGGCGTCCAGGGTGTGGTAGATAGTGGTGGCAGGGGACTTTCACTGGAACAGTCCAGTGAAGGAGTTGACCATTTCTCCTGGCTGCTTTGAAATGGGCAAACAAACAAGCCCCATTTTCTAACCTTTCCTAGAAATTCTATAAAGTGCCTAGTGCCTTTTAATAAACTCCTCTCTGCTTAAACTAGCTAACATGGATTCTGTTGTCTACAATCAAAAAACCTAACCAATACAAGGTGATACCATACCCCAACCGTAGGAGTCACCCTACAAACAAATCACATTAGAACACAGTCACCCAACTTCCATAGGAGGAGCTGCAAGGGCATTTCCCTTTGATTCCCATGTTCACTACCAGCTCTTCGTAAGAGTGGAAATTCAGATGTCATACTGGGGAGAACAGGAGTAAGGCCATAAAACTTGCTTTAAATAGCAAATGTTGAGTCAGGGATAGGTTGAGCCAGTAACAAAATCACCCTACAGAGATCTCAGGTCTTAGCCAAGTGAGCAAGAGAATCCACAATGGAAGAGCAAGATCAGTGTGTTGGAGAAGGGAAGCCAGGAGATCAGGTCCAAATCTAGCTTCATGGACAGCATTTGGCTGAGTCAGGAACCCGTCATGAAGAACCCTAGCCCCTACCATAGGCTCGCATGTACTAATCTCAGTGGCCCAATATATAGGGCATGCCTTAAAATGTAATCGATGACCTTTTTCTCTGTAGAATGAGGAAATCATATCTCCTACCTAGGAATGAGAGAGATTTTTGAAAGATTATTCTTTGGATCTCTCACCTTAAGAAGGAAATAACTTTCATACTGAATAAGCTAATGTCAGCTCATGAATATATTTTGGTTTAAGATGTATTATAAAATGAATCAGAGGTCATTTTCCTCAGCCAGCCAACATATCATTAAAAAGTGTTATAATTCCAAGTGTTACTTCAGTTTATCTTTACAAGTAATGTAAAATAGTGCCAATAGGAAGACACAAAAGCAAACCAAAGTTAAATTATATGAAGCAAAATTATTTACATCAGATAAGGCAAACCCTGTCCCAAAGAACCGTAAAGGACAGAGCTTTCTCTATTTGACAGGTGTGTGTGTTGGGGGGTGGGGTAGGGGAGTGTTCTTAGAGGGGAGTAAGCCTTATGGGGCAAGGGAGAGTCTGTTGCAAAACAGCTTGCTGTCTATGTTGTGGACTGAGCAATTCAGTCCTCGTGATATCCACCTTGGGACAAGCCCAGGCAGTTGGCCATCAGAGAGGGATCGCTTTGCATCATGCCTGGTGTAGGCTACACCTTCCTGAAGGGAGAATGCCCAAACATTGAGAATGCCATGCCTTGGGGCTTCCCTTTTATCTTCCTTGCTCATAACAATGCAATGAATACACTTAAAAAAAATTGGGGTATTAAGAACAATCTATTTGACTGAAGAATTTTCATAAATTCTTTCCTCTTGCCCAAATGTTTCTAGCTAATTCTGAGATGTTCATTGAAATGCTCTGGGGCCCGGTGGTCTGACACTGATTCTTTAGCAGGTGTTTTTGTGAAGCTTAGAGGAGGGACGCCCGCGAGGAAATGCAGGGTGTTACAGAAGATGTCAGTTGTTTGGCACTTTCAACATTTTAATTCCTATTTCTTTAATGAACAGGCACTGAGAAAGTCATTGCTTTGAGGAGACATACATGCTAATTGCATGACTAGATTTCAGCTGTCCTACAGACTAATGTGCATCTAAATTATTATAATAAAGACTGGTTGTTTTACGTAAAATGCATAAGGTGACTGATCAGGGTTTGCCTATATCAAATGCTCAATAAAGTATCACTGATTGATATTTTCAACTTTTATTGCTACCCATATCAATGTCAATTCCCCCCCCCCACCCCAGAACCTTCTCTCCCCTACTGTTTAGTTACCATTTAAGGGGGATTTAGTCTACATTTATCTTTTTTCCCCAGTCATTTCTATTTTCTCTGTTGGAGGTTAAAGCTTACAATATCATGCGCAATACTAAATTAAAATTCTTTCTCTCCCTTCCTTTTTCAACTGCTTTTTCCTTTTAAATGTCAGAACTTCTGGTCATTACCTCATGGTTTTATCCGATATGGTTAGTTTAGCTGATTAAGGTAATTTTTACGTAACTATCATAGTTATACCTATCATATAATCTTGAATTACATACTTAATTAGAAAAATATTTATAACGGAGTAGAAAAAGACACAGTAGAGCTTCCTAGGTGGTATGGCATATTGAACACATTGGTCTAATTTCGCTCCCTTCTGAAACCCTGTGAAAACTCCAGTACAGAGATTTAAAATAAAAGATACACTCACCAGGGCAGGGTAGATACAACAGGAGATAAGCACAACATCTTGTAAATTGGAAAGCAGAGGGACAGGAGCCATCTTAGCAGGCGCAGGAAACCAAACTCTAAGCCTGGAGTGGGGAAAGCTGATGACAAACCTGATTTCCACAGACAGTCCTCAAAAGGCTAGGAACTGGCAGCAGTAGGGACTTCCGGAACCAGAGGCAGAGGGTTGAGGTAAAGAGCAAAATAAGAAGGCTTGACGAGAGCTGTTGTGGAAATGAGCAGACCTCTGTGCTAGCTGCCCCTCCACCCTGGGAACCTACCCCTCTCTCAGCCCAGCACAACACGGAACGTTTAATCCCTGCAGAGGGTAAACTGTGAGATGCCAGGCAGGGCTAAAGATGGGGCCACCATATTAAAGCAAATAAATTAAGCTAATGTTTGTACAGTGAATGATGAGTCCTCTCTGCCTTTTCTTCTAGTTAACTCTCAGAATACAGGAAGCTAGCCTTTTTTCTTCTGTGCAGGAGAGAGAGAAAGTATTCCAGCTGGAAACTGACCAGCCCTAGAGGAAAGACATAAAGGTACTGATATCAAAAGTTCCCCCACAAACAACCCAGCCAGATGATTTTACAACTCAACATGGATGAACCCAAACCAACCATCTGAAAACTTCTAATCAGCTTTCTGGTTCCCTAGAAAGCCAACAGTTGCCAGATATCTGAGGGGCTTTGCTAACCCTAAAAAGAGAAGCTAAAATAAACCCACAGGAGCAGAAAGCAACATGGAGAAATCAAAGATGAAAACAAAATAACAAAACAAAACACCAAAAAGATCATTAATATCCTCAGAGCGTTAAGAGGAGATACTGTATTTAGGGAACAAATGCTATTGGCAGCAAACAAAACAAAACAAAACACCCCAAACAACCCAAGAACTTTCAAAGAAATAAAAATAATTTTAAAAAAATTAAAATCATAAGAGTAGAAATGGTATTAGGATTGGAATTAGAAATGTTGAAAAAGAAACTTGAATAAATTTTCCAGAAAACAGAGGAAAAAAGGCAAAGAAATAGAAACTAGAAGATTGAGATAATAAGTTCAATAATTAATACAAAAGTTCCAATAATAGAAGTTTCTTTGAAAAGAGAGAACATAAAGAAATGAAGAAGAAAAGGCATCAAAAAATATTTCAAACAAATTTCCCAGAACTGAAGGCCATGAATCTCAACTGAATGGGCCTGTTAGGTGTCCAGCATCACGAATCAACAGTGATCTGCACCAAAACACATCACTTTAAAGTTTCAAAATGGGAGGAGCATTCTACAAGTTTCCAAAAAGGAAAAACAAGTCACATATAAAGGATCAGGAATCAGAATTATTTCAGACTTCTCAACTACATTGCTGGAAGCTGAAAGACAATGGAGGAATGATTCTAAATTCTGAAGGGAAGTTATTTCCAGCCTGGAATGCACTGGCAGTCCAAATATTGATCAAGTGTTGAACAGAGACATTGTTAGACACAAAAGTTCTAAATAAGTTTTCCTTCCATGCACCCTTTCTCAGGAAGCTCCTGGAGACTGTGACCACCAAAGCAAGGGAGTCAGTAAACCAACAAAGAAGAAGACACAGTATATGGTGTGTGGAGCTGAGAAACAGCACCATGGTGACAGGAACCCTCACGATAATTGGAAACAGGATGCCAGGGTGACAGCTGCATGCCAGGTGAGGAGGCAGATCAGTCCTGATTGAAGCAGTGTGACTTAAGAGCTAGATGTAGTGCTGAGCGCTGCCCTTTCCTCCTCAGGAAACTCTTAAAGGCTGTTTCCACCACCACCACCCCCACACAAAAAAAAATAAAATAAGGGTGTACACCAAGCATGAGACCCAGGAGACAGGGAATCTAAACAGGGACTCTAAAGCAGTTCAAGGATGACAGTCAAGAGAGAGTAGCACTCTCTAGGAGGATGTAAAAAAAAAAAAGTCTGTATGTGCACAAATAGATTGATGAAATTGACCTGTGAGTGAAATGTTTTCAAGGCTTTGGAAGGTGTAGGAAAAATTAATATGAAACTAGCAAAGAATGTAAGCAAATGAAAAATCAAGGCAAGTAATTATTTCAGGGAGAAAAAAGAGTATGTGACATTGAATATATTTAACCCCAAATTGTGCTATTACGATGCTGGGAAGATGAGGGATGTGAAACAGATGGATGCTGGTGTAAGAAACTAAACCCTCAACTCCTTTACAGAAAGCCATGTGATAATGTCTAAAAGAAGAAGTAAAGAGAGCATCATTTTATATTGATGTAAAGGAGTTAAAGTCATGATGTCTGCAACTTACTTTTTCAAGAATTCATAAAAAATGTATATAATTATATGTGTGTTATATGTATATGCTTTTGGAAATTTTTCACATAAAAGTTATGGATTAAAACATGATCTAAAAAAATGAAGATATGTAAATGCTGAAAGTAACCGCTCAAAGTGGTACCCTCTGAAGACCGAGACCAGAGGTGTGGTGTGAGGGGTGGGTGAGGGGCTGGTATTTTTGTGAGAAGACTTTTAGTTGTTACATTTTGATTTCTGAACTCTGAGCATGCCTCACCTAGATAAAAATAAAAATTTATTTAGAAATGTAAAGAAAGGGGGAGAAAAGGACTCGTGACCTTACTACATTCTACCACTACTAGTTACATGATTGACTACGGGCAAATCCTTAACCACAGAACATTGCAGGGTTCTGAACTATTATATGAAGAAGGTTCAACTAGATCCTCTACTTCAAGTCAAAATTGCCCATTCTCTCATCACACATAGGCTTATTTGTTTATTTAAACTTTGTCTTTCTTGATTAAAGGTCCAAACCTGTTTCTGGATGCCCAATTGCATTGAATAGAAAAGTAAATCTTAGGGGTGACCGGTTAGCTCAGTTGGTTGTAGCATGGTGCTGATAACACCAAGTTGCCGGTTCGATCCCCGCATGGACCACTGTGAGCTACGCCCTCCCTAAAAGAGTAAACTATGCCCTTTTAGCATGAAAGCAATGTGTAACCAATGACCATGGCTGTTCCCCAATAAAATTGTTTTAAAAAAGTAAATCTTAGCAAGGAGGAATTTAGCTGTTTTGTCACAAAAATTTGCACTTGTACTCAGGTTTATCCTCTTCACAGTCAACAAGCAAAGCTGGTCTTTCTAGATTCCTAGTCTCTTAACGTGGAAAAAAAATATGGAGCATGTGGAACAAAAATAGCTCAAATGTAGAATCACTTGGGGAATAATTTGGACTTACATAGTTAAATGAAAAATCTCCAAAGTCATATTCACCAGAATTACATCCAAGAACAACGTTTTATTTAGCAACTAACTGAGATGAATAGCAGCTTCAGTAGCTCGAAGCAAAGGCTCTATTCATCAAATTTAAGGACACAGGCAAAGGAAATTGATTCATTTCTGGGCCTGATTGAGTTTCCACGGTTAGATGCATCGGAGGGAGACACGGTCTGAATGCCCCAATTCTGTGGCCATTGCCTGCAAGTAATCTGGCCTAGCACACCCCACCCCTAGGCCCTCAAGTCCAAGCAGGCTCTCCACGTGGAAGAGACTCTTATCTCCATACCGCTTTTGGAATCATCAGTGAGACCTTGAATAAATTCCTGTGATCTTTCCATGGAAGTATAGATTTCTCTTAGGAGATGCCTGAACGTATGAAATGGGGAGATGCACGATATATTGAAATACCTTATGAAAAGACGGACCCAGCTCAGTTTCATGCACTTAGTTTGGTACTCGCTCTATCAATACTTTTTCAATCAATTGAAGGTCTCATGTTAAACTTATATTTGAGACAATTACAAGGTTTATTTTTGCTGCCTCCCCAGCATTCTGAGAGTCCACTTGGGAGCCAGAGGCCCTTTTCGCTTACGTCATGTTATCAGTGCCATCTCCATAGTTCTTTTGAGTCACACTGGCCCAGTGTCTTAACTCACTTCTAGGGTGTAAACTCGGTGAAAGCAGTGACCATGTCTGTCTCATTCAGCCCTCACAATGCAAAGCAGAGAGCAGATGCTAGGAAAATGGTTGTTATAGGAGCAGATTTGGTTCTGGTGTTCTCTTCTCAACACCCAGGAGGCTTGTTTGATGTCACGATGCTCAGTTCTTTAGTTAACGCATTAATTTGGGTGCATAAGGCTTGTCTTTGGAGTCAAAAGACCCTGGGTTTGAGCCCCAATGTAACCTATTAACTATGGTAGGTCAAGCAATTTACTTAACCTCTCTGAGCTCCAGTATCTTAATCTCTAAAAAGAAGGTGATAATCACACTTTCTTCTCAAGATTTTCGTGAAAGTTCAATGAGATTGTGTGTGTGTATGTATGTATACATCTGTCTAGGATAGAATATAGTACATTATAAGCACATAATACTGTTAGAACTTTCCTGTTCACAGCCCAAGTTACGGATGCACTACTTGAAAGGAGTAATAAGGAGCTGCAAGCTTTTTTTTTTTTCTTTAGCTGAGCCATCCTGCCACCTGTTGGCAACTCAGCGGCAGCTCAGCTCAGGCTGGGAATCGAACCAGCGACCCTGTTGCTCAGAGCTCGCACTCTTGAGCGAGTGCTTTACCAACTGAGACACTCGGCTGGCCCTGCAAGCTATTTTTAATAGTTAAAAAAAGCTAATGGGATTGTTATATTTATTTATTTATTTATTATAATATTAACTAAAATGTTAAGCTCTTTTGAGAAATGTATCAACTTACTGTCTCATGCTACTCAGCAATGTTTCTTAGTACATACACGTTTAGGATTAATTCAAAATAAAAAATTAACTAGTTATATATGAAACTTAATATATAGAAACTCAAAATATGGAGTTTATGAGGTGTCCTTGTTTACTTGCAACTACAATGGACCCTTGATTATTCAGAACCACCCGTTTTGGGCTTGGGTCACAATTGCAGACTTATGATGGGCTTACAGAATTCTGGGGACTGAAATGATTGCTGCTGGACACTTTGAGTGTGTTCAGTAATAAAACTAAATCAGTTTTGCAATAAAAGCACATATTCTGGTTACATGAAGGTACTGTAATTTTGCTTAAACACAAAATAATTGCGTATGTCTAGTTTGTGTTAGAGGATTTTATTGTAAATTACTAAGTACTGGATGATGAGTAATTTTATTACAGGCTTTTATTATTAAATGGCCAGAATCTCACAGCAGCATGAAATGTCTATGGCATTCAAAAGAAAAATAGTTATATTTAAATAGTCCAGGTTATTTGTGAAATCCTATGTTTTAAGAGATTATCAGCTAGCATACTTTGGGGAAATATAAAATCAGAGAAGAGTAACTATTTTCTAGCCTCATAAATATGCTGTAAAAATCCCAATGATTTTATCAGACTTCATTTGCTTATTACCAAATGCCTATGGGGCTGCTTATGGTATGAAAGAAAGAAAGAAAAAAGAGAGAAATCTTTTGATCTTTTGATAGTATTTCCTAATTCTTTTAATATGTGGATGATTCTTACGTTATTTTGTATTTTGGAGGGTTTTTTTTCGTACATTTTATTGGGGAACAGCCATGGTCATTGGTCACACATTGCTTTCATGCTACAATGGCACAGTCAACTCTTTTAAAAGCCCCGTCCTCAATGTGTTAAGGAGGGCACAGCTCACAGTGGCCCATGCGGGTATTGAACCGGCAACCTTGGTGTTAATCAGCATGACACTCTAACCAACTGAGCTAACCGGTCACCCCAGTTATTTTGTACTTTTAAGTCAAATGTCCCATTACCCTGATTTGAACTAGACTGAAGCCAGATTGAATTTTGAGGGAGAACATTTTTAACTCTCAGAGCAACTAAACATTAAGCCATTGCAACCCTGAGATAAGTGAGATAAGTCCTATTTATGTTTTCTTACACTAAAGATGTTTTTGCTTCCCTCTCCCACATTTTTGTCATTACTCAATTGAAAATATTGTGAAAACCTGCTCCAAGGGGGACTGATATACCACAGTAACCATGTGTCATTTGTGCCTGTTGAGCATACACAATGACTCACATTTCTGTCACCTGTTCCTAAAGAATCTGTGATGTGTTTTATCTGCCTCCCCAGGTCAATTCTATAAGGAGACTTCATATTCTAGAGCGAACTTTTAAGATGTTGCCTACTTATTTGGATAAGAATTGTCTATTTTAATCCTTTGTTTGAAAAGTGTAAATTAATTAAAGGTAGAATGTTGTGACTGCATATACCACACACAGTTTGGGTCTTGTAAAAATATGAAAGGAAACTTAGGATTTTCTCACAGAGTGTACATTTTAATGACTATTACCTCAAAGCAATAATATCTAGCATTTTATATCACAGTTACCTGATACAAAAATGTCAGAAACAACATCTCATTTTGTTCCTAAAATCACCCTATTAAATAGGGGATGCAAATATTGGTACAAATGTCTCACTTTATAGATGAGGAAACTGAGGCTCAGAGGAGTTTAGGTTACTTGCTCATAGTGAAATAGCTAATAAGTATTATAATCAGGGCTCCATCTCTGGTCCTCTTACTCCTGTATTTTTTTTCTTTTTTTTTTAAGAAAAAAAGAGATCAAATTTACACAACGTGAAAATTAACATTTTTGTTTGTTTACATCCCCATGACATTTATTTTATAACTGGAATTTTGTACCTTTTGAACCCCCTTTACCCATTTTACCCAGCCCCAACTTCCACCTCTGGCAACTTCCAATCTGTTCTCTGTATCTATGATCTTAATTTTTAAATTTTTTTTTAGATTCCACATATAAGTGAGATCATATGGTATTTGTCTTCCTCTGTCTAACTTATTTCACTTATCATAATGCCTTCAAGTTTCATCCATGTTGTCACAAGTGACAGGATTTCTCCCTTTTTTATGACCCAGTATTATTCCATTTTATATGTACACACGCGCACATGTGTGTACACCACAAAATTAACAATTTTTTTAATGTGAATATTTGTTTTATTATTTTTTAAATTTTTTTATTAAAAATAAAAAAACAGGTGTACAGAACAATGCAATAGTTACCCTTTTCACCCTCACAAAGTAACAACCCCCTCCCCCATCTACTGCCCTCCCAC